>NC_137103.1:8547860-8985360 GCF_949357685.1 Gobio gobio
ACACACACACACACACACACACACTGCCCCTGCCCCTAAACCTAACCCTCACAGGAGACTGTGCAGTTCACTTTCTGTGTAAAAAACCTCATTCTGTGTGATTTATAAGCATTTTGAAAAGTGAGGACATGGGGAACGTCTCATATTTCTCCCTCTTTTTGTAATACCCATGTCATTATACACATTTGTGTCCTGATATTTCACAAAAACATGCCCACTCACTCACTCTCTCACACACGCACACAGACACACACACACACACACACACACACACACTCTCACACACACACACACACACACACACACAGGAGTGTCTCAGGTTTACTCGATTATCCAGAAAAAATATAGAAATAGTCTCAAATATGATCATCAGGCTTTTGAAGAAGGTTTATTTGTTCATCTCCCAATCATCATTGTATTGCATTATATGTTTTAAAACGATGCTTTTAAATATCATCTTACTAAGACATATTACAGGCAGATATCGAGTGATGACTGATATTTATATGATTGTCTCTATTATTTAATGTCAGGTTTTACAGGGTTAACTGCATTAAATCCATTGACAGCCTTAAAAACATTTGAAACATTCTCATTTGATTAATTTAATTCACAGTTATTTAAATTATTATTAGATTATTCTTTAAATCATTTTAATAATTGTAATGATTCTGTGTAGCTTACAGTCATTCAGACGCTGATGTGTTGAATCAGTCTCTGTTGGAAGGAAACATTGCTACAGAAGTTTGTCTAACAGTACTGGACACACTGAGCATCTTCATCATGGGGTTTAAGGTCAGACATCATCATCATCATCATCATCATCACCACCTGCCTTCACGAGTGCTGCTTGTGATATCAGTGTGTGTGTGTGTGTGTGTGTGTGTGTGTGTGTGTGTGTGTGTGTGTGTGTGTGTGTGTGTGTGTGTGTGTGTGTGTGCAGACTCAGCTGAGTTTGGATCATGGCCACAATCCCCTGATGAAGAAAGTGTTCCAGGTTCATCTCTGCTTCTTACAAATCAACCAATCAGAGACAGCCCTCAAACAGGTCTTCACTTCCCTTCGCACCTTCATCTACAAGGTGTGTGTGACGCACAGCTCTAGAATACGTGCACAATCACTGGCTATGAGCTCATCATTTACTAACACTCGTGTCATTTCAAGCCTGTATAACCTAATATGCATCCGATAAATGAATTCTGAAGGATATTCACGCTGCTGTTTTCCTGTCTGTGATGTGTGTGTGTGTGTGTGTCCAGTTTCCATGTACGTTCTTCGAGGGCCGTGCGGATATGTGTGCGTTCTTCTGCTACGAGATTCTGAAGTGCTGTAACTCCAAACTGAGCTCCATCCGCAGCGACGCGGCTCATCTGCTCTACTTCCTCATGAAGAGCAACTTCGACTACACCGGACGCAAGTCCTTCGTCCGCACACACCTGCAGGTGGAGCTCATCACGTGACCCTGACCTCTCCGGGGTCATCGTTCTGCAGTAGATAGCATAGACGTCATAACCAAGTCATTCTTTGTGATTCCTCAGGTGGTGATTGGCGTCAGTCAGCTGATCGCTGATGTCATCGGAATAGGAGGGACGAGGTTCCAACAGTCCCTGTCAGTCATCAACAACTGCGCCAACAGTGACAAAACCATCAAAGTTAGTTTATTTTCAAACACACTCATACGCAAACACGACGCGGAGATCAGACGCAGAGCCGATTATGTAGATCCAAAAGTATTCACAATGGGGTTTTTTGGGAGTCCCTCTTGGGAAGAGTTCTTCTTCTCTATATATCAGTGTTTCTGAACTCCCTGAAGCGCCTCTTTGTACGTCTTGAGTTTTCTTCGGGGAACCAACATGTCACAATATTCCTCATTTAAATCATTCATACACATAATAAAGGGGCGGGGCCTGGTTGAGTTAGTTAGTAGTGTGTTGAAACTGGCGGTTGTGGTAAGGGGCGGGGCATATCCCAAACACGCTGGAAGCGCTTGACCAATCACAACACACTGGTCCAGCCGACCAATCAGAGCACATTGTGCTTTTCAGAAGGCGGGGAACTAAACAGAGCATTACTGGGAAGAGAGGAGCTGCGACAATGGAGAAAATGGGGGAAATAATTAACAT
This sequence comes from Gobio gobio, assembly GCF_949357685.1. Classification (NCBI taxonomy): domain Eukaryota; kingdom Metazoa; phylum Chordata; class Actinopteri; order Cypriniformes; family Gobionidae; genus Gobio; species Gobio gobio. The sequence continues at coordinate 8,549,984 of NC_137103.1, forward strand.
TCAAGCAGGAAAACCTGCTCTAGTAGAGCCAAAACAACATCAAGACTTGAATAGGTCCTCTTTAAGGTCTCAGGTGTCCCCAGAGTGTGTCTGTGAAGTCTCAGCTCACAATACCCCACAGATCATTTATTACACCATGTTGTAAATGCCCATTATGTGAGGAAGGAAAAACATGCTGTTTTCGTGCATGTATCTTTAAATGCAAATGAGCTGCTGCTCCCCGCCCTCCTTTCCAGAAGAGGGCCTTGTGCATCCGATACTGCCAAACATTAAACTGAGTGTCTTTACACCAAGTGCAAATAGCCTGTCTTGTTGGCAAATGCTATTTGCACCAACTCCGCCCACTGACATCTGATTGGGCCAGACAAAAGGACTGAAGAAGTTTGTGTTCAGCAGCAATAGAAAGCAGCAGAAAGTTGACGCAAATTGACCCAAGATTCAAATTTTGCAGAACTCGCTCTAATCCCTTTTCCCATCACGTATCAGATCGGAAAGGCATTTATATTCAATAAAAATTTGGAAAATATTTGAAAAGTGGTTAAGGGTAGGGTTAGGGAGGGCTTTATTGTCCCATTAAGGCGGCGTTCATTTAATCATTTTAACAAATAAAATAATTTTCACTGTTGCATACGGTTTAATGTAAAACAACACTGAGGTGCAAATAGTGCCACTATTTAAAAGTATAAATACCATCTAACTACTATTTACAATTATTGCAAAGAAAATACATGTGTAAATAGAATCTCTCAGTATTTTCACCGCTGCCAAGACTAAATCATCTCTTTGCTTTTGATGATCATCTCTATCTCGATCACGCGTGACATTGCAGTTCTTCATCATCATGAAAGTTTATCAGTCTAAACTTCTGATAAATGGTTTTCTGAGCGCACACGCACAGAAAGAGGGATGTCAGACAGTTCTCTTTCACATCTCATTGCGCTTACACTGTCAAATACACACAAAATTATGTCACAAAGTTGTGAACGTAAAGAAATCACATGTGTATATTAGATCTGTGTATTAAAGTGACAGTACTGCAATCTGCAGCACCTCTCTGCTGTTAATATGAATCAAACAACAGAAGACAAACAGGAAATCACTCACTGCTCTTGACTGAGTAACTTCAGTAGCTTTAATAAGAACACATTTCTTACTTGAATGCTCTGGCGAGGAGATAAACATGACGGACTGTGTACAGCTCACGGTGGGCGGGGCTATGCTAATAGGGCAGAGTCTGTCAGCAGTTGTGGGCGGAGCCTGTGCAATGTGACGTCACAAAAGCTATAATCTGCAAACGGCTTGCTTATGATTTATGGGGATTAAAAAAGGGGAGTGTGTGGATTTTGACCATAATAGGGGGGTTATATCACTGTTCAAACACCATGTACTAGTGAATTTTGTCTAATACTCGTGATTGGTGCTCTGACAGTCCTCACCGTCTCCTTCACTCTCCTGCAGAGCACAGCGTTCCCATCGGACGTGAAAGACCTGACAAAGAAGATCCGGACTGTCCTGATGGCCACGGCTCAGATGAAGGAGCACGAGAGAGACCCGGAGATGCTGGTGGACCTGCAGTACAGTCTGGCCAAGTCTTACGCCAGCACACCTGAGCTCCGCAAGACCTGGCTGGACAGCATGGCCCGGATCCATGTGAAGAATGGAGACCTCTCTGAGGTACACACACACACACACACTCACACACACACACACACACATGTGTAACACACTGTGCAGCTCATGTTGTCTGGTTTGGTTCTCTGCAGGCAGCCATGTGTTATGTGCATGTTGCAGCGCTGGTGGCCGAGTACCTGAGGAGGAAAGGTTAGACACACCGATACACAAACATGATGATGGGATTGTCATGCGGACATGACCCAATAAAAATAACTTCTAGTCTAGATATGCCCGTTATCCCAAATCACTCTTCACAGAACAGTACAGATACACAACAAACTCACTTTTACAAGTGCAAACACGTTCTTTGCTTTGTTTTTTTCTCGTTTCTTGCTTATTCAAATCATCTCAATAAACAAAAAAAGAACAAATATCATCTCATGAAATAAACCCTCACATAAGCATCGGTGGATCACAATTATCTTTCAAAAGAGGCAGAAGAATTTACACATTTTCAAAGGGAAGACATTAGAGATGCAAAATTAATATTCAGTCTCTTTCAAAGTCCATATTCAACTCAAGCGCATATCACGTAATCTTCAAGCTCGTCTATTTTTGCCACTATTTAACCATCTAAAGTCTTCACCTTTTCTCTCGCTGGTAACAACCAAATAAAAGAAAACCCCTCTCTCCTTGCTTCACATGGACACACACACACACCTGTGTTTAAATGGATTTGACTTCCATTTCCTTCTGGTTACTGACTCCTCCTTCTTGTTGCACTGCATTATGGGTGTTGTGGTTAGTTTCCATTACAAACTATTATTTTTTAACCCTCTGGTGCTCTTCGGTCATTTCTGACCGGAAAATTTTCTGTTTTGAAATGTTAAAAATCACAGCTTCATCAGAATGATCTGAAACTTTGTGACTTTTCTAGCATTAGGTATGTAAACACACAAAAAATTGAGGGCATGATTCGAGCCTGCTAATTGGTCGTAAAAAAATACTCCCACTTGTGCTCTTCGGTCAAAAATGACCACCATAGGAAATGAATGGGAAATCTGCAAAAACACAAATTCACAGAAAAAATCTTTATTTCTAACAACAACAAAAAAATCTAAAACTTTATAATAAATAGTCTTTGAGATTTTTTAAATATATATATTCAAATCCATAAAAAATAAATAAAAAAATGTGTTCAAAACAGAACTAGGGAATTCTCCATAGAGACCTCTAGTGAACACACACATGGTTGCATGATTTCTTAAATAATTCCAAAAGAGGGCGCTAATCTGCCTTCAAAAAAAGTTATTTTGAAGGCCTAGTCTCTGTTTTAAGTGAAATACTGCAATAATAATAAAAACCAATAAACCAGTTTTATTGATGACAATAATGACAAAGCTAATGGGAACACAGGTGCACATGCAGCTGAGTAAAATCAAATGTAGCTTTCACGTGGCGTTTGTGCGTGTAACTTCATGACACATACATAGAGTCCAAAATCAACATAATCCATGTGTTGATCATGAGGAACAACAATTAAAAAATGTCTTCCGGTTGTCAAGGGCTAAACAAATCAGGCTGTCTTGATTCCAAATGCTGTCACTTTTGATCACTTTATGCTAACACGACGCATGTGTCCTCCTACCTTATTTCCTTCCTGAGTTATTACATGTCTAATAAGAAAGATATGTACATTTTCCCATGAGCACACTTTTTGTTTGTTTTTCTCAGCACTAGAGTCTCCAAATGTAATGATTTCCCCCTTAAAACTTTAATAAGTTTTCTGTCAAACGATACCCATCTTTTGACTCTCCCTGCTATAGTTTTGGAGTTATGAGTCTTTAATTTTGTGTATGTACTCTAAAAATGCCTTCAGGGCTTAAAGGGTTAAAACATGAGAGGTCAGTTTTCAATCCAAGGACACACATGTAATTACTCTTAATGATTACTAAGTGATAAATGTGTAAGGTTCCCATATCAGTCTTATTCCGTTTCTCACCTTCTCTTTTTCATCATATCTCTCCGGTGTGTCTCTCCGTCTGATAAAGCCTCTGCTGATAGAAGTTATCGCTCGGTATATTACTCACGTTTCGCTGCACTTCTGCTCTTTTACCTTTTCTACCAGACATTATCGTGCAACTGGCAGTAGATATATTGACAGGTGTTTGAAATGACGTGAAGTATAATGTGTGTGTGTGTGTGTGTGTGTGTGTGTGTAGGCATGTTTAAGCAGGGCTGTTCAGCGTTCAGAGTGGTCACACCAAACATCGATGAAGAAGCGTCTATGATGGAAGACATGGGGATGCAGGATGTTCACTTTAATGAGGTGAGGATCTGTCTGACGGCTGAACACACACAATATCACAGATGGAGTGAAGAGAGAAGCCACTTCAATAAAACACACAGATGTGACGTTTAACTCCAGTAAAGTCATTTGAATGCTGGAATAAATAAAGTGACATTAAGTCCATAAAGTGCTCGATTCACGTAGAGGAATATTGAATCTTTTGCACTGCTGCAGAAACATGACTCTGACTTCCCACACAGATATTGTATAATGATGTGAATAACTCATAGGAATCCATTGTTTCTATTACAAATCTAGTTCACGTTGAATAACCATGAGTCCTAACAGGCACAATGTGAATCGCCTGTCCACACCAGATGCAAAACGGCTACACAATCACAGCCAATCAGAACGTATTTAATGTTCAATAGTTATTTGTGAGGTCCAGTGAGATTGGAGGCAGTGATCAACAAAATGTCACGCATTGTTTGTCACGTCGGCCCGGGTTAGGATACAGTATTATAGAGTGTCCGTGTAGGTTTAGTTTAATATTAGTACTGTAAAAGAGGGAAGCAATAAACGAATGATGGTGATTGTCAGAGCTTATCTCCACACGGACTGATACTCATCCGTCATTCCTGCACTTTGACTGACTGATAAAACACTAATAATTTCACTTCACAATCAACTGCAGGATGTTATAGTGAACTAACAATAAAACCACAAATACACATTCTCATTACTGCAAATCAAATAAATGTTAACGGAAATAAAATAAAACAAAAGCAACATTTACTTTTTTTTATCTAGTTTAACTTAATGTAGTGTTATTTTAGTTTTTATTCATATTTTGAATTAGCTTTTATTTTTCATGTACATTTTTTTGTCATTTCGTTATGTGCTTTTGTCGTTTTATTCATTTTTTTATTTTGAAATATTGCTATTTAGGTTTCATTTATTTATATTTCCGTTTTAACTGGTTTTAGTTTTTATTTTTCTAAAATTAAATTATCATTTTAAACTTATTTCAGTTTATTGCCCAGGGAACATTTCTAATTTTCATTTAATTAGTTTTTCAACTAATATTTATATTTTATTTTATTTTAGATTTATTTCGATTAGCAGAAATAGTTTTGGATAGTTTTAAAGTTAATGATAATAATAACTTGATGATAAAATAAATGTTAACTGAAATAAAATAAAACATTTTATTTCAACCAGTTGCCAAAGCAACATTTTTATTTTTTTATGCAGTGTTATTTTAGTTTTATTATAGTTGTATTCATATTTTGAATTAGCTTTTATTTTTATTTTTCGTGTTAATTTTTGTTGAGTTTTTAAGTAATTTCATTATGTGCTTTTGTCATTTTATTTATTTATTTATTTATTTTCATTTATTTATTTTTAATATTACTATTTAGGTTTGATTTATTTATATTTTCAGTTTTAATTGGTTTTCTTTTATTTCCATTTAATAATTTTAGTTCTTTAACTTAAACTTTATTTCAGTTTATTAGCCATCTCTAATTTTCATCCTAAGTTTTTCAACTAATATTTATATTTTATTTTAGATTTGTTTCAATTAGCAGAAATAGTTTTGAATAGTTTTAGTTTAAGTTAATGATAATAACCCTAATAATAACTTGATGTAATAAAATAAAATAATACAAAAAACAGAAATAAAGTATAGAAATAAATAAAAGTATCATTTAATAATAGAAATAGAAAATAATATAATTTATTAATTTATATAATACATTAACTAATATAAACATTATTTAATAATAGAAATAGAAAATCATATAATTTATTAATTTATGTAATACATTAAATGATATATAAATGATTTAATAATAGAAATAGAAACTAATAATATTTATTAAATTCTATAATACATTAAATAATAATATATCAATTATTTAATAATAGAAATTGAAAATAATGTATATATAGAAATAATATTAAATATGTCAAACTATTTAGACAAAACAAACAAAATTACAAAAACTTCACAAAAAATGAAAAAGAAATCAGAAAATGCAAACATTATAAATATTTGACAAATCTCAGTGATCTGTTAATGTGATCCTCTGATACGACTCCTGCGTGAACAACCACCAAAACTCCAGCGGATGCAGAAAAGTGTGTTTAGCCAAATACTTGTGTTCACGGTCTATACGAGTGTGAGAATACACTGTCTATGAGACAAATCTGTATTGTTTGTGTGTGTTTGTCACAGGACGTCCTGATGGAGCTTTTGGAGGCATGCGCTGATGGATTATGGAAAGCCGAGCGTTACGAGCTCATCTCCGACATCTACAAACTCATCATTCCCATTTATGAGAAACGCAGAGATTTCGAGGTACAGCAGTAACACACACTGATCCCGTAAATGACAGACGTCTAAGGATGTTCTCTTCCTCATGGGCTGTTCTGTAACCGCTGCTGAATCTGTGTGTTTGGCTGTTGTGCTGCAGATTTGTATGGAAGCTTGTTTCCGCCTCATAAATGATAAAAAAGTAATTGCGACTTTTTGTCTCACAATTCTGCCTTTTTTGAGTTATTAAGTCTCAATTGTGAGATAAAAAGTCGCAATATCCTTTAATATGTTTTATTCTGTGGCAGAAACGAGCTTCCATAGATGTGCACTTTTGAAGTGAGTATCAACTTAAAAGTTGTTTAGAAACGAACTCCTTTTTAGATGGAAATGCTGAAGTCTACGTCCCAGGAGCCTTGAGTTTATGCTTTGAAAGGTTTCCCTCCCTTACCTTGAATATATGTGGGGGGGTTTTAACAAACTGAAGGGACATTTTTTGAAAGAGTTTATTTCGATGATCCACTTTAGACTTTCTACTAACTATAAGTAACTTTGCATGTCAACTAAGAGTATTAGTAGACTGTTAGAGTTAAGGATTAGTAGAATAAGCTGTTGCAATGGCTTCAGGGTGGCCCAAGGCTAAAATAACAAACAACAGGTCCACATAGGGGTGGGCGATATGAACAAAGTCTTATATCACGATATGAATAATTGTATTTCACAATCACGATATAGTTATTATTGCTTTAAATGATATTACACAGCATCTGAAAATAGGCTAACTTCTGTCAACATAACCAACGTGACGGCTTGCTTACACAGAGAGCGCTGGGGACTATTTTCAGGCGCTGTGTAATATTTGCGCCGCTGCACGATACGGCTCAAAGCTCTTGATTATTATGCAGGAATGAGAGTATAGTTCCTGCCATATCAGCCTAGAAAATCACAACTTCTCATTTTCCGTCGGTCTTAGTACACGATGTAACTACAGAAGAGTCAAATTTTAAATAGGAAAAAAACTGAAACTCTTTGCTAACGGTCTAATCAGATTCAATGATCTATGCTAAGCTATGCTAAAAGTGCGGAGATCGGCTGAATGGATTTGAAAACAGCAAAACTCAACTGTTTAACTCTAGGGGAGACGGAAAATTAGCCCATTTTCAACAATAGTGGCGAGTTCCTTTAAGACATAACCAACTGTGCTTATGAGGATACTCGGCTCGCACAGACGAGCATTTTGACATATAAGTGTGTGTATTTGACTGTTCAAGCTCAGCAAGGCGCTAAATGCTTTATGTGTGTGTGTGTTTCAGGTGTGTGCACTCAAAACAGTCTCTCAGTGCACACATATACTGAAATGAGTCCTCTTTCGCTGCTTTTTGTGTAGTGCTGGGCGGTATACCGGTTCATACCGAATACCGGTGTTTATTTTTTGTTATATGATATGATACCGCAATACCGGTGTAAAGTATAAAATACTGGGCAAAATGGGCAAAACAGTAACTATGTCTTTATCCTTTCTGTGTTAAACTGACATGTGTCTTTTGTTCAGAGACTAGTGCTATTATTGGTTGTTGTCTCCCCACAGCATTATTTTGTGGGACTTTGTAAACCTGTATTAACTCCAGTGTGGAGTTTTTCTACAATATTCACTCGTCATGACAGTAAAACAGGGCATTCTAGTCAATCTACTGCAGTATTTCCTCCCTCAATCAGAAGAAATGTGGTTAACACCAGGTCATGCTTGGGGAAACAAATACCGTCATATACCGCGAAACCGATATTATTTTGAAAAATGGCGTGATAAACATTTTTGGTCACACCGCCCAGCGCTATTATTGTGCTTGAGCAGTTTAACATCACTTGTTTTTGAACCGCAATGCTTAAGAAAGCAATGAAGCGATAAGCTTTCGAGCCGGCACAGAACGGCAACATCACGTGAGCGTAACGGCGATAGAGACGACAGTCCAAAATCTCCTACAGTAGGTCCACCAATCACATTCCTCCGTCAGCACCCAATCCCTGCACACACATACAAAAGACAAGCCACACAGGAACACAGATGCCGAGGATCATAACATATATACTTATCTTATATATTACATATATTGGATATATACTTACTATAGGGTTTGATTACGGTTTAATTTAGGGTTAGTTGCATGTAATTATAGCTATTACTGTAAACAGTGTTTGGGGAAACGCATTACAAGTAACTTGAGTTACGTAATAATATTACTTTTTCCTAGTAACTAGTAAAGTAACGCATTACTTTTCAAATTTACTACAAAATATCTGAGTTACTTTTTCACATTAATTTGACTGACAGCTCTCCTGCCCCCATGTTGAGATAAATAAGTGCAGATGTGTGTGTGTAAACATGATGGTTATTGTAGTTCCAGACTAAATGTGAGCATTTATTTATCTCACTTGCACAATAAAAATTCTGTACTCCTCAAAATGATTAAAATCAGTCAAATGCAAAATCAGAATACTATGCAAACCTCCAATAATTAAATGTTAAATAAAACAACTATTTTTATGCATAATCTACCTTTATATTTATTTTACCAATGTCTTGCTGATGACCTTTGATGATGAAAATTACTAGATTTTTAGTTTTTATTGGTAAAACTTTTTTCTCCTGCGTCCTATTCTCCATTATCCAGAGCTGCGCCCTCTACTGTTCATGTGTGAATCTGCATTTTTACCTCAGCCTGGGGCTTATTATTTACATTTTGGTATGAAGACGTCTTTACCGTTGCACAAAAATATAACTTTTTTGTTATAAACAAAAACAAAAACAAGGCCAGCCCAGGTGAGAAAAAGTAACGCAAAAGTAACGTAACACATTACTTTTCTTAAAAAGTAACTAAGTAACTCAATTAGTTACTTTTTAAGGGAGTAACGCAATATTGTAATGCATTACTTTTCAAAGGAACTTTCCCCAACACTGACTATAATATCACGTGTAACAAGGACATTGTAAAATAAAGTATTAACAACCTTATTTGACCCTCACCTGTGAAGATGTGATTGGTAAGCTGTGTGTTTGGTGTTTGTGTCAGAAACTGGCTCACCTGTATGACACGCTGCACCGCGCCTACAGTAAGGTCACAGAGGTCATGCACACGGGCAAGCGTCTGCTGGGAACGTACTTCAGAGTGGCCTTCTTCGGTCAGGTGAGTCTCAGCAGCCTCACTCCTCTTCATCTCTTGATCAGATGAGCTCTTTAATGACGTGTGTTTCTGCTGGTTTCTGTCTGAAGGCAGCGGTAAGTCCTGTGTGTTTCAGCTCAGCTTTAATGCTCATGTTAACTGATGGGATTTCACAGACTACAGATGCTCCAGTGCAAGAAAGTTCCAGTGTGATCCTAACAAAAGTGCTTTAGCGTGGGCATGTTTATGATTAAGTGTTTTTTTGAAGATTTTTTGTGCTGTTCTTTTGCCTTTATTGGGATATGATAGTATAGAGAAGACAGGAAGTGAAGTGGGAGGGGGGTGTGGGTAGAATGGGTCACCTGAAGCTCCGATCTTTTTTTGATCAACTTCAAGATTTTTAGGTTCAAATTTATAGTACATGAATATATATCTATATCTACACTCACCTAAAGGATTATTAGGAACACCTGTTGAATTTCTCATTAATGCAATTATCTAATCAACCAATCACATGGCAGTTGCTTCAATGCATTTAGGGGTGTGGTCCTGGTCAAGACAATCTCCTGAACTCCACACTGAATGTCAGAATGGGAAAGAAACCGTATTTCAAAGACAATTATGATTATCACATGCAATAAGATGTACTTGAGTTCATCTTAAGTGAGTCAAAAGAGTCACACTCAAGTTCATTAATTGCATTTAATGTAAATTTAAACTATAAGACATTCTCATTTAATTGTCTGAAAACATTACATTCAGTTCACACTTTTAAAGCATATTGTTTCTGAAATAAGTACTCTTTTCAAAAGTATGCTAAAGTGTACTTCTGTTTCAGGGAAAGTGTATGTCCTGTGACTTATTGGCCAGTGATAGGCTTATATTCAGTGATATGGAAACACACTTGACTTCTCAAGCCACATTTTGTAGTGTCTAATCAATCATTTACTCATCTGCCACAATAATATCATGTGTTTCGCCTGCAAATATTACTAGTAATGTGATTAACTGGCATACTGTCTTGCTCAAAAGTTTACACACACCTCGCAGAATCTGTGAAAATGTGAATAATTTTAACTAAATAAGAGGGATCATACAAAATGCATGTTATTTTTTATTTAGTACTGTCCTGAATAATATATTTTACATAAATTATGTTTAAAAATAGCCGAATTTATACAAATTCAAAAGTTTATGAACCCTTGATTCTTAACACTGTGTGTCGTTCCCTGGATGATCCACGGCAGTGTGTTTGTGTGTGTGTGTGTGTGTGTGTGTGTCGTTCCCTGGATGATCCACGGCTGTGTGTGTGTGTGTGTGTGTGTGTTGTTCCCTGGATGATCCACGGGTGTGTGTGTGTGTGTGTGTGTGTGTGTGTGTGTGTGTGTGTGTGTGTGTGTGTGTGTGTGTGTGTGTGTGTGTGTGTGTGTGTGTGTCGTTCCCTGGATGATCCACGGCTCTGTTTTTGTGTGTGTGTGTGTGTGTGTGTGTGTGTGTGTGTGTGTGTGTGTGTGTGTGTGTGTGAGTGTGTGTGTTGTTCCCTGGATGATCCACGGCTGTGTGTGTGTTTTGTGATGATGTTCATGAGTCTCTTGTTTGTCCTGAGCAGTTAAACTGCCCAATGTTCTTCAGAAAAATCCTCCAGGTCCTGCACATTCTTCAGTTTTCCAGCCTCTTTTTCATATTTGACCCTCTCCAGCAATGACTGTATGATTTTAAGATCCATCTTTTCACACTGAGGACAATTGAGGGACTCAAACACAACTACTAAAAAAGGTTCAATCATTCACTGAAGCTCCAGAAGGAAATGCGACGCATTAAGAGCCTGGGGGTGAAAACTTTTGAATTTAAAGATCAAGGTAAATTGTACTTAATTTGTCTTCCAGGAAACATGCAAGTGTCTTCTGTAGCTTCTGAAGGGCAGTACTAAAAAAATTGGACACCTTCATCCTGTTCAAAAGTTTTCACCCCCGGCTCTTAATGTGTTGTGTTTCCTTCTAGAGCATCAGTGAATGTTTTCAATGGGTGTGTAAACTTTTGAGCACAACAAAACATTTGTTTTACCAATTAACATCTCTAAACAATCACTTCTCACCTTTTCTTTAGTACCTTTTTTAAAGTGTGCAGTCTCTGATGAGTTGTTTCTGTCTCTAGCAGTACCAGTGTAATGACTGTGAGATCCACGAGGTAAACCCATCATTAGATTCACATGTGTGTCGTCCTGCTGGCTGTGGAAGTCCTCATAATCCCTGTGTCACAATTAGGATTTATCATTAACACATTTTACAGCCCAGTATTTCCAGACTGCTGTTGTAAATAGTTGTGTCCTGTCACTAATTTAGTACTTAAAAATTAGTAGGCTTTTATTTATTTTTTGTCTAGCTGGTCAGCGGTTGAGTTTTAATGCATTCTTCTGATTGATTGAGATTTGCGTGTTGTTTTAGGGCTTCTTCGAGGATGAAGATGGTAAAGAATACATTTATAAGGAGCCCAAATTCACCCCGCTGTCTGAGATCTCACAAAGACTCCTGAAACTCTATTCAGACAAGTTTGGAGCTGAGAATGTCAAAATGATCCAGGATTCTGGCAAGGTAAGAAATGTTTAGTTACAGTATCAGAATAAAGACTGACCCACATTGCAGCTTATTCAGGCCAAGACAGAAAGAGTGTGTGTTTCTAGAACATTTTAAGATGTTGGCGTTTGTCAATAAATGTAGACGTCCAGATATATTTATCCAGTGCATCTCTACTAGCACGACCCCTAGAACTGCCTGTTAGCTAAAGATGCTGTGCTGTTTGCTGCAGATTAACCCAAAGGATCTGGACTCCAAGTACGCCTACATCCAAGTGACTCACGTCAGCCCATTCCTGGAGGAGAAGGAGCTGCTGGAGAGGAAAACTGACTTTGAGAGGAGCCACAATATCCGTCGATTTGTCTTTGAGATGCCGTTCACCGTTTCCGGCAAAAAACAGGGCGGCGTAGAGGAACAGTGCAAACGCAGGACTATACTGACCAGTGAGTGTGCGCACTTACACAACACACACTCACCATGGAGAAGAGGACAGCAAAATTAGAAATCAATGACGATAAGAATCTGAGTGTCAGCTGAATCTGATGGCTTATATGATCCTCCCAAACACAAAGTGCAGCTCTTATCTTCGCAGACAGATCCAGACAGTGTCTCAGCGCACATGTCAGTTTAAAAGCATCCCAGGATGCACCTCAGTTTGCTTTGACCACCCTAATTAGGGGCTAAGCACAGACTTGAGCACTCTTGAGGCTATGGCAGCCCATATAACCGTGTGCGAGAGAGTTATGACATTTGGCACACAGATAGAGGACAGTCTGTACCTTAAACGATCAGTTCACTTTTAAATAAACTTTTGCTGATAATTTACTCGCCCCCATGTCATCCAAGATGTCCATGTCTTTCTTTCTGCAGTCGAAAAGAAATGAAGGTTTTAGATGAAAACAGTCCAGGGTTTTTCTCCATATAATGGACTTCAATGGGCTCCAAACGGTTCAAGGTCCAAATGACATTTTCAGTGCAGCTTCAAAGGGCTTTAAACGACACCAAATGATGAATAAGGGTCTTATCTAGACAAACCATCAGTTTCTGTGAGAAACCGAGCAGTATTTATGCCATTATTTTACCTCTTATCAGACGAGCGTGATCATCTCTGAGCTCCGCCATAACTTCCGCTAAGTGAGGTCAAAATACGAGCGTGGTCATAGAAGTATACGTATATGCCTCATTAGCGCCTGCACGGATCAGTAGAATGAGGCATCTATGATCGATATATCTATGACCACGCTCGTATTTTGACCTCACTTAGCGGAAGTTATGGCGGAGCTCAGAGATGATCACGTTCGTCTGATAAGAGGTAAAATAGTGGCATAAATACTGCTCGGTTTCTCACAGAAACTGATCGTTTGGCTAGAGAAGACCCTTATTCATCGTCTGGTATTGCTTAAAGCCCTGTGAAGCTGCACTGAAACTGTCATTTGGACCTTGAACCGTTTGGAGCCCATTGAAGTCCATTATATGGAGAAAAATCCTGGAATGTTTTCATCAAAAACCTTCATTTCTTTTCGAATGAAGAAAGAAAGACATGGACATCTTGGATGACATGGGGGTGAGTAAATTATCAGCAAAAGTTTATTTAAAAGTGGACTAATCCTTTAACCACAGCAAATTTGGATTCTCTAACTTAATCACTCTAGCCACCAACTGTCCAAAGTTTCAGTTACATTTGTGCTAATAACTGCACCCTATGACGTCATTTCCATCATTTTCTGCAATTTTGAATTTTTACTTTTTTCGAACTCCTCCTAGGCTTTTTCTCTGGTCTTCACCAAAATTGAACCAGATTATCTTCACACCAAGCATACAAAAAGTTATGGAATTCAAGTCGATTCGTCAAACCGTTCTCGAATTACGCAACGAAGAGCCACCAAAATGAAAGTGAGGCTCCGCAAAGCTTTAGTGTATTCTGACCAAATTTGGTGTGTGTTATGACAACCATGACCTGAGGCGACCTGTACAGTTTCAGTGCAGATCCACTTAGTGGTCAGGAGATATGCACATTTTAATTTTTGCTAGTAACTTCTGAAGAGATTTGGCAAAAAATCACAAAACTGTTCTCTTTAGATTTGGTGCAGATTTGGATTCGAACAATACCCATTTTTCCCATATCGGCCATTTTGAATTTTGTCATAAAATAAAAAACTACCTTTTACAAACACATTGACGTATCGTTAAGTGTCATTGGCACCATGCTCTGAAGGTACTCAAAAAGTTTTGAGACGGCACCAATGCTAATAACTTCTGATTGGTTTTGTCTATTGTAATGACACTGGTCTTGATAGATTCCTTGGGTCATCCCGGGAACATAGATACACATTTTGCCATAGTCAGCCAAACTTCCTGTCCGCCATCAGGATTTTCTTTAAAAAACTATTTTTTTTTAACTCCTCTTAGAAAATCGGTTTGACCGATTTTCACCAAATTCAAGCTTCCACATTTTTGGATTTCTCGTTGATAGAGAAATCGTTTTCGTATACCGTGTCAACACATATGATGGCATGATGCCAAAACGACTGAGGCTGGGTCTGCAATGCTTGGACATGTTGACACCAAACTTTGCAGGTCCTATTTTAATTATCTGAGCACATGGTCTGAAGCACATGGTGCATGTCTGAATCCAATTTTGCTAGTTTAACGACGGGAAAACATGTGAGCGCGCCAGGCACATGATCCAAAAGGGTTGTCCCTCGTCTCTTAAAGGGTTAGTTCACCCAAAAATGAAAATTCTGTCATTAATGACTTCCCCTCATGTCGTTGGACACCCGTCAGACCTCCGTTCATCTTCAGAACACAAATGAAGATATTTTAGTGTAAATCTGATGGCTCTGAAAGGCCTCCATTGGCACAATGCACTTTACACTCTCAAGACCCTTAAAAGACACTAAAGACGTCGTTACAAAGTCCATCTCACTACAGTGGCTCTACAATAACTTTATAAAGCGACGAGAATAGTTTTTGTGCGCAAAAAAACCCTAAATAACGACTTACATAGTGATGACGATTTCAAAACACTTCGAAGCGTTATGAATCAGTGAGTCGAATCATGATTCGGATCACGTGTCAAACTGCTGAAATTTGGCGATTCAAACCGCTGAATTGACTCACTGATTCATAACGCTTCGAAGCTTCATGAGGCCGTGTTTTGAATTCGTCATCACTATATAAGTCGTTATTTAGGGTTTTTTTGCGCACAAAAACTATTCTCGCCGATTCATAAAGTTATTGTAGAGCCACTGTAGTGAGATGGACTTTGTAACGACGTCTTTAGTGTCTTTTAAGGGTCTTGAGAGTGAACCGTGCCATTGTGTCAATGGAGGCCTTTCAGAGCCATTAGATTTACACTAAAATATCTTCATTTGTGTCTGAAGATGAACGGAGGTCTGACGGGTGTCCAACCACATGAGGGGAAGTCATTAATGACAGAATTTTCATTTTTGGGTGAACTAACCCTTTAATGAGTCATGGGTGTGTTTCCCTTCCCATTCCCTTTAAAAGCCCGTTTCAGTTGGTCAATGGCGCAGTCGTTTTCAGTTCCTCAAAATAGCAATGCGCCAACAATGCTCCTGAACACAGAGCAGATGCCCATGGGTGAACAGATGCACCAGTGCATTTTATATGTAAACAACGTGGAGCTGGACGTGAACATGAGAACTGCGTCGGGCTGACATCACACCTGGTGTCTCATTGCTCCGGGTGTGTGATAGGGCTCCGCATGTGTCATTGTCACCTCACTCTGACCACACTACATCAATTTGGTCCCAGGGCCACCTATTGCTCAAAAGCGATAAAACATCAAATCACATTACTATTGACTGTATTGATGGTTTTTCAGCCATTTTGCCTGCAATCATCTTAATATGTCTTTAATTGCTCATTGTTGCAGTTGGTCTGATGCTCCAGCCATGATGGCTTGACTTACCGTGTGTTTGTGCTTGGCCCCTTAATCGCTGCTTGCAGCTATATTTATATTTTTTTTATGTCTCAAATCAACTCATTCGTCCATAACACTAGTAAAGGTTTCCCCCAACAAACACACAGACACTTATACAACAGTGATCTAAAAACACTAACAACAGAGTTTGTGTCTAAGTGAGAAATATATTCATGTCATTTGAAAAGTTGTCGTCATTGAATGCATTTTGTGCCAAAGCAATGATGAACGGTTTAGCCCACACAGACTGATGTTCCACATGTGCTCGCTGTGTAAAGAGACTCGTGTGATATTGAGAAATGGGTCCTAGCGATAGTAAAAAAAAAACAAAGATTCCTGGTGACTTTATTCGTAACTCCTGTTACGTTTCTTCCTCTTCCTCCCTCAGCCACACACTCGTTCCCGTACGTGAAGAAGCGTATCGCAGTGATGTATCAGCATCATGTGGACCTGAACCCCATCGAGGTGGCCATTGATGAGATGAGTAAGAAGGTTCTGGAGATCAGACAGCTGTGTTCCTGCAGCGACGTGGACATGATCCAACTCCAGCTCAAGCTGCAGGGCAGCATCAGTGTGCAGGTACACACACACACACACACACGTCACCTCATGCTCAGTGTTTATAATGTCATGTGACGTCTGTATAATGTCATGTCACTCTCCAGGTAAATGCCGGCCCTCTGGCCTACGCCAGGGCTTTCCTGGATGATGCCAGCACTAAGAAATACCCAGACAACAAAGTCAAACAGCTGAAAGAAGTCTTCCGGTAATACACACACACACACACACACACACACACACACACACCGTCTGAGTCAGTCCTTCCTCTCAAACTATCACTTTACACACACACACACACACACACACACACACACACACCGTCTGAGTCAGTCCTTCCTCTCAAACTATCACTTTACACACACACACACACACACACACACACCGTCTGAGTCAGTCCTTCCTCTCAAACTATCACTTTACACACACACACACACACACACACACACCGTCTGAGTCAGTCCTTCCTCTCAAACTATCACTTTACACACACACACACACACACACACACACACACACACACACCGTCTGAGTCAGTCCTTCCTCTCAAACTATCACTTTACACACACACACACACACACACACACACCGTCTGAGTCAGTCCTTCCTCTCAAACTATCACTTTACACACACACACACACACCGTCTGAGTCAGTCCTTCCTCTCAAACTATCACTTTACACACACACACACACACACACACACACCGTCTGAGTCAGTCCTTCCTCTCAAACTATCACTTTACACACACACACACACACACACACACACACACACACACCGTCTGAGTCAGTCCTTCCTCTCAAACTATTACTTTACACACACACACACACACACACACACACCGTCTGAGTCAGTCCTTCCTCTCAAACTATCACTTTACACACACACACACACACACACACACACACACACACACACCGTCTGAGTCAGTCCTTCCTCTCAAACTATCACTTTACACACACACACACACACACACACACACACACCGTCTGAGTCAGTCCTTCCTCTCAAACTATCACTTTACACACACACACACACACACATACACGTCTATATTACCAACAGGGGACCATCACTCCACACTGACCAAGAGGGGACCTGTGTTTCTAGTCATTTTGAAGAAACAAAACTTAGATACAAAATTTTGTTTTAAGGTCTTTTTTCATAATATAACTTCAAATAAGCATTTATTTATTTTTTTTTAAACATGCCAAGAGGGGACCTGACCGATGTCTACCTATCCAACAGGGGACCTCCATAGCCTGCAATGGAGCTGTGTGTGTGAAAGGGAAGAGAGCTGGCAGTCAAGTCTGTCTTCATTATTTAATATATATATATAATTATATAATGTTCACACAGGCATCAGGGAACACAATGAGCACACAACGGAGAAAAAGCCATGTTGTGGACATTACAGAAAAGAATTTAAGAAATTAAAAAATTCTTAAAATTAAGAATTATCTTTAAGAAATTCATTCTCTGTTGTGTCTTCATACTTACAGTATATGATCCGTCCACATCTCTCATTTAAGCTTATTTTCAAGAACACCAACACTGTAAAAAAAATCAGGTCTCCAATTGAAAATTTTCTAGTGAGCGATCTCATCTACATTTTTTAGTTGGCCAAATTGAATTTCTTGAATTTTAATTGAATTAAAGTGCATCAATTTACAGAAATTAAATTTGGCCAACTGAAAAATTTAGATGTGACCGGTCACTAGAACATTTTCAATTGGAGACCTGAATTTTTTTTTACAGTAAAGGTATTTCAATGTGTGATTTATTTTTTATTAAAACATAGTTTCTGCTCTCTAAAATCCCCAAAAATGTCCTTTGTTTTTGAGATTTTTAGAGTGAGATTTGATTTCTTGCACCAATAAAAAAATAAATAAATATAGGACTGGACAAGCAGAAATTGTTCTTTAAGGTAATAATCACAGGTCATCACTTTATATATAAATAGTGAAAATGTTAAACACAATGACTCGGTCCCCTGTTAGATAGTAAATCACGACACCAGTGTGTTTGCTTTGTCATTTCTTGCCATCTCAAACACACTGTAGAGATTTAGAGTTTTTATAGCAATAACTGAGTTTTAAGAGTTAAATCAAGCAGAAATAGTTCTCTAATGTATTAATTGCAGATCATCTTTGAATAATGATTATGTTAAACACAATGACTCGGTCCCCTGTTAGATAGTAAATCACGACACCAGTGTGTTAGCGTTGTCATTTCTTGCCATCTCAAACACACTGTAGATATTTAGAGTTTTTATAGCAATAACTGAGTTTTAAGAGTTAAATCAAGCAGAAATAGTTCTCTAATGTATTAATTGCAGATCATCTTTGAATAATGATTATGTTAAACACAATGACTCGGTCCCCTGTTAGATAGTAAATCACGACACCAGTGTGTTTGCTTTGTCATTTCTTGCCATCTCAAACACACTGTAGATATTTAGAGTTTTTATAGCAATAACTGAGTTTTAAGAGTTAAATCAAGCAGAAATATTTCTCTAATGTATTAATTGCAGATCATCTTTGAATAATGATTATGTTAAACACAATGACTCGGTCCCCTGTTAGATAGTAAATCACGACACCAGTGTGTTTGCTTTGTCATTTCTTGCCATCTCAAACACACTGTAGATATTTAGAGTTTTTATAGCAATAACTGAGTTTTAAGAGTTAAATCAAGCAGAAATAGTTCTCTAATGTATTAATTGCAGATCATCTTTGAATAATGATTATGTTAAACACAATGACTCGGTCCCCTGTTAGATAGTAAATCACGACACAAGTGTGTTTGCTTTGTCATTTCTTGCCATCTCAAACACACTGTAGATATTTAGAGTTTTTATAGCAATAACTGAGTTTTAAGAGTTAAATCAAGCAGAAATAGTTCTCTAATGTATTAATTGCAGATCATCTTTGAATAATGATTATGTTAAACACAATGACTCGGTCCCCTGTTAGATAGTAAATCACGACACCAGTGTGTTTGCTTTGTCATTTCTTGCCATCATAAACACACTGTAGATATTTAGAGTTCCCTTTCAAGGGAACTCGCGCTGCGTCAAAACGCTTTGAGAACGCTTCTGCGTGATTGCGTCTTGAAGCACTTGTGGAATCAGTCCAATGGACAGACGGAACGTCATAGACGGGTGACGTCATAGACCGGAAACTATAAAGCACCCGTGAACACAGACAGAACTAGCTTCTTCGCCTTCAAGAAGCGCTCTGTGTGAATCTTGTCTGTAAAAACTGGTGTTTTTTGTCTGTCTTTAAAAAAAAAAAAAAAAAAGTTAGGCAGGAGTTTTCCACCTTTGTTCTTGTAAAAGAAAAACATAAAAGTAAAACAAACGTGACAGCTATGGATGTGTTCATTCACTGGATGTGTTCATCCCTGCCCTCATTTCATTACGGGTGGGGATGCATATTCTATGTGTGTTGACTGTTCGTTAAGCCGCCGGGCGCTCTCCGACGAGGGCGCTTCGGCTCGCGTTCCCCGCGGCTCAGGTCCCTTCTGCCGAGGCAGAGCGGCGGCTTCAGTCGTGGGGATCGCAAATAGGTCCGGCAGAGGGGTTAGAGACGGGCATCGCCTTTTCTCTGCCTTCACCTGCCGGATTCAGTGTTTCATCTCAGGGTTGGAAGCACGCTTGCGGTTCCTTCCGCCCCGGGTGAAGCGCAGAGACATATGTATGTGCGTCAGCTTTCATGAAAAAGGAGTGGGCGGACATTCATTGATAAATTTCTCAAATGTGTAAGAAAAGCACGTAGCGAAAAAGAGAAAATAACGACTCGGATCTCATATTTGCCGAGGCAACATGTAGATTACAGTCTGCAATATAAACACTGCATCTCACGTTTTGCCGAGGCAGCGTGTAGACTGCTAAGAATGTAACGGATTTGCAGACCTCGTGTTTCCGAGGCAACACGTAGATTACAGTCTGCAATATAGTAGCGTTTGATCTTGCGTTTTGCCGAGGCAGCGCATAGATCAGGGTCTGCTAAAAAAAAAAAATATAATGGACAGAGCTCGTGTTTGCCGAGGCAACACGTAGATTACATTCTGAAATATAAGAGAAATCAATGGATCTCGTGTTTGCCGAGGCAACACGTAGATCATGTTGCCACAATGCATTTATAAATGGGGGAAAGAAGGAAGAGAAAAAGAAAAAGAGAAGCCTTTTTCTCTGTTCCTATGTTTGACTCCTCTTTGCATTTTTCATGCCAATGAATATTCAGCCAAAAGAGTGAACATCTGAGTGGTTTTGAATGCATTTCATTTTGACAAATTAAATCATATTTCTTTGTGGCTTGAGAATTCTTTATATATGGAACATATATATACATATTTCTAAAAATCCATGGTTATGGTAAGAGCATGCGCTGAGTGCTTCATGCCCTTTCTAATTCCAAAATGTGGAAGCAGAGTGAAGTTCTCTTCAGGCAAGGCGGTATTGAAAGACCGTTATTGTCATAAAGAGGGCTTTGTCAAAGTAAAACTCCTGATGCCATCAATGTCAGGTTTCTGAGGGAAACCCTCCGTAGGAAGGCGGTGTTCACCACATTATACGCTGCCCATCTCCCTTCGGGGCCCTCAAGGGGACCATTCTGCCAACCTCGCCATGTGTTTCGGGGCGCAGTGGTCTCTGGCGAACACATATCTCAGGGTCCACCCGGAAACGTAGTGGTCCTGGGATGTGCGCACCCTCCGAGGAGGGTCCTAGAGCAGTCAGGCCAGTTGTTCCCTGCGCCTTCGTGCTTCAGGGCACTGCGCTTGCTGCTTGTGGTACACCAGAGGCCAGTCTTGAGAGACTGGTATCTCTAATATTTCTGACGATATAAATATCATGTCTCTGAGGGTCCCTTCCGTAGGAAGGCGGTGTCCACCTCATTATACGGTGCCCGTCTCCCTTCGGTGCCCTCAGGGGGACCATTCTGCCAACCCTGCCACCTCGTGTGTTTCAGGGCGCAGTGGTCCCTAACAAGCACATATCTCAGGTTCCACCCGGAAACGTAGTGGTCCTGGGATGTGCGCCCCCTCTGAGGAGGGTCCTAGAGCAGTCAGGCCAGTTGTTCCCTGCGCCTTCGTGCTTCAGGGCACTGCGCTTGCTGCTTGTGGCCACGGGCCAGTCTCGAGAGACTGGTATCTCTAATATTTCTGACGAGCTCATATCTCAGGTTTCACCCGGAAAACGTAGTGGCCCTGGGATGTGCGCCCCCTCCGAGGAGGGTCCTAGAGCAGTCAGGCCAGTTGTTCCCTGCACCTTCGTGCTTCAGGGCACTGTGCTTGCTGCTTGTGGCCAGAGGCCAGTCTCGAGAGACTGGTATCTCTAATATTTCTGACGAGCTCATATCTCAGGTTCCACCCGGAAAACGTAGTGGCCCTGGGGTGTGCGCCCCCTCCGAGGAGGGTCCTAGAGCAGTCAGGCCAGTTGTTTCCTGCGCCTTCGTGCTTCAGGGCACTGTGCTTGCTGTTCGCGGTATGTCAGAGGTCAGTCTTGAGGGACTGGCACCATGGCAGAATCTGTTAGGTTTCATGGCAGCTGCGTCCGACGGGGATACCTTTTTGGCCTGCTGAGCATGAGACCGTGACAGTGGTGGCTCATAACCAAGGGGTTTCCCTGAGGGGATACCTGCTCCGCATGATGGAAGTCACGCGGCGATGCTTTCGTGCTTTAGTTATGTGGAAAGATCCTTGGTTTATGCCCTAAAGGCTGGTATTGGGGACTCATGTTCGTCGCGTTACGCTAACGACAGAGTTTCCTTTGCGGGCTGGGGGTAGAAATCATGAGTGGTCACTCTCTAGAGCAATATAACACTGCATCTCATGTTTTGCCGAGGCAGCGTGTAGATGCAGTCTGAAAAAAGAAAGAAAAAGAAGGAAGCACATCTCAGGTTCCACCCAGAAACGTAGTGGTCCTGGGATGTGCGCCCCCTCCGAGGAGGGTCCTAGAGCAGTCAGGCCAGTTGTTCCCTGCGCCTTCGTGCTTCAGGGCACTGCGCTTGCTGCTTGTGGTACACCAGAGGCCAGTCTTGAGAGACTGGTATCTATAATATTTCTGACAATTTCAATATCATGTCTCTGAGGATCCCCTCCATAGGAAGGCGGTCTCTACTTCATTATACGGTGCCCGTCTCCCTTCGGTGCCCTCAGGGGGACCATTCTGTCAACCCTGCCACCTCGTGTGTTTCGGGGCGCAGTGGTCCCTAACGAGCACATATCTCAGGTTCCACCCGGAAACGTAGTGGCCCTGGGATGTGCGCCCCCTCCGAGGAGGGTCCTAGAGCGGTCAGGCCAGTTGTTCCCTGCGCCTTCGTGCTTCAGGGCACTGCGCTTGCTGCTTGTGGTACACCAGAGGCCAGTCTCGAGAGACTGGTATCTCTAATATTTTCGACGATATCAATATCATGTCTGGGGGGGACCATTCTGCTAACCCCGCCACCTCGTGTGTTTCGGGGCGCAGTGGTCCCTAACAAGCTTATATCTCAGGTTCCACCCGGAAACGTAGTGGCCCTGGGGTGTGCGCCCCCTCCGAGGAGGGTCCTAGAGCAGTCAGGCCAGTTGTTCCCTGCGCCTTCGTGCTTCAGGGCACTGCGCTTGCTGTTCGCAGTATGTCAGAGGTCAGTCTTGAGGGACTGGCACCATGGCAGAATCTGTTAGGTTTCATGGCAGTTGCGTCCAACGGGGATACCTTTTTGGCCTGCTGAGCATGAGACCATGACAGTGGTGGCTCATAACCAAGGGGTTTCCCTGAGGGGATACCTGCACCGCATGATTGAAGTCACGCGGCGATGCCTTCGTGCTCTAGTTATGTGGAAAGATCCTTGGTTAACGTCCTAAAGGCCGGTATTGGAGACTCATGTTCGTCGCGTTACGCTAACGACAGAGTCTTCCTTTGCGGGCTGGGGGAGCGATCATGAGTGATCCTGCTGAGGCAGGGGCTGAGGCCCGGGTAAATATAGACTCCACACCGAGGTGGCGGAGCTCTTGTGGTTATCCAGCTCCTCCGGGACTGGACACCATGATACGGGAATGGCCGAGGCCACCCTGTACACCTTTACCCGATTGCTCTGCTTCTGGGAGTTCTGGAGAGAATTCGCCGAGACGTGGCTCGTCTGCTGTTAATAGCTCCGTACTGGCGGGCCCGAGTAGGGCCCAGACCTAGTTTCTCTTCTGGATGGCTCTCCGCTGGAGATTCCGTTCAGTAGGGAATTTAACTCTTAAGTGAGAGGTTTGATCATCACCCCTGCCAGGAGGGTGAAACTGGGCCTGGCCTCCGAGGGGGCCCAGCCCATAAGTTCAGGTCTCTCAGCCGAGGCTGTTGAGACCATATATCACTCCAGAGCTCCGTCTACTAGGAAACTGTATTCTAGCCACATTGAAGGTGTATGTGGCAGCCTTAGCTGCTTTCCACGCTCCTTTTGGGTGAGGTTTCTTTGAGGAGACACCCGCTAGTTACTTGTTTCCTTCGTGGCTTTTTGAGGCTTAGATCTGCAGTCAAGGGTTTGCGCCCGGCATAGGGAAAGTTCTCTTCATCCTAGGCCAGGCTATGTTGCTGGGGAAAAATTCTACTAGCATTGTAATACCTATAGTACTGCTGGCCTTTGTCCTCCTCGGCGTCAGACCAAGGGAAACTAATCTGCTTTGACCACTCCTGGGGTGCAGGTGCTATCGTAGTAGTGTGCACTTTTGATTTCACACATACGGTCACATGCTCTTATGGCGGCGTTGGTATTGCGTTCTCAAAGCGTTTTGACGCAGCGCGAGTTCCCTTGAAAGGGAACGTCTCAGGTTACGTATGTAACCATGGTTCCCTGAGAGGGAACGAGACGCTGCGTCACCCTGCCATATTCCCTGTGTGCCCGTGAGCGACTTCTTTCAGGCTTTTTCAGAAGCTAGTTCTGTCTGTGTTCACGGGTGCTTTATAGTTTCCGGTCTATGACGTCACCCGTCTATGACGTTCCGTCTGTCCATTGGACTGATTCCACAAGTGCTTCAAGACGCAATCACGCAGAAGCGTTCTCAAAGCGTTTTGACGCAGCGTCTCGTTCCCTCTCAGGGAACCATGGTTACATACGTAACCTGAGACGTTTTTATAGCAATAACTGAGTTTTAAGAGTTAAATCAAGCAGAAATATTTCTCTAATGTATTAATTGCAGATCCTCTTTGAATAATGATTATGTTAAACACAATGACTCGGTCCCCTGTTAGATAGTAAATCACGACACCAGTGTGTTTGCTTTGTCATTTCTTGCCATCTCAAACACACTGTAGATATTTAGAGTTTTTATAGCAATAACTGCGTTTTAAGAGTTAAATCAAGCAGAAATATTTCTCTAATGTATAAATTGCAGATCATCTTTGAATAATGATTATGTTAAACACAATGACTCGGTCCCCTGTTAGATAGTAAATCACGACACCAGTGTGTTTGCTTTGTCATTTCTTGCCATCATAAACACACTGTAGATATTTAGAGTTTTTATAGCAATAACTGAGTTTTAAGAGTTAAATCAAGCAGAAATATTTCTCTAATGTATTAATTGCAGATCCTCTTTGAATAATGATTATGTTAAACACAATGACTCGGTCCCCTGTTAGATAGTAAATCACGACACCAGTGTGTTTGCGTTGTCATTTCTTGCCATCATAAACACACTGTAGATATTTAGAGTTTTTATAGCAATAACTGAGTTTTAAGAGTTAAATCAAGCAGAAATATTTCTCTAATGTATTAATTGCAGATCCTCTTTGAATAATGATTATGTTAAACACAATGACTCGGTCCCCTGTTAGATAGTAAATCACGACACCAGTGTGTTTGCGTTGTCATTTCTTGCCATCATAAACACACTGTAGATATTTAGAGTTTTTATAGCAATAACTGAGTTTTAAGAGTTAAATCAAGCAGAAATATTTCTCTAATGTATTAATTGCAGATCCTCTTTGAATAATGATTATGTTAAACACAATGACTCGGTCCCCTGTTAGATAGTAAATCACGACACCAGTGTGTTTGCTTTGTCATTTCTTGCCATCTCAAACACACTGTAGAGATTTAGAGTTTTTATAGCAATAACTGCGTTTTAAGAGTTAAATCAAGCAGAAATATTTCTCTAATGTATAAATTGCAGATCATCTTTGAATAATGATTATGTTAAACACAATGACTCGGTCCCCTGTTAGATAGTAAATCACGACACCAGTGTGTTTAATTTGTCATTTCTTGCCATCATAAACACACTGTAGAGATTTAGAGTTTTTATAGCAATAACTGAGTTTTAAGAGTTAAACAGAGGTGCCAAAAGTATTCGCATTCATAGGGTTTACAAATACTTTTGTAGAAGTTGAAGTATCAACTCAAGCTTTTTACTCAAGTAAAAGTGTAAAAGTACTGGTTTCAAAACTACTTAAAGTATAAAAGTAAAAGTAATGTAAGGGGAAAAAAATGCCATTAAAGGGGTAGTTCACCCAAAAATGAAAATTCTGTCATAATTTACTCACCCTCAAGTACTTCCAACAGGTATGAGTTTCTGTGTTCTGAAGATATTTTGAAGAATGTTTGTAACCAAGCAGATAGAGAAACCATTGACTGCCATAGTAGGGGCAAAATGCTATGGCAGTCAATGGTTGCTCTATCTGCTTGGTTACAAACATTTTTCAAAATATCTTCAGAACAATGAAACTCATACAGGTTTGGAACAACTTGAGTGTGAGTAAATGACGACAGAATTTTCATTTTTGGGTGAAGTATCCCTTTAAGGACAACATATTAGGCCGCGCCACAGTGTATACCCCACCTCCTCAAAAAAAATTTTTTTCTAAAGGCCATAATGACTATAATGTTATATTAAAAAGTTAATGTTGAAATGTTTTAGATGTATAGGCTACCTGTTTCAGCTGCATATATTCCCATTGAAAATGAACGCATTTTAGGACAATGCAAATACATTAAAGAACCATATGTGTACTGAGCAAAAAATCTAAAGTCAGAGACATGTTATCAATAACCATTATTTGAATGTGTGATCAGTGTGGCCAGATTGGGTCGACAATTTCCAGCCCAAAAACTCACCAAATGTACATTTATATGCAAAAAATGGTTATTGATAACATGCCTCTGAATTTTGACTTTTTGCACCTTTACAATACTTATAAGCAACTAGTCACTCCAAGAAAAATCCCAAAACTTTAACTGCCAAAATAATGTGATATTATTATTTTATTGCCATACCAATCAATGTTGATAAGTTACCATTTTATCTCCTTAAAACATAACATTGATGATAAAAAAATCTATTTCCCAGTAAAACGGATCAAATATGACTATATGTCCAAGTAGAAACTGTCAAAACGGCATTCCCTCAGAAAAAACACAATTTATGTGCAAAAAGTGCCCAATATAGAGATTGGAAAAAGCAATGTAATAAACAGGCATTTCACACGTTAATGCTCACACCACTTTCAAAATGCGTAATTCATTGATACTATACAATAATCCGCCAACAAAAAATAACAATGCGTTTACCATTGTGTTGCACTTTGCGTTCACAAAACTACAGTATGTCTTTCGTGAAGTACATGGCACACGCACAGTCAGAACGGATTAATGGTTGATTTAAACCTCTTTCAGCAGCTGTCGGGGTTGAGTTGCAGATGTCCTAAGTGTGTGTATATATGATGATGGACTGGAGTCATGGTTATATTTATAAAGAGTCTTCGAGTCACAGGTGTAATTCACGTTTGAGAGTTGAGTCACTCTCCCACTCTTTACTGTAGATACAACTTACTGTATATTTATGCCACTGGCATAGCGATCACTGGAATATACAGCTACGAGTCATTGCGCTAAAAACCCGGCTAAAGTCATGAATGAGCACGTCTGCCTGCTGATCGCTGATTGGCTGAAAGTGCGTGCTCGTCGGCGAGAACCCGCCCTATCTGGCAGCATGGTGTGTGATTTGTGCAGGTGCAGGCGTGATTGATCGCGTACAACCCAATAGGGTGTCGGAATTGTTTGTGTTTATCCTTCTCATCCAACCACAATCAAATTCACTCTGTCCGGATGGCACGATTTATCTGGATAGTTTTTTTTTTAAGACAAGCCGGAATAGAAAAATGCCGAAATGGAATAGGAGTAACGAGACTATTATAAAAATCTAAGGAGTAGAAAGTACAGATAATTGCTTGAAAATGTAAGGAGTAGAAGTATAAAGTAGGCTGAAAAATAATTGCTCCAGTAAAGTATAGATACTCAAAATTCCTACTTAAGTAAGGTAACGAAGTATTTGTACTACGTTACTTGACACCTCTGGAGTTAAATCAAGCAGAAATAGTTCTCTAATGTATTAATTGCAGATCCTCTTTGAATAATGATTATGTTAAACACAATGACTCGGTCCCCTGTTAGATAGTAAATCACGACACCAGTGTGTTGGGTTGTCATTTCTTGCCATCTCAAACACACTGTAGAGATTTAGAGTTTTTATAGCAATAACTGAGTTTTAAGAGTTAAATCAAGCAGAAATAGTTCTCTAATGTATTAATTGCAGATCATCAGATCAATGATTATGTTAAACACAATGACTCGGTCCCCTGTTAGATAGTAAATCACGACACCAGTGTGTTTGCTTTGTCATTTCTTCATCTCAAACACACTGTGGAGATTTAGAGTTTTTATAGCAATAACTGAGTTTTAAGAGTTAAATCAAGCAGAAATATTTCTCTAATGTATAAATTGCAGATCCTCTTTGAATAATGATTATGTTAAACACAATGACTCGGTCCCCTGTTAGATAGTAAATCACGACACCAGTGTGTTTGCTTTGTCATTTCTTCATCTCAAACACACTGTAGATATTCACTGTATATATTGAGATAACTCAATTTTATGGTGACTTGCATTAAAATGTTTATCCGTCTCAATTAAATTATGTGAACTGAATGACTTTTAACATTGACACTTTAGTTATTTAACCAAATGATGATTTTCAAGTCAGCAATCAACACACAACTGAGTTTTGACCTCCAAAATCTTATTATAGTGTATTTTTATGGTAAGTATTGGTGTTTAATGTTTTAAATCAAGCAGAAATCACTCTTTAAGGAAACAATTGCAGGTCACACTTTATACAGTGAACATTGGATGGTAAAACACAACGCCTGTTTGATTGCTTTGCCATTTCTTGCCATCACAAACACACTGGAGAGATTTTGAAGGTCAGAACTAAATTTTTTGGTGACTTGCATGAAAATGTTCATCCGTCTCACTTAAATTATGTGAACTGAATGTCTTTTAACATTGACACTTTAGTCGAAGATTTTCAACTCAACAATCAACACACAACTGAGTTTTGACCTCCAAAATCATTATACAGTGTATATTAAATTTAAATAAAAAATATAAAATTTCTTTACAAAACAAGTTTGACTCAAGTTTGACTCTCTACTGCTTATTCATTATTGTTTATGTTACATGGTCCATGTTTACATTACAGTATAAAATTGTTCCTAAGTTTTCCCCTTTTATATAGATGGTAATGACTAAATATCCTCGCACACCGAAATTTTCACACGTAAAAAAAAAGATCAAGCACGTTTACACACAGCCTCTGAAACTTTCCTTCATCAAAAAGAAAAATCTGATCAGGTTCAGTTTTCTGCATTTTTCGCATCCATAGCAAGCATTTAAAGAGGGGTTTCAAATTTCTGTGTTATTCATTTTTGTGTTAAAATTTTGAACATAAGTTGAACAGTTTAAAAAAGAAAGTGTGAACCTTCAAATTAGCAATTATAGTTCATAAAGTTTTGCTGGCGTTTGTATCTAATTGAGAAAAGAATGAATGTAAATGGAAAGATGTCGTCATTGAACGCATTTTGTGCCAAAGCAAATAAATGATCCACAGTTTAGCCACATAGGCTGATGTGATCCCTGAGTGAAGAGTTTTGAAAAAGTGATGAGTATTCAGAAATGTGTCCTAGCAGATGTTTAAAAAACCCTGTAATATCACTATTAGTAAGGGATCACATTATAATATCAGTCTATAAATGTGAGATATTTAAAGTGAACCTAAAGTATACTTGCAATAGTGTGATTTTAGCACAATTAAATATACTTAATGGATGTTTCGCAAAAGCGTTGTTTAGTGATATTGCGTCCTTGTGTTTCTGCTGTACGTCATCAGCAACTGTCGAAGTTCAATTACAATACTCAAAATCACATGTACAGAGGATGCACAAAAGTAGATCACATAGCAAGACTGGTCTCCACGAAAACACAAGTCCCTTCTTTGCATTCCCAGAATTGCGAAACAGCCATCATTAAGAAATGTGCATTGTGCAATAAAGGAGTACTCCAAGAATAATTATAATATTTATACCAGTACGTCTCACGCAGGTCACGAGGGTTTACAATATTTGATGCTTTAATACTATCCAAAAAAAATTGTTACGGCCATTTCACACTGAACGCGACAAAGCTAGGTGAATCATTGATGAATGAAGGTTTAACACCGAACGCCACTCAAACCATCATCGAGGACTTGCTATAATTATATAATAGGCAGACATGCATTATTTCTAGTGATTTATGATTGTAATATAATTGACCGATCCAGAGCGAATGCGATCTCTGACTCATAACACTCACACACGTGGAAGAAAACGGACAGTTCTCTTCTGATAGCATATAATTCAGTGGAAAAAGAAGTAAACTTGAGAATTACATATGGCATATCTTGCTTTATTATGCTGAGATTGATCGAGCCTGGTATAAATAAATCCATACAGATCTATTGTTTTACAAAAATAATCTATTGTTTACAAAAGGAGAAAACGTGTGTACTTTAATGTAAACTTGGACCATGTGACATAAACTGAAGTTAACAGCAAAAAAATATACTATAATGCTGACTGTTGTTAGTGTTTTTTGTTGTAGGAGTTAAAAGTGTATATGTTGGGTGAATCCTCATTGTGTTCTGGAAGAATGAGTTGATTTAAGACATCAATGAAGTGTTTTGGTAGTTTTAGCACATTTTGAACGTGAAATTAACTGCTTTGCTTTGAAAGGTGTCCTAGCGATTGTAGCTGAGAGATAGACGTCAAACAGACTCAAACAAAGACCCAGAATTCTGTGGTGTTACAGCACTGTGGCTGCTGTAAATGGCTGCTGTAAGGTTTCTTTATGAAATAACAGGCACAATGGCAAAGATATTTCTGCAAAAACTCCAAAGTAATGTTCGGTTGCAGTGAGAAAGTCACAAGAGACAACTGAAAAAACTCATGCGTGTATTTAGCCTAGTGTAGATCAGCTTGCTTACACATCCCCCAAACTCCATTTACATATGAATACAGGAAAGGCCAAAGCCATTGTCTCACAGGTGAGGAACAAGCCTTACAGAGCTGTGAGACCCATGTCACAGACACAAACTTCTCAAACAAACTAGAGAAAACGCTGGGATTTACCTGGGAAAATTAAATCAATGTACACTTTTTCCAATCCCTACGACACATTTTTCAATACTTGGGTCACTTTTTTAAAACTCTTCACACACTTTTTCACACAAATTCACACAACTGAATTTCAGCTTGGCACAGCAGTTATTTTAGTGTTCAAAATGCACTAAAACTACCAAAAAGGATTCTGAGGATTCAAAGGAATCACCCAAAATTTCAATATGGTAATACTGCCGAAATGTAGCAAATTGTTTTTTTTTTTTATTATTAATTTTAGTTAAGTTTTGAACATAAGTTAGGGAGTTTTGAAAAGAGAATCAAAAATTTTTCAAATTGGCCTATACAGTTCATAATGTTTTGGTGGTGTTTGTGTTGAAGTGAGAAAATAATTCTTATAAATCGAAAGATGTCGCCATTGAATGTATTTTATGCCAAATCAATGATAAATTATGACTTTAGATGGCCCCACTTTATATTAGGGGGCCTTAACTACTATGTACTTAAATAGGTACAATGTACTTATTGTGTTCATATTGTGTTGCAAAACACTTTTGCTGATATTGAGGTGGGATACGGGTAGGGTTAGGGACATGTGTGGTTGTATTGGTAAGTTTAAAGGTAGGGTTAGATGTAAGGGAAGTGTCAACAGTGTAATTACAAATGTAACTACAGAAATTAATTACAGATGTAATTACATGCCGGTATATTTAAAAATGTAAGTACAATGTAAAGACATGTATGTACACAATAAGTGCATTGTATCAAATGGATAATTAAAATGTTAGTACATAGTAGTTAAGGCCACCTAATATAAAGTGGGTCCCTTTGGATTTTAAGATTTTATATTTCAGTATAATTCCTGCAGAAATGAGTTGATCATCGTTCTGACTTGAATGTGTTTGATCAGTTCTGAAAGCAGCTACAGAAGCAGAAACTTTCGTTTCACAACTCGTGGTCAGTCTACCTCAGATGTTTTAGACATTATGGCTGATAATCTAAATCCTTATGGAGAAAAATCAATGGGAGTTTTACTTCCTGTTTGCGTCTGTAGATTTCTCATAAATTCATCAAAAGTTTACATTATAAATGCAATCGCAAGCGATCGCTGTCTGCACCCTGTCATCATCAACACAAAGCTCTCGCTCTTCTTCACCAAATTCTGCCTCATTAGCAATTGGCAAAAACTGTAATCGACAACTATTTTGATAATCGATTTGTCGGCTTGAGTAATTTTTTAAGACAAAAGTAAAATTCTTTGATTCCAGCTTGTTTAATGTGAATATGTTCTAGTGTGTTCTCTCATATGTGACAGTAAACTGAGTTGTGGACAAAACGAGACATTCGAGGACGTCATCCTGGGCTTTTGGGAAACACTGATCCACATTTTTCGGACATATTATAGACCAAACAACTAATCGATTACTTGAGAAAATATTCAACAGATTAATCGACTATGAAAATAATCCCAAATCTAATCATTATGTACAAGTGCATTGCATTGGAACCCCTGGATATAAGCCTCCCCTCTCTATCTCTCTTAAATATTTTTGTTCTCTCTGAGAACAATAGCTATCATCAGGATACGCTATACACTGGTAGGCAGTGGCCCACCTTACCGTGACCACGATGCGGTCACCCAGAATTGATAGTTTACCCACCTCTTTTTTTACCACTACACCTCTGGTTTTAGTGCATTTTGAACACTAAAATAACTGCTGTGCCAAGCTGAAATTCAGTTGTGTGAATTTGTGTGAAAAAGTGTGTGAAGAGTTTTAAAAAAGTGACCCAAGTATTGAAAAATGTGTCGTAGGGATTGGAAAAAGTGTACATTGATTTAATTTTCCCAGGTAAATCCCAGCATTTTCTCTAGTTTGTTTGAGAAGTTTGTGTCTGTGACATGGGTCTCACAGCTCTGTAAGGCTTGTTCCTCACCTGTGAGACAATGGCTTTGGCCTTTCCTGTATTCATATGTAAATGGAGTTTGGGGGATGTGTAAGCAAGCTGATCTACACTAGGCTAAATACACGCATGAGTTTTTTCAGTTGTCTCTTGTGACTTTCTCACTGCAACCGAACATTACTTTGGAGTTTTTGCAGAAATATCTTTGCCATTGTGCCTGTTATTTCATAAAGAAACCTTACAGCAGCCATTTACAGCAGCCACAGTGCTGTAACACCACAGAATTCTGGGTCTTTGTTTGAGTCTGTTTGACGTCTATCTCTCAGCTACAATCGCTAGGACACCTTTCAAAGCAAAGCAGTTAATTTCACGTTCAAAATGTGCTAAAACTACCAAAACACTTCATTGATGTCTTAAATCAACTCATTCTTCCAGAACACAATGAGGATTCACCCAACATATACACTTTTAACTCCTACAACAAAAAACACTAACAACAGTCAGCATTATAGTATATTTTTTTGCTGTTAACTTCAGTTTATGTCACATGGTCCAAGTTTACATTAAAGTACACACGTTTTCTCCTTTTGTAAACAATAGATTATTTTTGTAAAACAATAGATCTGTATGGATTTATTTATACCAGGCTCGATCAATCTCAGCATAATAAAGCAAGATATGCCATATGTAATTCTCAAGTTTACTTCTTTTTCCACTGAATTATATGCTATCAGAAGAGAACTGTCCGTTTTCTTCCACGTGTGTGAGTGTTATGAGTCAGAGATCGCATTCGCTCTGGATCGGTCAATTATATTACAATCATAAATCACTAGAAATAATGCATGTCTGCCTATTATATAATTATAGCAAGTCCTCGATGATGGTTTGAGTGGCGTTCGGTGTTAAACCTTCATTCATCAATGATTCACCTAGCTTTGTCGCGTTCAGTGTGAAATGGCCGTAACAATTTTTTTGGATAGTATTAAAGCATCAAATATTGTAAACCCTCGTGACCTGCGTGAGACGTACTGGTATAAATATTATAATTATTCTTGGAATACTCCTTTATTGCACAATGCACATTTCTTAATGATGGCTGTTTCGCAATTCTGGGAATGCAAAGAAGGGACTTGTGTTTTCGTGGAGACCAGTCTTGCTATGTGATCTACTTTTGTGCATCCTCTGTACATGTGATTTTGAGTATTGTAATTGAACTTCGACAGTTGCTGATGACGTACAGCAGAAACACAAGGACGCAATATCACTAAACAACGCTTTTGCGAAACATCCATTAAGTATATTTAATCATGGGCGTCGGAACCATTGTATGTAGGTGGGACAAGACCCACCCACTTTTTACGATCAATGATATTGGACCCACTCACTTTTATCGTCTCTAACATTCAGCACATGTCTGTTTACCTAATCCTAATCGATAAACACTTATTATTAAACACATATTAGACGCTTTATTTCCACTTTTCTAATATTTTCTTAATTTGTATTGAAAATAAATGCCTTTCCGATTTGATATGTGATGGGAAAACGGAGAAGATTGATTTCGGCGAAAGCCGGACTCGAACCGCGGGTCGATTTGTGTCAAAACTAGAAGCCGCGCGTCTTACCCCTACACTACTGTCGCTCTCAATGAAATGGCGATTGATTTACGTAATTTTGTCTTTTCGACCTATACGTTTACCAAGTAAAGCTGTATATTTGTACTTAATGTAATTGGCATCTACTCCAGTAAAAAATTTCTGAGGACCCACCCACATTTTTTTTGCCTCCGACGCCCATGTATTTAATTGTGCTAAAATCACACTATTGCAAGTATACTTTAGGTTCACTTTAAATATCTCACATTTATAGACTGATATTATAATGTGATCCCTTACTAATAGTGATATTACAGGGTTTTTTAAACATCTGCTAGGACACATTTCTGAATACTCATCACTTTTTCAAAACTCTTCACTCAGGGATCACATCAGCCTATGTGGCTAAACTGTGGATCATTTATTTGCTTTGGCACAAAATGCGTTCAATGACGACATCTTTCAATTTACATTCATTCTTTTCTCAATTAGATACAAACGCCAGCAAAACTTTATGAACTATAATTGCTAATTTGAAGGTTCACACTTTCTTTTTTAAACTGTTCAACTTATGTTCAAAATTTTAACACAAAAATGAATAACACAGAAATTTGAAACCCCTCTTTAAATGCTTGCTATGGATGCGAAAAATGCAGAAAACTGACCATGATAAGATTTTTTTTTTTGATGAAGGAAAGTTTCAGAGGCTGTGTGTAAACGTGCTTGATCTTTTTTTTTACGTGTGAAAATTTCGGTGTGCGAGGATATTTAGTCATTACCATCTATATAAAAGGGGAAAACTTAGGAACAATTTTATACTGTAATGTAAACATGGACCATGTAACATAAACAATAATGAATAAGCAGTAGAGAGTCAAACTTGAGTCAAACTTGTTTTGTAAAGAAATTTTATATTTTTTATTTAAATTTAATATACACTGTATAATGATTTTGAAGGTCAAAACTCAGTTGTGTGTTAATTGTTGAGTTGAAAATCTTCGACTAAAGTGTCAATGTTAAAAGACATTCAGTTCACATAATTTAAGTGAGACGGATGAACATTTTCATGCAAGTCACCAAAAAATTTAGTTCTGACCTTCAAAATCTCTCCAGTGTGTTTGTGATGGCAAGAAATGGCAAAGCAATCAAACAGGCGTTGTGTTTTACCATCCAATGTTCACTGTATAAAGTGTGACCTGCAATTGTTTCCTTAAAGAGTGATTTCTGCTTGATTTAAAACATAAAACACCAATACTTACCATAAAAATACACTATAATAAGATTTTGGAGGTCAAAACTCAGTTGTGTGTTGATTGCTGACTTGAAAATCATCATTTGGTTAAATAACTAAAGTGTCAATGTTAAAAGTCATTCAGTTCACATAATTTAATTGAGACGGATAAACATTTTAATGCAAGTCACCATAAAATTGAGTTATCTCAATATATACAGTGAATATCTACAGTGTGTTTGAGATGAAGAAATGACAAAGCAAACACACTGGTGTCGTGATTTACTATCTAACAGGGGACCGAGTCATTGTGTTTAACATAATCATTATTCAAAGAGGATCTGCAATTAATACATTAGAGAAATATTTCTGCTTGATTTAACTCTTAAAACTCAGTTATTGCTATAAAAACTCTAAATCTCTACAGTGTGTTTGAGATGAAGAAATGACAACGCAAACACACTGGTGTCGTGATTTACTATCTAACAGGGGACCGAGTCATTGTGTTTAACATAATCATTATTCAAAGAGGATCTGCAATTTATACATTAGAGAAATATTTCTGCTTGATTTAACTCTTAAAACTCAGTTATTGCTATAAAAACTCTAAATATCTACAGTGTGTTTGAGATGGCAAGAAATGACAAAGCAAACACACTGGTGTCGTGATTTACTATCTAACAGGGGACCGAGTCATTGTGTTTAACATAATCATTATTCAAAGAGGATCTGCAATTAATACATTAGAGAACTATTTCTGCTTGATTTAACTCTTAAAACTCAGTTATTGCTATAAAAACTCTATATCTCTACAGTGTGTTTGAGATGGCAAGAAATGACAACGCTAACACACTGGTGTCGTGATTTACTATCTAACAGGGGACCGAGTCATCGTGTTTAACATAATCATTATTCAAAGATAATCTGCAATTTATACATTAGAGAAATATTTCTGCTTGATTTAACTCTTAAAACTCAGTTATTGCTATAAAAACTCTAAATCTCCAAAGTGTGTTTGAGATGAAGAAATGACAAAGCAAACACACTGGTGTCGTGATTTACTATCTAACAGGGGACCGAGTCATTGTGTTTAACATAATCATTATTCAAAGAGGATCTGCAATTTATACATTAGAGAAATATTTCTGCTTGATTTAACTCTTAAAACTCAGTTATTGCTATAAAAACTCTAAATCTCTACAGTGTGTTTGAGATGGCAAGAAATGACAACGCAAACACACTGGTGTCGTGATTTACTATCTAACAGGGGACCGAGTCATTGTGTTTAACATAATCATTATTCAAAGAGGATCTGCAATTAATACATTAGAGAAATATTTCTGCTTGATTTAACTCTTAAAACTCAGTTATTGCTATAAAAACTCTAAATCTCTACAGTGTGTTTGAGATGAAGAAATGACAAATTAAACACACTGGTGTCGTGATTTACTATCTAACAGGGGACCGAGTCATTGTGTAAATCATAAATAAATCAAAAGTGGTTTGTTTAAAAAAACTCAAAAATGTATAAGGTGGTAAGGTGGGCCTTTTACACCCCATTTTACATGGGGCAAAAGTCACGCATTATTTATACAAATACT
The DNA here is from genome assembly GCF_949357685.1 of Gobio gobio. Lineage (NCBI taxonomy): Eukaryota > Metazoa > Chordata > Actinopteri > Cypriniformes > Gobionidae > Gobio > Gobio gobio. The sequence continues at coordinate 8,587,233 of NC_137103.1, forward strand.
TGAGCTAAAATGTTTTTTTTTTAATAATGTCTTAACACTTGTTTAAAAGAATAGTAAAGTTTGTACTATTTTCTGTTTATTTTGATAAATACAATAATATTCAATGAATATAGGCTACTGTCATTAAAATGTTAAAATAAAAAATACAAAAACAAAACTTCTAATTACATTCTGGTTGTTTAGATTTTTAAATCCTTTTTTCTTGGATTCTGTGTAGAATTTAATTGTAATGTAATGCAAAGTTTGAAACTAGTCAGGGTATCTAGTAAAGAGATGTAATGCTTGTTCCTTTAGTAAGCAGCCTGTTAAACAGCAGAGTCTCTCTGGGACAGCAGGCCATTCAAACAATAGAGGAGTGTGTGTGAACGACGTGTGTTTAAGAGCCCTTACAGTTCCTGCTCCAGCCTACAGGGGAGCTGCTGAGTATGACCTTAAACACACACACACACTTAGGTCCCCACTTGGTCATAAGTTTTAAAAAAATTACCAGAGTGTTTTTACTTAATTTTCACATGATTTAAACACACACACTTGTAGGTCCCCACTTGGTCAAAAGTAAAAAAAATCACCAGAGCGTTTTTTTAGTGTTTTTACTTGATTTTAACATGATTTAAAGCATGACCAACAGGGGACCTGAAAAATGTCCCCTCTTGGCTCAGAGGTCCCCTGTTAGTGAGTGTGTTACGACACCAAGGTCCCCTGTTAGATAGGTAGACAAGTACACACACACACACCGTCTGAGTCAGTCCTTCCTCTCAAACTATCACTTTACACACACACACACACACCGTCTGAGTCAGTCCTTCCTCTCAAACTATCACTTTACACACACACACACACACACACACACCGTCTGAGTCAGTCCTTCCTCTCAAACTATCACTTTACACACACACACACACACACACACCGTCTGAGTCAGTCCTTCCTCTCAAACTATCACTTTACACACACACACACACACACACACACACACACACCGTCTGAGTCAGTCCTTCCTCTCAAACTATCACTTTACACACACACACACACACACACACACACACCGTCTGAGTCAGTCCTTCCTCTCAAACTATCACTTTACACACACACACACACACACACACACACCGTCTGAGTCAGTCCTTCCTCTCAAACTATCACTTTACACACACACACACACACACACACACACCGTCTGAGTCAGTCCTTCCTCTCAAACTATCACTTTACACACACACACACACACACACACCGTCTGAGTCAGTCCTTCCTCTCAAACTATCACTTTACACACACACACACACACACACCGTCTGAGTCAGTCCTTCCTCTCAAACTATCACTTTACACACACACACACACACACACACACCGTCTGAGTCAGTCCTTCCTCTCAAACTATCACTTTACACACACACACACACACACACACACACACCGTCTGAGTCAGTCCTTCCTCTCAAACTATCACTTTACACACACACACACACACACACACACACACCGTCTGAGTCAGTCCTTCCTCTCAAACTATCACTTTACACACACACACACACACACACACACACACACACACACACCGTCTGAGTCAGTCCTTCCTCTCAAACTATCACTTTACACACACACACACACACACACACCGTCTGAGTCAGTCCTTCCTCTCAAACTATCACTTTACACACACACACACACACACACACCGTCTGAGTCAGTCCTTCCTCTCAAACTATCACTTTACACACACACACACACACACACACACACACACACCGTCTGAGTCAGTCCTTCCTCTCAAACTATCACTTTACACACACACACACACACACACACACACACCGTCTGAGTCAGTCCTTCCTCTCAAACTATCACTTTACACACACACACACACACACACACACCGTCTGAGTCAGTCCTTCCTCTCAAACTATCACTTTACACACACACACACACACACACAAACACCGTCTGAGTCAGTCCTTCCTCTCAAACTATCACTTTACACACACACACACACACACACACCGTCTGAGTCAGTCCTTCCTCTCAAACTATCACTTTACACACACACACACACACACACCGTCTGAGTCAGTCCTTCCTCTCAAACTATCACTTTACACACACACACACACACACACACCGTCTGAGTCAGTCCTTCCTCTCAAACTATCACTTTACACACACACACACACACACACACACCGTCTGAGTCAGTCCTTCCTCTCAAACTATCACTTTACACACACACACACACACACACACCGTCTGAGTCAGTCCTTCCTCTCAAACTATCACTTTACACACACACACACACACACACCGTCTGAGTCAGTCCTTCCTCTCAAACTATCACTTTACACACACACACACACACACACACACACACACCATCTGAGTCAGTCCTTCCTCTCAAACTATCACTTTACACACACACACACACACACACACCGTCTGAGTCAGTCCTTCCTCTCAAACTATCACTTTACACACACACACACACACACACCGTCTGAGTCAGTCCTTCCTCTCAAACTATCACTTTACACACACACACACACACACACACACACACACACCGTCTGAGTCAGTCCTTCCTCTCAAACTATCACTTTACACACACACACACACACACACACACACACACACCGTCTGAGTCAGTCCTTCCTCTCAAACTATCACTTTACACACACACACACACACACACACACCGTCTGAGTCAGTCCTTCCTCTCAAACTATCACTTTACACACACACACACACACACACACACACCGTCTGAGTCAGTCCTTCCTCTCAAACTATCACTTTACACACACACACACACACACACACCGTCTGAGTCAGTCCTTCCTCTCAAACTATCACTTTACACACACACACACACACACACCGTCTGAGTCAGTCCTTCCTCTCAAACTATCACTTTACACACACACACACACACACACACCGTCTGAGTCAGTCCTTCCTCTCAAACTATCACTTTACACACACACACACACACACACACACACCGTCTGAGTCAGTCCTTCCTCTCAAACTATCACTTTACACACACACACACACACACACCGTCTGAGTCAGTCCTTCCTCTCAAACTATCACTTTACACACACACACACACACACACACACACACACCGTCTGAGTCAGTCCTTCCTCTCAAACTATCACTTTACACACACATACAACATCGTTCAAAAGTTGTTGGTCAGTAGGGTTTTTTTTATTAATATTTTTATTCAGCAATGACACATTAAATTGGTAAAAAAGTGCCAGTAAAGACATTTATAATGTCAAAAAATTACGATTATATTTCAAATAAATGCTGATCTTTTGAACCTTCTATTCATCAAAGAATCCAACATTACAAAAATGTAAATATTGTAATAAAAAGACACTTTTTTACATTGCCATCATATTTCACAGTATTACTGTTTTCAGTGTATTTTTTAACCCAATAAAGGCAGCCTTGCTGAGCAGAAAAGATAATATATATATATATATTAATGAGCTCATTAAACTACAAGTGAACTGCAGAACAGCTCTTAAAATCAACGGTTAAAACAATCTTGTCTCTTTTGTTCTGTCTTGTCCAGTTTTGTTTTTGTTTTGTTTGTCTTGATTCGTTTTGTTTTTGTCTTATTTTTGTTGTTTGTTTTTGTCTTTTGCCGGTTTTGTTTATCTCATCTAGTATTTTTGTTTTGTTTTTGTTGATTTTGTTTGTCTTGTCTTTTTTGTTTTGTCTAGTCTTGTTTTTGTTTTGTCTTGTTTTTTGTTTTGTCTTGTTTTTGCTTTATCTTGTTTTTTGTTTTGTTTGTCTTGTCTTTTTTTGTCTTGATTTGTTTTGTTTTTGTCTTATTTTTGTTTGTTTTTGTCTTTTGCCGGTTTTGTCTTGTTTTGTTTTTTACTTGTTTTGTTTATCTCATCTAGTATTTTTTTATTTTGTTGTTTTGTTTTTGTTGATTTTGTTTGTCTTGTCTTTTTTGTTTTGTCTTGTCTTGTTTTTAGTTTTGTCTTGTTTTTTAGTTTTGTCTTGCCTTTTTTGTTTTTGTTTTGTCTTGTTTTTTTGTTTGTCTTGTCTTTTTTGTTTTGTTTTGTCTTGTTTTTGTTTTGTCTTGTTTTTTGTCTTGTCTTTTTTGTTTTGTCTAGTCTTGTTTTTGTTTTGTCTTGTTTTTTGTTTTGTTTGTCTTGTCTTTTTTGTCTTGCCTTTTTTGTTTGTCTTGTCTTGTTTTTTGTTGTTTGCTTGTGTCTTGTCTTGTCAAAAACATGAATATAAAAGCTTGAATATATATCTAATAAAATATAAATACATTGAACACATTGGACTACAAGTAAACTGCAAAGTAGCTTTTTATAAATCAATGATTAAAAGTGGCGATAGAGACTACTGAATAAAAAAAACAAAAACACATGTAAATGTGAAAAATGGGAATTATGTTAACAAATTATGCATTTTTTAATTTAAATAAATCTAATATTAAGTGTGTGTGTGTGTGTGGTGTGTGGTGTGTGGTGTGTGGTGTGTGTGGTGTGTGTGGTGTGTGTGGTGTGTGTGTGTGTGTGTGTGTGTGTGTGTGTGTGTGTGTGTGTGTGTGGTGTGGTGTGGTGTGGTGTGGTGTGGTGTGGTGTGTGTGTGTGTGTGTGTGTGTGTGTGTGTGTGTGTGTGTGTGTGTGTGTGTGTGTGTGTGTGTGTGTGTGTGTGTGTGTGTTCCACAGGCAGTTTGTGGAGGCGTGTGGTCTGGGTTTGGGCGTGAATGAGCGTCTGATTAAAGAAGATCAGCAGGAGTATCATGACGAGATGAAGGCCAGCTACAGAGATCTCACCAAAGAGCTCTCCGCCATCATGCACGAGCCTGTAAGACACACACACACACACACACACACACACATAACGTCTCTGCTGGACTTCCATGATTTTCTTTAATCTCTCCCTGTTTTCTTTCCCTCTTTTGCTCTCATGATCAGACCGAATGGTAAATCATTTCTTATAACTGACGCACTCTTAAGGCCCCGATATTCTCACCGCAAAGTTATTTGTGTTCTTTGTGATATCCAATGGTAGTTCAAAGGTGTTTGGGGCAAACTTTTCCAGAAAGTTGACTTCGGCAAACCAGAACACACTTTGTTTTGGCCTGATTTTGTTCACAATGACGTCACACCAGTCCGTGCTTTGATATGGCTTGTGTATGGGGGTCTTTAGGCCTACATGAAAACCGCAGGATTCATCCTTCTGCACATTTCCACAGATCTGACCCCACCGTCACGTGGCCGTCGTACACACTGCATTATTCCTGATCTTCTTCCTTCTCTCCCGCTCTGTAGATCTGTCCAGTGGATGATGGGATGCGTAGTCCTCTTCCAGATTCACTGCACATCTTCAATGCTATCAGCGGGACGCCCACTGCCGCCACCATCCAGGGCCTGCCCAACTCCTCCTCGGTGGTGTGAGGACCGGACCCCCGCATTGACCCTTTCCCATCTCCAACCCTAACACACACACACACACACACACAGCTGCTTTCCCAGATGTCATCCCTGAGGGAAGGAGATCTGTATGTTTCTGCCTCATCCAGGGGATTTCACTTACTGTTTCCTGTGGAGACTGTTTTACTTTTGGCCATTGTGCCAGTTTTATGAATGAGCGCTGTAACGAGAGCAGAGGAACCGCTGCCGAGAGGAGGAGGAGTGGCCAGAAGATGGAAGGCTTCTTCTCCCCATGATGGATGTCTGCGTGCTCTGCGGCGGATGACTGCGCTTGGGTCTGTTGTTTCTGCAGCTGTGGGCGGGGCGTGGGTCTGCATGTGATACACTGGAGGAGCGGCCGACACACACATGCTCATGTTCAACTCTATGATTATCAACTATCAAATATTTTTATACTATGGGACACAGCTGAATGTGATGTTATTTGATCTGTATTTAACAGTCTTTGCTCTGCTGTATTTAAACTGATATTGTCCCTAATGCTTCCAATAAATCTCAAACCATTCCCTAACGCTCTTTTAGTCTTTTTTTAGCCAAAGATATCCGCAGTAATTATCATATCTGTTTTGTCTTGTCTCGTTTAGTTTTGTCTTGTTTTTGTTTTGTCTTGTTTCCTTTGTCTTGTTTTGTTTAATTTGTCTCGTTTTGTCTTGTATTGTTTTGTCTTGTCTTGTTTTTGTTTTTTTCTTGTCTTTTCTTGTTTTGTCTTGTTTCGTTTTGTTTAATTTGTCTTGTTTTGTTTTGTCTGGTCTTGTTTTTGTCTTGTCTTGTTTTGTTTAATTTGTCTTGTTTTGTTTTGTCTTGTTTTCGTATTGTTTTGTCTTGTTTCCTTTGTCTTGTTTTGTTTAATTTGTCTCATTTTGTTTTGTCTTGTTTTTGTCTTGTCTTGTTTCATTTTGTCTTGTCTTTGTTTTGTCTTGTTTAGTTTTTCTTGTCTTGTTTTTGTCTTGTCTTGTTTTGGTTTTGTCTTGTTTTTGTATTGTTTTGTTTTGTCTTGTTTTTGTATTGTTTTGTTTTGTCTTGTTTTTATCTTGTCTTGTTTTGTTTAATTTGTCTTGTCTTGTTTTGTTTTGTTTTGTCTTGTCTTGTTTTTCTTGTTTTGTCTTGTCTTGTTTTGTCTTGTCTTGTCTCGTTTTGTCTTTGTTTTGTCTTGTCTTGTTTTGTTTTTCTTGTCTTGTCTTGTCTTGGTTTTGTCTTGTTTTGTTTTTCTTGTCTTGTTTTTGCCTTGTCTTGTTTTGTTTTTGTATTGTTTTGTCTTGTTTTTGTCTTGTCTTGTTTTGTTTCATTTGTCTCGTTTTGTTTTGTCTTGTTTTTCTTGTCTTGTTTGGTTTTGTCTTTGTTTTGTCTTGTTTTGTTTTTCTTGTCTTGTTTTTGTCTTGTCTCGTTTTGTTTTTCTTGTTTTGTTTTGTCTTGTTTCGTTTTTCTTGTTCTTGTCTTGTCTCATTTTGTTTTGTTTTGTCTTGGTTTGTTTTGGGTCAGTGTATATTTTGGCCATTTGATTTTCCTTATAGAAACGGGTATTAAAAAACAAAAAACGGCTCCTTTTTCTTTTTTTTTCTTTTTTTTTTCTTTTTTTAAACAAAACGAAAAACAAAAATTCAGCTTGATTTTTCGTTTTTTGTTCAGAAGTAGAAAAATGAATAAACGGCTTGAATATTCGATTTCTAGACGTGGGCGGGAATTATACGGCCCTGTCTGCAGATTGGTCAGCCAGAGATCAAACTGTTCCGTCATCAGTTCTTCCTCAGTTCCGCACTGCAGAATAAAAGCCCTGCGCTCATACAGCTGTACGGATTCTTAACACGTTTATTGCAGCTACATTTAATCTTTTATTCTTCAAACAACCAGACTAACAAATGGCTCGACACAACCCGTCCCGGGGCAGAGCCCAGACAGGGCTTCTGTAGAGAGAAATCCACACACACTTCACATCAGCTGGGCCTGGCAGGATAGGCCTATATGACGGCCAGTAAAAATAAATTAATTAATATATGAATTAATTAGTTGTAAATTACATATTTTAAACACTAATAAAAATAAATAGATTAAGATATAAATTAATTAGTTGTAAATTACATATTTTAAACACTAATAAAAATAAATAAATTAATATATGAATTAATTAGTTGTAAATTAAATATTTTAAACACTAATAAAAATAAATAAATTAAGATATAAATTAATATAATTAGTTAATACAAATACACTAATACAAAAAGGAAAAAAATAATGCATTGACTTATGCATTGGGTTATGCATTGGGTATGTTGGGCCTATAAAGTTCTGACTGACAAGTGGAGAACAACAGCCACACAGTGCCAATAGCCTAAGTTGCGATGAGTTAAATAAACTAAAGCAGATAAACACCAACAGTCAAGCACAGACCAGTAGGCCTAGTGAAGTGTTCAGGACATACACAGCTGTTATAGCTACCTTTTGTTTTTGAGTTTATCTTTAATAGTGAGTGTTAATTGATGTCAAGCCAAACGGTGTGTGTTATTTTCTCTGCCAAGTAAACTTCCAGAGCATATCATGTGCGTTCTGTGTGTCCCGCAGCTTTCACACAGATTGTGAGAGTTGGCCATCCAAACAAAACAGGCCAAAGAAGTGTATGGGAGATGCGAGGTAGCCTACATTCATTTATCAAATAAACACTAACAATAGCCTAGCCTAAGTCTCCTGCAAGCTCAGCCCGGCGGAGGTCAACTACTCCATCGGTGACCGGGAACTTCTCGCAGTCAAGCTTGCCTTGGAAGAGTGGAGGCATTGGTTGGAGGGAGCCAAACATGCGTTCCTGGTGCTTACTGATCACAAAAACCTTGAGTATCTTCGATCAGCCAAGAGACTAAACCCCAGACAAGCCCGTTGGGCCCTGTTCTTCTCCCGCTTCAATTACACCATCTCCTATCGTCCCGGTACCAAGAATCTTAAAGCTGATGCTCTCTCCCGTCTTCATGCCCCTGACGAACAGGTCGAAGAACCAGAACCCATTATTCCAAGCTCCCTCATTGTAAGTCCTATTACCTGGTCCGAAGAAACCATTCCCTCCTCCAATGCCTCCACGAACCCTCCGCCGGGCTGTCCCCCTGGCTTGCTGTACCTCACTCGGACACGACGCACTCCCACCATTCACTCGGCTCACACGTCATTCGGTACTGGTCACCCGGGGGTCAATGAAACCCTCTCGTTGCTAAAAGAACGCTTCTGGTGGCCAGGGATGGCAAAGGATGTCAGAAGGTACATGCAGGGCTGTAGGGAGTGTGCCATTTCCAAGTCTCCACGTCATCTTCCAGCTGGTAAGCTCCTTCCTCTGCCCGTTCCAGAACGCCCATGGTCACACCTAGGAGTAGATTTCATCACTGACCTGCCGGTCTCAGACGGTAATACCACCATCCTAGTGGTAGTAGATCGGTTCTCCAAGTCATGTCGTCTGATCCCACTCCCAGGTCTGCCTACTGCCATGGAAACAGCTGAAACACTCTTCAATCAGGTTTTTAGATACTTCGGAGTACCTGAAGATATTGTATCTGACCGAGGTCCCCAGTTCATATCCCGAGTATGGAGATCGTTCTTCTCGCTCCTAGGTGTGGCCGTTAGCCTGACGTCGGGGTACCATCCACAGTCGAACGGGCAGACGGAAAGGAAGGTACAGGAAATTGGCCGCTTCCTACGTACCTTCTGTCATGACCACCAGGACTCTTGGAACCAGTTCCTAGGTTGGGCCGAGTACGCCCAAAACTCCCTGAAGCAGTCGACCACTGGACTCACCCCATTCCAATGCGTACTCGGCTTCCAACCTCCACTGTTCCCCTGGGATGGGGAACCCTCCGACGTTCCTGCTGTGGACTACTGGTTCCGAGAGAGCGAGAGGGTCTGGGACTCAGCTCACCACCAGTTGCAGCGGGCCCTGCGCAGACGCAGGATGGTCGCGGATCTTCGGCGTTCTGACACCCCCGTCTTCCAACCTGGTCAGTTGGTGTGGCTTTCTACCCGAGACATCAGAATGCGTCTGCCTTGCAAAAAGCTGAGTCCCAGGTTCATTGGCCCGTTCCCCATCAAGCAGGTCAACCCGGTCACATATCAACTCCGTCTGCCACAAGGGTATCGTATTCATCCTACTTTCCATGTTTCACTACTCAAAGCTCACCATCCCTCTGTTTCCCCCACAGGACCTGACGTAGTTCCCGCCGAACCCCCCCTTCCACTCATCCTGGAGGACGGTACGGCCTACAAGGTCAATGAGATCTTGAACTCCCGACGTCGCGGTGGTCATCTGGAATATCTTGTGGATTGGGAAGGATATGGTCCCGAGGAACGCTCCTGCGTCCCAAGGAACGACATTTTAGATCCCAGTTTACTCCAGACATTCCACGACAGTCATCCTGAGAAGCCAGCTCCGCGGGGTAGAGGACGACCACCACGGCGTCGGGGTTCTCGGCCCTCTGGAGCGGGCCGTGGAGGGGGGGGTACTGTCACAGACACGTCAGGTTCCACCCTCCACCAATCACAGCGCACTCCATCCCCAGAGTACTGATCACTATCACCTGCACCTCATCATGGCACTCATCACCAGCACTACAAGAAGCACACGCACACAGCACTCCACGTCCGGTCTCGTTCGCATATACTGCTACCTATGCTTACCTCAAGGACTCTCCTATCGATACTACCTGTCTCCAGCGTGTATCCCTCCTTCCGTGTTTCCTGTCTGCTGTGTGGGTGTGTTCCTGTCCGTCCCTCTGACCTCCAGCAATCTCCAGTCTCCATCGATCTCCAGTCTCCAGCGATCTCCAGTCTCCAGCAATCTCCAGGCTCCAGCGTCATTCTACCTTCTATGCAAAAGACAGTAACTCTCTCACTCATATCACCTTCCTAACTACCATCAACCGCTTAACTCACCTGCTCCACTTCCCATGCTCTACTGTGGTCAATAAACTACCATTCCTGTTAACATCTGTGTCTGCCTCCTGTCTACCTGTAACACTTGGTTTTGTTTTTTGTCTTGTCTTTTGTCTTGTGTTGTTCTTGTACATTTTTTTTGTTGTTTTGTCTTGCGGTGTCTTTTTGTTTAGTTTTTGTTGTTTTCGATTATCTTGTTTTGTCTTTTGTTGTTTTTGTTTGTCTTGCCTTTTGTTTTGTCTTGTTTGTTTTTTTGGTCTTGTCTTTTTGTTCTGTGTTTTTTGTTTGTCTTGTTGTTTTTGTTTGTCTTGTGTTGTTTAGTTTTTTGTTTTATCTGAGAACTGCAGATCTGAATTGATGTAGTCTCACCTCTCGTATACAGCGCTGTGAACAGTGTATTGCTGCTGTTCTTACCCTATGGACCCCTGAGTATTATCTATTTATCTGTCTTGCTCTTGTTCATGTCATAAAGCAGACAGGACACAGTCCATGCTAATAAGACACACACCTGTTTTAGCAGCTCTTACACAGACGTTCTGCACTGGTCAGGTCTTTTCTCACACAGGTGTCCAATTGTCTCACACACACACACACACACATACACACACACTCTTGCTGCTAATATGACAGGTGAGGACCTTTACAATCTCAGAAATGATCAGTGCAACTTGACTCTGCAATGTGATTTATTCAAACATTTATTCATCTCACAGACGAAAAGATGGACGAGACTAAGAAAAATAGGAAAAAGGTAAGATTATTTATGATACATAAAATGAAAGCCTACATTATCAGGTCGGCCGTGGGTCCCTAAAAAGTCTTAAATTGTCTTACATCGCAAACATTTCTCCAGTCTGTGGGACCCAGTGACTTTACATCATCGGACAGACGGGAGATTGTATTTTACTCTGTCATCAGAGAGAATTGAGGTCCAGACTGAACTAATGTCAGAACATCCACCGCTGTATGGCCAGATGATGCGCAAACTGCCTTTCTCGGCTGGTTTTAGTAAACCAGCGTCTCTCAAGTAAAGTTTTGATGAATGAGGATTATAATCAAGGGAAAGACGATTGTGGAGACATGCACGAGTCCATTATATAGATGCGCAAACAAAACATGTCTGTGCGCTCTCTGTATTTACGCACATTTCAGTACATTCATGTCGTTTCCACAGATATTCAGGGTCATTTGTTTCAGGGTAATTTGCTGTGTTTAGTCGCTGTGGATGGATCTGTGTACTGTAGTGTGCAGTCAGCTGAAGGCGGTTGGTTTAGGGGGTTTTCTCGGCTTCTCCGTGTGGTTCTGCTCAGTATCGTCTGCAATATACACAAGCTCTGCTGTTGCTCATGGCACACCTTAAGACTAATGTGCTTTTCAGTACTCCCAAAGTGTATGATTGCAGAAAAATATATGTTTGTATTGAACATTGATGGAGCAACAGATTTTGTGTGGAAATAAATCATAAAAGTGGCTTATTTTATTTAAAATCGTATAAATGTGTGAGGTGGGGAGGGGCCAAAAGGCACAGTATTGATACAAACACTTCAGCTGATAATAATAATAATAATTTACTTGTAATAATATGCTAATGTAGAGTTAAAACTTATTGTTTGCAAAGTTTGAACTATTTTCTGTTTATTTTGAAAAATAAAAGAATTCATTTTTGTTCAATAAATATACTGTCATTAAAATATGTTAATATAGAAATATATATATATAAACAAAATATTAATAATTATAAAATATTCTGAGAGCATTGAAGGAGATCCCATAATAATCTAATACAGATTCACAGTAGTTATATTTTATTAAATGATATGATAAATATCATATTTTTAAACCTGATGGTTTCATTCTAAATATGGTGATTATCTCTAAGGTGGACACCCAACTCAATATATGATATTTCCCATCTGAATCTCACCGTCATGTCAACACATGTTAAAGTCAGCGGCTGTTTATTATCATGTTCATTATTGTGCCTTTGACCGCAATCCGTTATTGAAAAGCTGTTGCTTTAATTACCTTGAGCAAAACTAATCATGAAGACCTTAGTCTCAAAATATATTCAGTAACTTTAGTGATTCTTATTTGCTACATAAATCTACAACATTTAAAAAACATCAAATGTTAGATCAAAGGAATCAACTTTGCACTGCTGATTGTGTGAAAGATCAGTGTGTGCGTGTGTGTGTGTGTGTGTGTGTGTGTGTGTGTGTGTGTGTGTTTGTTTTTGTGATTTATGAGGACAAAAATTTGTATAATGACACGGGTATTACACTGGTATTACAGCTACAACGTAAACATGAAATATGAGGACATTTCCTGTGACCTCATATTTAAAATAGCTTTATAAACATACTAAACAATGTTTTATTAAAAATGTAAAAATGCAGAATGTTTCCTGTGTGTGTGTGTGTGTGTGTGTGTGTGTGTGTGTGTGTGTGTGTGCGTGCGTGCGTGCGTGCGTGCGTGCGTGTGTGTGTGCGTGTGTGTGTGTGTGTGTGTGTGTGTGTGTGTGTGTGTGTGTGTGTGTGTGTGTGTGTGTGTGTGTGTGTGTGTGAATCCGCATTTGGAGAAAAAAAAATCAAAACAATAGTGTTTTCCTTTATTCTAAAAACTTGTTTTAATTTAGGGTTAGTGTGTAATAATATATTTTTTTTATTACGTTTATATAATATCAATAAAAGTATGCAGTATGTTCTGGTTTAGACAGCTACTGTAATAAACACGTGTCAGTGTTTATCAGCACTTCTGATCATGTTTAGCACAGATGAATAATGTCATTACACCGTCTTTGGCTTTATGCTTTCAGTCCTGTCCTTTCCTTACATATACTGTAGAAACATCGAACTAAATAATATGATGTGTTTAAATAATAACCCCAAAGAATAACAAATGTACCAAAATGTATTTGAAATGCATTTATTTTATGCTAAGTATACTCTACAAAAACACATATTTATGTACTTAATATAAATACCATACAATTGTACTTTTAGTGAACTGAAATGATATAAAATAAGTCTGCTAAATTTGAACAAGTCATTTTGTACTTAATGCACTTTAATTATTCATAAACAGCACTGAGGTCCAACTAAAGACATCCTGAAGTGTATATGATTGTGCTAAAGTGGAACTATTGCAAGTACACCTTATCTTGCATTTAAAGACTGATATACAGAGATCAAACTCATATTAATAGTGATATCAAAACACATTTTAGGCTTAATATTAAGAAATACGCAATAAAGAAGAACTCCAAATAAAGTTTAATTATAATATTTATATCATTAAGTCTCAAGCAATATGTCAATAAATATGTTAATGGATTTGTAGTATACTTAGTATGAAATAAATGTCATTTAAAAACATGAACAGCATTAAAAAAAGCTTCTATACAGAAATATTACACCATGCACACATGCTGTTTTTGCACATGCTCTGTAGAGATAATGTCGGTGTGTATGAAGTAAATGTGTGATATGATAGTGTGTTGTAATGTGATTGTGTGTTGGTACAGACGGCTGAGTGCTGTGGGTATCCCATCAGCATTTTCTTTATCGTGGTCAACGAGTTCTGTGAGAGATTCTCCTACTATGGCATGCGAGGTAAGACTGAGACATTATAAAAAGACCAGTAAACACTGAACATAACTGGTGCATGTGATAAAACACTGAACATAACTAAATATTAGCAAAAATAATGTTAAAAGATCATTATTTGACATTAAATATAGTTATGTTGTATATCATTAATGGACAAATATTTTTTATATATATATATATATATATATATATATATATATATATATATATATATATATATATATATATATATATATATATATATATATATATATATATATATATATATATATATATATATATATATATATATATTACTTCCCTTCTTTTGAAATCATACAACTATGATTTCTTGTTGCATTGCTGCATTAATAGGAAGGTAATTACTATAATATGAATGAAGTTCCAAGTGTCCAACCAAAGGGAACACTAATCACAATTATGTTGAGAGGAAGTGGAGGAAATGAGTGATGGAGTGGAGTGGAGTGGAGTGGAGTGGAGTGAAAATGGTACTCAAACCAGTCAAGTAATGTTTACTTGAGTTTTCTAAGTAACGAAGGCATAGCATGCAAATAGTTCAGATTACTTACTTGTTTTAAGTAAGTTCAACAAATTATTGGACATTAAGTAAAGTTTACTAAAAAAGTCTTAGTAAGAACAACTGTTGGCTTTTACAGTGGGGAACCGTGTGGGAACGTTCTGTCCCAAATATCCTCTTTGTAACTTTGATATTTGACCATAAAATAACCAAAATGGAACGTCCCCCTAGAGTCATATCAGGAACCTTGAACTGCAGCACTTTCATAACCAAAAGAGGACGTTTTAGGAATGTTCCTAATGTTTTATAAAGGCTCAGGATTTTCCTCACCTTTACAGAACTTTTAGGAAACATTGAGTGAGGTCGTGAGAACCTCCCCTCATGTGTGGGTAGAGCTTAACCGAGTGTAGGATCTTCAGTCTCTGATGCACAGACACTTTTATGGTTTCAAAAATAAGAGAGAAGCTCAAACATCAATAGAAAGAAATTCCAGTAGATTCACTGCTCGCAATAATACAGTAAAAGAGCAAACTATACACTGACTCTGTGATTGTGAACCTGCCTCTGTCTGTCCAGCTGTGTTGGTGCTGTATTTCCGGTATTTTCTTCTTTGGGACGATGACCTCGCGACCTCTATCTATCATGCCTTTGTGGCGCTGTGCTACTTGACGCCCATCATGGGGGCCATCATCGCTGATTCCTGGCTCGGCAAGTTCAAGTAGGTTTTATGGGGAAATTCCCAGGCTGACGAATCAGGATCTGTCCCAGACTTTGAGAGTGAATGCTGTGATGCTGCTTGTGTGCTTTCAGAACGATCATCTACCTGTCTATAGTGTACGCCATTGGCCAGGTCATCATGGCCATCAGCACTATTCATGACATCACAGACACTAACCGGGACGGCACGCCGGATAACTTCACCTTCCACGTGTGAGTCCGTCAACACACAGTTCATCTCTGTCTATCAGCTGCATTACAATAGAATCAGCATACAATTTATGACAGATCAGGCATAACATAATGACCGGTTAAGTGAATATCATCAGTGATATTCACTTAACCGGTCATTATGTTATGCCTGATCTGTCATCTCTTCATCTCCTGTTAGTGGGTGGGATATATTAGGCAGCAATTGAACATGTTGTCCTCAAAGTTGATGTGTTAGAAGCAGGAAAAATGGGCAAGCGTAAGGATTTGAGAGAGTTTGACCGTTTGAAGTGCTCCAAGGAAGGACCAGTGGAGAACCGGCCACAGGGTCATGGAGGACCAGTGGAGAACCGGCCACAGGGTCATGAAGGACCAGTGGAGAACCGGCCACAGGGTCATGAAGGACCAGTGGAGAACCGGCCACAGGGTCATGAAGGACCAGTGGAGAACCGGCCACAGGGTCATGAAGGACCAGTGGGGAACCGGCCACAGGGTCATGGAGGACCAGTGGAGAACCGGCCACAGGGTCATGAAGGACCAGTGGAGAACCGGCCACAGGATCATGGAGGACCAGTGGAGAACCGGCCACAGGGTCATGAAGGACCAGTGGGGAACCGGCCACAGGGTCATGAAGGACCAGTGGAGAACCGGCCACAGGGTCATGAAGGACCAGTGGAGAACCGGCCACAGGGTCATGGAGGACCAGTGGAGAACCGGCCACAGGGTCATGGAGGACCAGTGGAGAACCGGCCACAGAGTCATGGAGGAACAGTGGAGAACCGGCCACAGGGTCATGAAGAACCAGTCGAGAACAGGCCACAGGGTCATGGAGGACCAGTGGAGAACCGGCCACAGGGTCATGAAGGACCAGTGGAGAACCGGCCACAGGATCATGAAGAACCAGTGGAGAACCGGCCACAGGGTCATGAAGAACCAGTGGAGAACCGGCCACAGGGTCATGGAGGAACAGTGGAGAACCGGCCACAGGGTCATGAAGAACCAGTGGAGAACCGGCCACAGGGTCATGAAGAACCAGTGGAGAACCGGCCACAGGGTCATGGAGGACCAGTGGAGAACCGGCCACAGGGTCATGAAGGACCAGTGGAGAACCGGCCACAGGATCATGGAGGACCAGTGGAGAACCGGCCACAGGGTCATGAAGGACCAGTGGAGAACCGGCCACAGGGTCATGGAGGACCAGTGGAGAACCGGCCACAGGGTCATGAAGGACCAGTGGAGAACCGGCCACAGGGTCATGGAGGACCAGTGGAGAACCGGCCACAGGGTCATGGAGGACCAGTGGAGAACCGGCCACAGGGTCATGGAGGACCAGTGGAGAACCGGCCACAGGGTCATGGAGGACCAGTGGAGAACCAGCCACAGGGTCATGGAGGACCAGTGGAGAACCGGCCACAGGGTCATGGAGGACCAGTGGAGAACCGGCCACAGGGTCATGAAGGACCAGTGGAGAACCGGCCACAGGGTCATGGAGGACCAGTGGAGAACCGGCCACAGGGTCATGAAGGACCAGTGGAGAACCGGCCACAGGGTCATGGAGGACCAGTGGAGAACCGGCCACAGGGTCATAGAGACAGAGCGTATTTAGGCCACGCCCACACCGGGGGGGGGGGAAACAATCCAACGCTCTCCATTGACTTTGCATCGCGGGAGGCTGCCTCGTTGTCATTTCGGACTTATAACAAAAAACAGAACAATGTCTAAAAGCTGATATGTGACAAAGTGTACAGCAAACAAGCTAAAAAACACAGAAATACGTTTTTATAAGCTGTCGACCCAAAAAAACGAGCGTTTAAGATGATAAAAGTGGATACAGGCAATACGAAGTGACGCTTCAGCAGGATGAATGGGTAAATTTTGGGATCCTGACACTCGATGACACTCGCAGAGACGAAACCGTGTGGTCCCCAAACCTGACACCCTCCGGCCCCTGGCTGCGCCTAGAAATTCTGTCCATAAAAATTATGAACAGAACCGGCGACAAAGGGCAGCCCTGCCGGAGTCCAACATGCACCGGGAACAAGTCTGACTTACTGCCGGCAATGCGGACCAAACTCCTGCTTCGGTCATACAGGGACCGGACAGCCCTCAGCAAAGGACCCCGGACCCCATATTCCCCCAGCACCCTCCACAGGACGCCGCGAGGGACACAGTCGAATGCCTTCTCCAAATCCACAAAACAAATGTGGACTGGTTGGGCAAACTCCCATGAACCCTCCAGCACCCTGTAGAGGGTATAGAGCTGGTCCAGTGTTCCACGACCAGGATGAAAACCACACTGTTCCTCCTGAATCCGAGGTTCCACTATCGGCCGAATTCTCCTCTCCAGTACCCTGGCATAGACTTTCCCGGGGAGGCTGAGAAGTGTGATCCCCCTATAGTTGGAACACACCCTCCGGTCCCCCTTCTTAAAAAGAGGGACCACCACCCCGGTCTGCCATCCCAGAGGCACTGTCCCCGACCGCCACGCGATGCTGCAGAGGCGTGTCAGCCAAGACAGCCCCACGACATCCAGAGACTTGAGGTACTCAGGGCGGATCTCATCCACCCCCGGTGCCTTGCCACCGAGGAGTTTCTTGACCACCTCGGTGACTTCAGCTTGGGTGATGGACGAGTCCTCCTCTGAGCCCCCAGCCTCTGCTTCCTCAATGGAAGACGTGACGGTGGGATTGAGGAGATCCTCGAAGTATTCCTTCCACCGTCCGACAACATCCCCAGTTGAGGTCAACAGCCGCCCATCGCCACTGTAAACAGCGTTGGTAGGGCACTGCTTCCCCCTCCTGAGGCGCCGGACGGTTTGCCAGAATCTCTTCGAGGCCAGCCGATAGTCCTTTTCCATGGCCTCACCGAACTCCTCCCAGGCCCGAGTTTTTGCCTCCACAACCACCCGGGCTGCAGTCCGTTTAGCCTGCCGGTACCTGTCAGCTGCCTCAGGAGTCCCACAAGCCAGCCAGGCCCGATAGGACTCCTTCTTCAGCTTGACGGCATCCCTTACTTCTGGTGTCCACCACCGGGTTCGGGGATTGCCGCCTCGACAGGCACCGGAGACCTTGCGTCCACAGCTCCGAGCAGCCGCTTTGACAATGGAGGTGGAGAACATGGTCCACTCGGACTCAATATCTCCAGCCTCCCTCGGGATCCGGTTGAAGCTCTGCCGGAGGCAGGAGTTTAAGATCTCTCTGACAGGGGGCTCGGCCAAACGTTCCCAGCAGACCCTCACAGTACGTTTGGGTCTACCGAGTCTATCCAGCTTCCTCCCCCGCCATCGGATCCAACTCACCACCAGGTGGTGATCAGTTGACAGCTCCGCCCCTCTCTTCACCCGAGTGTCCAAGACATACGGCCGCAGGTCAGATGAAACGACCATAAAGTCGATCATTGACCTACGACCTAGGGTGTCCTGGTGCCATGTGCACTGATGGACACCCTTATGCTTGAACATGGTGTTCGTTATGGACAAACTGTAACTAGCACAGAAGTCCAATAACTGAACACCACTCGGGTTCAGATCAGATCAGACCATGCTGGGTTTGTTCCTCCCAATCACGCCCCTCCAGGTTTCACTGTCATTGCCCACGTGGGCGTTGAAGTCCCCCAGTAGAACGACGGAGTCCCCAGTCGGAGCACTCTCCAGCACCCCTCCCAGAGACTCCAAGAAGGTCGGGTACTCTGCCCTGCTGTTTGGCCCGTAGGCACACACAACAGTGAGAGACCTATCCCTGAGCCGAAGCCGCAGGGAAACGACCCTCTCGTTCACCGGGGTAAACTCCAACACATGGCGGCAGAGCTGGGGGGCTATAAGCAAACCCACACCAGCCCGCCGCCTCTCACCATGGGCAACTCCAGAGTGGTGAAGAGTCCATCCCCTCTCGAGGAGTGTGGTTCCAGAGCCCAAGCCGTGCGTGGAGGTGATCCCGACTATCTCTAGTCGGAACCTCTCAACCTCACGCACAATCTCAGGCTCCTTCCCCGCCAGCGAGGTGACATTCCATGTCCCAAGAGCCAGTTTCCATGTCCAGGGATCGGGTCGTCTAGGCCCCCGCCTTCGACTGCTGCCCGATTCGCTTTGCACCGGCCCCTTACGGTCCCTCCCGTGAGTGGTGGGCCCACGGGAAGGTGTCCCCACGTCGCTCCTTTGGGCTGAGCCCGGCCGGACCCCGTGGGGGAAGGCCCGGCCACCAGGCGCTCGCATACGAGCCCCAACCCCAGGCCTGGCTCCAGGGTGGGGCCTCGGCTGCGCCGTACCGGGCGACGTCACGGTCCTCCTTTTTTTTGTCATCATAAGGGGTTTTGAACTGCTCTTAGTCTGACCCGTCACCTAGGACCTGTTTGCCTTGGGAGACCCTACCAGGGGCATATAGCCCCGGACAACGTAGCTCCTAGGGTCATTCGGGTACTCAAACCCCTCCACCATGTTAAGGTGGCAGTTCATGGAGGAGCTAGAAAAAAGTGCTCTTTTTAAAAGTGTATTTAAGTGTGTTTAGTAACAATCATGAAAGTGTCTCTCTTTAAGTGCACTTAAGCGGCCCTCTATACTAAACCGCCTTAAAAGAACTGAAACTATATAGAGACAGATGAAAGAGACAAATGAAATTGCTTGTGTGTGTGTGTGTGTGTGTGTGTGTGTGTGTGTGTGTGTGTGTGTGTGTGTGTGTGTGTGTGTGTGTGTGTGTGTGTGTGTGTGTGTGTGTGTGTGTGTGTGTGTGTGTGTGTGTGTGTGTGTGTGTGTGTGTGTGTGTGTGTGATGGATAGGTTTAGGGGTAGGGTCAGTGTGAGGGGAGAGAATATACAGTTTGTACAGTTGTGTAAAGTCATGTGTGTATTTCAGCGCTCTGTCCATGCTGGGTTTGATCCTTATTGCTCTGGGCACTGGTGGTATTAAACCATGTGTGGCTGCATTTGGAGGCGATCAGTTTCAGGAACATCAGGTACGATACATCCTAAACATCTTCATCAGCTTTACTGTTTCTTCCCCTTTCTGTCTAATGGTTTGTTGTGATGTTGATCGTTACAGAGTCGCCAGCTCAACACGTTTTTCTCAGTGTTTTATTTGTGCATCAACGCAGGAAGTCTTCTTTCCACGCTCATTACGCCTGTTCTCAGAGGTACTCGTGCCCCATTATGCTCAAACTCCAAAACTAAATTAGGAGGCTTTAGTCCAGCATAATAGGGGCACTTTAACACACATGTCCATTGTATTTGTTCCATAATATCCTCCTCCTCGGTGTGCAGCTCAGCAGTGTGGCATCCACACACAGCAGCAGTGCTATCCTCTGGCCTTTGGGGTCCCAGCCGTTCTCATGGTCGTATCGCTGGGTAAGGCTGAGTCCACTGAACACACACTGGGATCTGTGTGTGTGTGTGTTTCTGATGTGTGCTGTGTGTTACAGTGGTGTTCATCGCTGGCAGTGGCATGTATGTCAAGACAGATCCAGAAGGAAACATCATCTGGTCCGTGTGTAAATGCATCGGGGTGAGTCGACTCAATCACTAGAGTCTGTGGAAAGGAATATTTCATACAAGAATGAAAACATATGGGTTCACACCATGATTTTATATTTTCTGTACGACATAAAGAGATCTTTTGCAGATTGCTCTTTTCCACTCAGGGGACAGTCTATAAGTACCATAGAAGTATCATGAAAGCAGTCCTTTTGACTTATGCTCTATATTCCAACGTCATATGATGACCTTTGTGTGAAGAACACTATCAAATTTAAGTCACTTTTTGCCTTGATTGCATCAGTTACTTTTTATGGAAAGTGTATTCATTACTTTTGTATTACTTTTTCTCACCAAGGCTGGGCTTGCTTGTTTGTTTTGTTTTTTAATAACAAAAAAGGTCTATTTTTGGCTAAAATAAAGTTCTCATGTTCATGTCCAGCGTCACCTTGTTTAAATATCAAATGCACTGGCGCATCTGTTCACTCATGGGCGTCTGCTCTGAACACCAGGGGCCTGATTTATAAACGGTGTGTACGCACAAAAGAAGGCGTACGCCGCTCTCTACGCAGTAATTGGTATTTATAAAAAGCAAACTTGGCGGGAAAACTCTGACCCAGGCATACGCACAAAAACGGGTGAAATGAGAGATGGCGACACCGTCGGCAGATGAAGAAACACGTGAAAGTGTGTGAAACTGTAGACCGTTGTGTAAAAGAAATGGCAATACTGCCTCTCATAAATAACATGAAGACTTCACAAAGCAAGCCAACACGAACACCCGTTTGATCGATCTGCAGTGTAAAACAAACAAAATCTAACGGAAATTACAACAGAAATGCAAATGAACACATATTTGCAAAAAGAAAAGTGAAATATGTTCTGCAATAATATTGCCATGTTATGCAATTCATCCTCATAAATAATATGGTAAACAGAACAAAATAATGTAGCCGACAAAACTGATATTCTCGTCAATGTGCCCGTCTGGCGGAGCAGATATAGATGCAATTAGATAGACAGACAGATAGATAGATAGATAGACAGATAGATAGATAGATAGATAGATAGATAGATAGATAGATAGATAGATAGATAGATAGATAGATAGATAGATAGATAGATAGATAGATAGATAGATAGATAGATAGATAGATAGATAAATAGATAGATAGATAGATAGATAGATAGATAGATAGATAGATAGATAGATAGATAGATAGATAGATAGATAGATAGATAGATAGATAGATAGATAGATAGATAGATAGATATTCATGCATATGCATAAAATAACGTATGACGTATGTCTCAACCATTCAGAAAACTGCAAGAAATTACATTTGCACTGAACTATTTCATAGATAATAGGGATAGGGATTAATAGGGATTCCCGCCAGTCTCTCATCAAGAGGGCTCAGCTCCGGTGTTCCCTTTCCTCCACCCGTGGCAGACACACTCTGGAGATGGAGCACTAGACGCTTTTTTGCCTCGACTTTGATGTCCGACCATTTCTTTTTTATTTCGGCCACGGTCGAGGTTGTGAGGCTACAGCATTTACGGCGTCTGCAACCTTTTGCCACTCAAGAGCCTTTTTGGCATTAGTAATGCCCACACTGTGCCCTTACAACAACAACATTTACCAGCAACAACATTTTTCTCCTCTTTTCCACCTCGCCAACGATAACTTCTACTTCACATTGAGTGAAGTTACGTTTTTTAATTTCCTCTCTGTGTTTGCCATGATTTCGCAATCAGTGAATATTAACTTGTGGGCGTTTCACGGACTATTTATGGGCAACTATGGGCGTGACATGAAGCCGCGCTACATTTAGAATTGATTGTGATTTATTAAGGGAAAACTGCGTAGGATGTGCGTGCGCACGGTTTTATAAATCTGAATATTTCTGTGCGTACGCACATCCTGTTTCATCCGTACGCCACTTCTGACGCAAATCCTACGCAAAGTCTTATAAATGAGGCCCAGGTGTGATCAGGAGCATTGCTGGAGCGTTGCTATTGTGAGGAACTGAAGACGACTGCGCCTTTGACCAACACAAACCTGCTCTAAAGTCAATAGTGCAGTATTTTTTGTGTTATTTAAAGGGTGTGTTAGTAATATGAGCCTATAGGCGGTTCACAACACGCGTACTCTCTGATTATCCCACACACATTTTTAAATATCAAAAATAAAAGGATTCCTCCCTGGAGAAGCGTTCAGTTTTTCCCCTCACAAATTCCTCCATGTAAACAGTGAATCCGCCCTGCCTTGAGCACAACGGGCTTTTAAAGGGAATGGGAGATGAGGCTCTGATTGGTTTATTGCACGTTAATCCCAAAACACAACCATGACTCATT
The DNA here is from genome assembly GCF_949357685.1 of Gobio gobio. Lineage (NCBI taxonomy): Eukaryota > Metazoa > Chordata > Actinopteri > Cypriniformes > Gobionidae > Gobio > Gobio gobio. Next base: position 8,610,470 of record NC_137103.1, read on the forward strand.
AAGGGTGTACTCACACTAGCCAGTTTGAACCGTGCCCGAGTGCGTTTGACCACCAAAGCGCGGTTCGTTTGACTAGTGTGAGTGATCCGACCCGTGCCCGGGCGCGGCTCGATTAGCCGGCCCTGGCCCGCTTGGAAGAGGTGGGCCAGAGCACGGTTCAGTTGGACTCGGGCGCGGTTCGCATGCAGTGTGAGCGCTAACCGTGCTGGAGCACGGAACAGCTGCGCGCTACTATCAACATTACGACAGCAAACACCAAACTATTACTACTTGGATACACTTTCCAATTAAATCAAGTATATTCACGTTTATAACGGTCCTGGTTCTCACCTCATTGATGAACATGAATTGTAGTTTGCGAGTAAAGCTGCAAATTCCTCTGTCAAAGTCAGCTGCCTCCGTAATAATATTCTGATATGTGCAGTGCAATCAAGTGAAAATCGCTGCATGGCATAAATGATAAATGTTTTAGGCAGTCTATTAGCGAAAACACTTTTATTCCCGTTTTCTTCAAAACAAAAATTTGCATCATGAATGACGTAAGCGTGCTCCGGTCCGGTATGTTAAGTGCAATGTGAGTGCAGGCCAGCGGGGGAGTGGGGAGGGGGGACAATCGCGCTCGGGCACGGTAAAAGGCAACCATGCCTAGTGTGAGTACACCCTTAGAGACGAGGGACAACCCTTTTGGATCATGCGCCTGTAGCGCCGACCGGTTTACCTGTTGTTAAACTTGCAAAAGTGGATTCGGACACGCCCTAAGTGCGCCTGCGCCATGAGCTTCAGACCATGTGCTCAGGGGCCTCATTTATAAAACTTTGCGTAGGATTTGCGTCAGAAGTGGCGTACGGACGAAACGTAGGACGTGCGTACGCACAGAAATATTCGGATTTATAAAACCGTGCGCACGCACATCCTACGCAGTTTTCCCTTAATAAATCACAATCAATTCTAAATGTAGCGCAGCTTTTGCGGCTTCATGTCACACCCATAGTTGCCCATAAATAGTCCGTGAAACGCCCACAAGTTAATATTCATCGATTGCGAAATCATGGCAAATACAGAGAGGAAATCAAAAAAACGTTACTTCACTCAATGTGAAGTAGAAATTATCGTTGGCGAGGTGGAAAAGAGGAGAAAACTATGTTTTGGAGTGACACAGTGTGGGCATTACTAATGCCAAAAAGGCACCTGAGTGGCAAAAGGTTGCAGACGCCTAAATGCTGTAGCCTCACAACCTCGGACCGTGGCCGAAAAAAAAAAAGAAATGGTCGGACATCAAAGTCGAGGCAAAAAAGCGTCTAGTGCTCCATCGCCAGAGTGTGTCTGCCACGGGTGGGGGAAAGGGAACACCGGAGCTGACCCCTCTTGATGAGAGACTGGCGGCAATTATTGGGGAATCCCTATTAATCCCTATCCCTATTCTCTGCGTGGAAATGGGAAATAGTTCAGTGCAAATGTAATTTCTTGCAGCTTTCTGAATGGCAGAGACATACGTCATATGTTATTGTATCTAAAATAAAACAAACTAAAGGCATTTGCATGAATACCATGATTCCGTAGCTGATGAAGAAATCTTTACTATGAAAACAACTTTCCCCAGTGGACAATTAATACATCTATCTATCTATTTATCTATATATCTCCCTAATTATCTATCTGTCTATCTAATTGCATCTCTGCTCCGCCAGACGGACACATTGACGAGAATATCAGTTTTGTACATTATTTCGTTCTGTTTACCATATTATTTATGAGGATGAATTGCATAACATGCCAATATTATTGCAGAACATATTTCACTTTTTTTTCGTTTTGATTTTGTTTGTTTTACACTGCAGATCGATCAAACGGGTGTTCGTGTAGGCTGTTAATTGTAATACTTGCTTTGTGAAGTCTTCATGTTATTTATGAGAGGCAGTATTGCCATTTCTTTTACACAACGGTCAACAGTTTCACACACTTTCACGTGTTTCTTCCATCTGCCGACGGTGTCGCCATTTCTCATTTCACCCATTTTTGTGCGTACGCCTGGGTCAGAGCTTGCGTGAAGGACCGCACATTTTCCCGTCAAGTTTGCTTTTTATAAATACCAATTATTGCGTAGAGAGTGGCGTACGCCTTCTTTTGTGCGTACGCAACGTTTATAAATGAGGCCCCAGATCATTAAAATAGGGTCTCAAAAGTGAAAATGCAAAGGGAAATGCAAAATTCTCTCCTGTACAGTAGAGGGCACCGCTGCCATTCTGGATTGCAGAAGAGAATTCAATACTTTGTTGAACAACAAATGTAGTTTATTTTTTATTATTAGTATGGATAAATTGAATCATTGAAGGTCAGCAGCAAAGACACTAATTAAGTGTATTTGTGTAATTTAACATATTTAATTAATGCAAAATTGTGTAATATCCTGAGTTTGTATTTTCACTTTTTAATTTTATTTTGAGGAATGCTGAATCTGATTTTGTGAAGTCAGATTTTACATTTACATATGCATTTAGCAGCAGCGATTACAACTGAGGAGTACAGGAAGCGATCCGTCATGAGGAGGCAGCGAAACACAGAAAGCGCCTGAATTACTGCGCTTTGGACATTGCACAGAGCATCATACACTAGGGCAGGGAAGAAGTAGAGGAAAATAGAAGGAAAATATCTTTTTTTAAAGATAAGGTTAAGTGCTCACGGAAGAGGTGAGTTTTCAGCTGTGGTTTGAATGTTGGCGGATGGCGGTGGGAAGATCGTTCCACCAGCAGGGAACGGTGAATGTAAATGTTCTGGAGAGGGATTTTCTGCCTCTGTGTGATGTACCACAAGCCGTTGCTCCTAAGCTCAGATGAGTAAATGCTCACATTTAGTCCAGATCTACAATAATCATCATGTTCACACACACACCGCGTCTGCACTTACTCCTGATTCCTCTCAACATGAGGACGGGAGAGCTGTCAGTCAACACATGGGAAAACAAAGAAACTTGCGTTACTTATTTGAAAAGTAACTCAGATATTTTGTGAGTTACCCCAACACTGATCATCTCATTAAAACAATTTTCTCTTTCTGTAGTTTGCCCTCAAGAACCGTTTCAGGCACAGAAGCAGCATTCATCCAAAGAGGGAACACTGGATGGACTGGGCCAATGACAAATATGATGTATGCCACAGTCCTGCCATCTCTGTTCACACACACATTGACCTGGCTATCTAAACGGGGACTTCCCATAGACTTCTATTGTTTAAAACAGTCTATATAAAATTGTAATAATAATAAGTACAAGTGTAAAAATAATTGTACAAATGAAGACGAGGAGACACACACTACCCCTAAACCTACCCAACACACTCACACACACACACACACACACACACACACACGTTTGTTTTTGTGAAATGTGAGGACATTCCATAGGCGTAATGGTTTTTATACCGTACAAACCATATTTTCTATCCCCTTATACTGCCCCTAAACCTACCCATCACACACACACACACACACACACACACACACTGCCCCTGCCCCTAAACCTACCCATCACACACACACACACACACACACACACACACACACACACACACACACACACACACACACACACACACACACACACACACACACACACACACACACACACACACACACACACACACACACACACACACACTACCCCTAAACCTACCCAACACACACACACACACTACCCCTAAACCTACCCAACACACACACACTACCCCAAAACCTACCCATCACACACACACACACACACACACACACACACACACACACACACACACACACTGCCCCTAAACCTACCCATCACACACACACACACACACACACACACACACACACACACACACACACACACACACACACACACACACACTGCCCCTGCCCCTAAACCTATCCAACACACACACACTACCCCTAAACCTACCCAACACACACACACTACCCCTAAACCTACCTAACACACACACACTACCCCTAAACCTACCCATCACACACACACACACACACACACACACACACACACACACACACACACACACACACACACACACACACACACACACACACACACACACACACACACACTGCCCCTGCCCCTAAACCTACCCATCACACACACACACACACACACACACACACACACACACACACACACACACACACACACACACTGCCCCTGCCCCTAAACCTATCCAACACACACACACACACTACCCCTAAACCTACCCAACACACACACACTACCCCTAAACCTACCCAACACACACACACTACCCCTAAACCTACCACACACACACACACACACACACACATACACACACACTACCCCTAAACCTACCCAACACACACACACACACACACACACACACACACACTTCCTCTAAACCTACCCAACACACACACACTACCCCTAAACCTACCCAACACACACACACACACACACACACACACACACACACACACACACACACACACACACACACACACACACACACACACACACACACACACACACACACACACACACACACACACTTCCCCTAAACCTACCCAACACACACACACACTACCCCTAAACCTACCCAACACACACACACACACACACACACACACACACACACACACACACACACACACACACACACACACACACACACACACACACTACCCCTAAACCTATCCAACACACACCAACACACACACACACACACACACACACACACACACACACACACACACACACACACACACACACTTCCTCTAAACCTACCCAACACACACACACTACCCCTAAACCTACCCAACACACACACACACACACACTACCCCTAAACCTACCCAACACACACACACACACACACACACACACACACACACACACACACACACACACACACACACACACACACACACACACACACACACACACACACTACCCCTAAACCTACCCATCACACACACACACACACACACACACACACACACCCACACCCACATTCCTCTATTCTCTCTCTTCTATAGAAACTGCTCATCGCTCAGATAAAGATGGTGTTGAAGGTGCTGTTCCTCTACATCCCCCTGCCCATGTTCTGGACCCTGTTTGACCAGAAGGTAAGGCCTGGCCTGGTTTCTGTGTCGGGTCGTTTGGTTGGGCCAGTGTTTGGTAACGGTTTGTGTCTGTTGGTCGTGTCCAGGGCTCCCGCTGGACTCTCCAGGCCACCACCATGAGCGGAGACTTTGTGAGTGTCTTGATTTGATTGAATTGCTCTGAGTTTGTCAGCAGTGACTCTCACTTTATGTTTGTGTTGTCGGTCGATCATGATCTGATGTCTATAGTCACGATTAAGATCTAAAATATGGCGGAACTAGGCTCAATACACAGAGCTTTATGAAATATCACTTGAGAATTATGTCTTTCTTAAAAACCATGTCATTTCCTCCTGTCTGTAGAAAGGGTTCATCCTGCAGCCAGACCAGATGCAGGTGAGACAACAGTAATATTCTGAAATATTATAATTTAAGATAAATGTTTTCTGTGTGAATATATAGTAAAGTGTAATGCCTGTGATCAAAGCTGAATTTATCATCAATACTCCAGTCTTCAGTGTCACATGATCCTTCACAAACCATTCAGATATGATGCTCAAGACACATTTATGATTATTAGTTGTGTTGCTTCATATTTATGGATGCATATGGGTAGCAATATTTAATTTGAAATGTAATATGCAAAATGGTAGTGTATTTCTGTATTTAAATTGTAATTTTCTCTACCAAATGCGCAACGTTTGATTTTTGAAACGTATAAAAGTTTAAAAAAAAAAACTTTATAAATTATATGTTAAAACTATTGTAAAAAAAATTGCTAATTTAAATGATATTATTGAATTTGAATTAGCATTTTGCTCTAAATGTTGCTCATTTAGAATTGAAAATGTACTTTTAAATACAGAAATACACTGTCATTTTACATATTGCATTTCAAATTGAATATTGCTACCCAATTGATCTCTTTTTTTATTTTATTTTTATTCATTGATAAATGAAATAGTGCAGTATAATTCCAATTTTAAATTGGAATCTTTTATAACATTATAAAAGTCTGTCACTTTTGATAAAAATGCATCATTGCTGAATAAAAGTTAATTAAGCTCATGTCAGTCGGGTTCATTTAAGTCAAAAACACCATAGATAAACTTTGTCAACTTTTTATTGGCATATTGGCTCTGTTCTAAATTCCCCGTCCTTATCATGAGCTCCATGAAAAGCCAAGACAGGGAACAGCAGCAGCTTCTGGGGACAACCTCCCATTTTTTAAACTGGTAGGGCAGTGAAATCCCCCATTGAGAACAGAGCATGCATCAACGACAACAGAATGACATTGATTAAGTTAAACACAGTATAAGGCGGAGCTGGGGAGGAGGTGGGTTGCAAAGCAGCCAAGCAGGCAGACTGAACTGAAGCTGTGCTTAAGTAAGGTGCCCTGTTTGAGAGATGCCAATTGAGCGCATAGGAAATCAGATCAGCTGATATGGGCGGAGTTGGAATTTTTCCAGTCAGCTGATAGCGTGGCCTGTCTGAACTAACGCAGAATGCTTGATTTAATTTCCCCAAGCTCTTGAAAGATAGTGTGAAATGGTGAACCAGACCTGTATCTGATGTAGTTTGACTGAAATCCCTCTCTTCCCTGTCAGACTGTGAACCCCATCCTCATCCTGACCCTGGTGCCCATCATGGACCGGCTCATTTTCCCGCTCATCCAAAAGTGTGGCCTCAATTTCAGGTATGAATTACTACATAATAGGAAATGATGAATCTCTTGGCGTAACTGCGGTGAGAGTGATGCTTGAATGGGTCTGTTGTATAGGACTAGATGTTGATATCCCTTAGTAAATGTGTATTTGAGGCACAGATGATACTCCGTGGGATGGTCAAATGAGGGATGGCACCCTTCGGGTTATCAAGTGGACGTGTTGGACCCAGACACCTCCAGAGGGTTCAGCAGTGAATCCCAGCGTCCCGGGTTCACTCTAGGGATCGACCGATATGGATTTTTTTAGTGGCGATGCCGATACCGATTTTTTTTCATCAGCCTTAGCCGATGACCGATACGGGCTGCCGATTTTCTTGAGCCGATATTTGGAGCCGATACTGCTTTTGCTCCCTCAATTTACAACATAAAAATGACACAATGATCATGATGATAACAATTTAAAATTTACAATTTAAAAAAGGAACATTTATTGAACTAAAAAAAACAATATTTAACAAATAGTAACAACAGGTGAGGTAGAACAAGAAAAAAAAGAGTTGTGAAAATAAATTCTGAAAATAAATATTTAAGCATAAATAAAATAATTACACTATTGCACACAGTATCAACAAGCAAGCAGCATAATAAGGTGGACACTGACTGTACTATACTTCATTTTAAAACTGTTTACAACCTAGTCATTTAATGGTTACACTCTAAAAAATGCTGGTTTAAAAATAACCCAAGTTGGGTTGAATATGGACTAACCCAGCAATTGGGTTGTTTTGACCCAGCGGTTGGGTTAAATGTTTGCTTAAAACAACCCAATTGATAGGTTAAAACAACCCAACTGATGGGTTAGTCCATTTTCAACCCAACTTGGGTTATTTTTAACCCAGCATTTTTTAGAGTGTAGGTGCACTTAACTTAATCTCTTGTAGAGCAACACCAGCGGTAATTCAGGAACAAATCTCCCAATGCTCCACGTGAAACTTCAGTCTTTCCACCTTTTACCATCGTGTCAATTCTCAATTGATTTTGATTAATATGCGCGAGGGAGCAAGACAGTTTGAAGACGGTGAGAGCTGCCCTGTGGACGCCTGTCTGTAAATAATGCAGGGAAAAAAATATTGACGAACGCAGCAGCCTTATATCGGCCAAATATCGGCCCGATATATCGGTCTAACACTAGTTCACTCCCTATGTAACCCCTCCTGTCCGCACCGCCCGCTCCAAGCGGGACTCGAACCCGGGTCTGCCGGCTTGAGAGTCGGACGCTCTAACAAGGAGGCTAAAGGCTGCAACCTCTAGCGTGTCTCTTGAGATCAGAGGAGTGAGGTTTACTCGCACAGCAACTACTAGCTGGCCTCTGTTACACTTACAGGTACCATCAACTCACTTGAAGGCCCAGATGGAGTCCTTTCTTTTCATCCACAGCCACTGGCTCCCCTTTTCAGCGGCCCTGGAGAGGTCTTTGACTGCCTGCCGATGGGCCTTCCCGCGCACTCCCATCTCCTTGGGTAGCCTGGATGTTGAGGTGGCTACGAACCCTCTGCAGTCGACTTCCACTGGGCGCACGTTCGCTTTCCAGCCATGTTGTTGTGCATCGGCTGCAAGTTCAGCGTACCTCAGCCTTTTCCGTTCGTAAGCCTCTTCCACTGCACCGTCTCAGGCAGGGCCATGCACAGGGGGCTGTCCCGCTGGCTAGAGCCACTGCCCCTCTGCCCTCATCAGCTGAGGTGCCCCTCTCGCAGTCTATGGTCGCTACCCGTCTTCTGTTTTCCCTCCGCTAAAGATCCACCCATTCCACGAATCCGCTCCTGTGTTTTCCCGCTCGCTCCCCAGCATCACTCAGAGTCTGTGCACGGAAATCTGGAAAGCGGAGACGTCAGTTCCAGAATGTCGTTGCATTAGCAGCATGCGTTACAATCCGCAGAATTAGTAATTTGGTAGTTTGTTTTTGTATTTCTTGTCTGTATTATGATCATCTAATAGTGTTAACAACTTGTACAAAATACACGTTCTTGGAAGAGAATTATAATTCTAGTCTAATCAAATTTTTGTACCCGATCTGATCTAATATAAATAACACCAACTTTGCGGTTGATGGCACACTTTGTAGAATATATATAGGCCTAATTTCATATAATAGCCCATAAACTGTTACAGAATGTATAAATTACTTTTGATATAGTTCTTATGACTATTTATTTATATTTTAAAGTGTCATTAATGTAAAATACTACAAATATTCGAATTATAATTTTATTTTGACAATTTAGTAGAATAATTAAATAACTGATAACATAAAAATCTGAATCCCAATAAAAGATAATCATCTGAAAGGTAACTTTTTAATGACTTATGTACAAGTATATCAATATTTACTTATTTAATTGCCCATATTTTAATTGTCATTATAAAAAAAAAACATAATAGATTTTGTCTTCACTTAATAGGTTTTAATGAAAGTGAAGATGCCTGAAATGTACATCTAAATAATGAAAATATTAAATAATAGCCCTGTTAATTACTATTAATTAAAGGGTTAGTTCACCCAAAAATGAAATTTCTTCCATTTCTTCCCGTAAGACCTGCGTTCATCCTCCGAACACAGTTTAGGATATTTTAGATTTAGTCCGAGGGCTTTCAGTCCTTTGAATGTAAGTGTATGCACACTTTGCTGTCCACGTCCAGAAAGGTAATGAAAACATCATCAAAGTAGTCCATATGTGACATCATTTGGTTAGTTAGACTCTTTTGAAGCGTCGACAATACATTTTGGTCCAAAAATAACAAAAACTAAGACTTTATTAAGCATTGTCTTCTCTTCCGGCTTTGTTTGAATCCGTTCTCGACGCCACAGTGACGCTGCTGACGTAAGACGCTGTGACGTGTTATCTGGTTATCTTTGGCGATTAGGGCATCCGGGACATGCACACTTACGCACCATTTAAAAAAAATATAGAAATACAAACAATGCTTGTTTACAGCGTGCGTCTCCCTCAGACTACAAACGAAGCTCTGTCGCACCAGATAACACGTCACAGCGTCTTACGTCTGCAGCGTCTCTGTGGCGTCGAGAACGCGGATTCAAACACAACCGGAAGAGAAGACAATGCTTAATAAAGTCTTAGTTTTTGTTATTTTTGGACCAGAATGTATTGTCGACGCTTCAAAAGAGTCTAACTAACCAAATGATGTCACATATGGACTACTTTGATGATGTTTTCATTACCTTTCTGGACGTGGACAGCAAAGTGTGCATACACTTACATTCAAAGGACTGAAAGCCCTCGGACTAAATCTAAAATATCCTAAACTGTGTTCTGAGGATGAACGCAGGTCTTACGGGTGTGGAACAACATTGGGGTGAGTCAATAATGGTGAGTCATTTTTGGGTGAACTAACCCTTTAAGTATTACGTTTAAAAACAATAACACCAGTAACAACATGCCACCTGGGGCCTTCTGTGCCAAATATGGCTGCGTCATCTTACCCCAAGAGTCTAATTTTATCTTTTTACTTCAAAATAAAAGCTATAACATTTACTCCACAAAACCAAAAACATTGTGTCCACAAATCCCTCATTAACAAATAGACACAAAATCTTTGATATTCAACATAATACAATGTCATATATCACTATTTTCGATAGACACAAAATTAGATCAAAGCTGTTTTGACTGACTAGTAAGAGTAAGATGGATAATTTATATGGACAATTTTAGCACCTGGTTGTGCCGCCAGGTATAACGGCCTTGGGTGAGGCTGGTCTTGCATCCCGCTAAGATAATATAAGTGTTGTATTGTGTGAATCTGTTTTATCCTCCAGCCCTTTGAAGAGAATGACGGTTGGCATGTTGTTCGCTGCCATGGCGTTTGTGGCTGCAGCTTTAGTCCAGATTGAGATCGATGTGAGTGTGAATCAGATTCAAGTGTTCACATTCAGAAAAAGCTCCGCGATCTAATGATCTTATTCTCCTCAGAAAACACTGCCAAATTTCCCATCATCCTCTGAGAGCCAGCTAAAGGTGGTGAACATGTTCAACAGTTCACTGAACGTGACCTTATCACCCAAAGAGACTCTTCTGATAGACTCATTTGAGGTACTACACACACATACTTCCTGCAGCCTCACAGAGCAGAGATGTTTCACCGTTGTTTCTCATGTTTTTTATAGAGCAGTCCAGGTTATGTGACATTTGACCAACAGGACATCATGGTGTCCTTAAACACAAGTCCTGTGACCACTAAAGCTTTCAGATTAATTCAAGGGAGCCGCCAGACCCTGATCATCCCCTCCGTCCCATCCATCATGTATCTGGTAAGTGTGCACCAAGCAAACATCTTGCAGTTCCATGGTCAAAACCCAATTTATTTCAGACAAAAAAATGGAGGTTGCTCATGAAAAAGTCACCACAACGATGCTAAAGTGCTTTGGGTTGTTGCTAGGGTGTTGCTATGTATGGGAGGTATATCTTGCCATGAGTATATCTGGGTACTAAGTTAACTAAGTACTCATGGCAAGGTTCTTTTTCAAGAAGTTTTAAATTGCCCAATTGTATACAGTTTGCGAACATTCCTACACCTCTCAATAAAGGAGTGGTCACACTAACCTTTTCATTCAATTCACTTCCATTCATACGCATGTGAATTCTGGAGACTAGAAACACAAGCTCCCGTTCCACATTTCTCTGACCTGAAAATTTGTATAATGGGAAGCCAATTGAAGAGAGATCACGGCTTGACCTCACAATCTTACAACTGTAAAGTTGCTGTTTGATGATGTTCACATCGCGTAATTACTTAACTGGCCCCACTTTATATTAGGTGGCCTTAACTACTATGTACTTACATCAAAAAATAAGTACAATGTACTTACTGTGTTCAAATTGTATAGCAAAACACCTTTGCTGATATTGAGGTGGGATACGGGTAGGGTTAGGGACAGGTGTGGTGGTATGGGTAAGTTTAAGGGTAGGGTTAGGGACAGGTGTGGTGGTATGGGTAAGTTTAAGGGTAGGGTTAGGGACAGGTGTGGTGGTATGGGTAAGTTTAAGGGTAGGGTTAGGCACAGGTGTGGTGGTATGGGTAAGTTTAAGGGTAGGGTTAGGGACAGGTGTGGTGGTATGGGTAAGTTTAAGGGTAGGGTTAGGGACAGGTGTAGTGGTATGGGTAAGTTTAAGGGTAGGGTTAGGGACAGGTGTGGTGGTATGGGTAAGTTTAAGGGTAGGGTTAGGGACAGGTGTGGTGGTGTGGGTAAGTTTAAGGGTAGGGTTAGGGACAGGTGTGGTGGTATGGGTTAGTTTAAGGGTAGGGTTAGGGACAGGTGTGGTGGTATGGGTTAGTTTAAGGGTAGGGTTAGGGACAGGTGTGGTGGTATGGGTAAGTTTAAGGGTAGGGTTAGGGACAGGTGTGGTGGTATGGGTAAGTTTAAGGGTAGGGTTAGGGACAGGTGTGGTGGTATGGGTAAGTTTAAGGGTAGGGTTAGGGACAGGTGTGGTGGTATGGGTAAGTTTAAGGGTAGGGTTAGGGACAGGTGTGGTGGTATGGGTAAGTTTAAGGGTAGGGTTAGGGACAGGTGTGGTGGTATGGGTAAGTTTAAGGGTAGGGTTAGGGACAGGTGTGGTGGTATGGGTAAGTTTAAGGGTAGGGTTAGGGACAGGTGTGGTGGTATGGGTAAGTTTAAGGGTAGGGTTAGGGACAGGTGTGGTGGTATGGGTAAGTTTAAGGGTAGGGTTAGGGACAGGTGTGGTGATATGGGTAAGTTTAAGGGTAGGGTTAGGCACAGGTGTGGTGGTATGGGTAAGTTTAAGGGTAGGGTTAGGGACAGGTGTGGTGGTATGGGTAAGTTTAAGGGTAGGGTTAGGCACAGGTGTGGTGGTATGGGTAAGTTTAAGGGTAGGGTTAGGGACAGGTGTGGTGGTATGGGTAAGTTTAAGGGTAGGGTTAGGGACAGGTGTAGTGGTATGGGTAAGTTTAAGGGTAGGGTTAGGGACAGGTGTGGTGGTATGGGTAAGTTTAAGGGTAGGGTTAGGGACAGGTGTGGTGGTGTGGGTAAGTTTAAGGGTAGGGTTAGTGACAGGTGTGGTGGTATGGGTTAGTTTAAGGGTAGGGTTAGGGACAGGTGTGGTGGTATGGGTTAGTTTAAGGGTAGGGTTAGGGACAGGTGTGGTGGTATGGGTAAGTTTAAGGGTAGGGTTAGGGACAGGTGTGGTGGTATGGGTAAGTTTAAGGGTAGGGTTAGGGACAGGTGTGGTGGTATGGGTAAGTTTAAGGGTAGGGTTAGGGACAGGTGTGGTGGTATGGGTAAGTTTAAGGGTAGGGTTAGGGACAGGTGTGGTGGTATGGGTAAGTTTAAGGGTAGGGTTAGGGACAGGTGTGGTGGTATGGGTAAGTTTAAGGGTAGGGTTAGGGACAGGTGTGGTGGTATGGGTAAGTTTAAGGGTAGGGTTAGGGACAGGTGTGGTGGTATGGGTAAGTTTAAGGGTAGGGTTAGGGACAGGTGTGGTGGTATGGGTAAGTTTAAGGGTAGGGTTAGGGACAGGTGTGGTGATATGGGTAAGTTTAAGGGTAGGGTTAGGGACAGGTGTGGTGGTGTGGGTAAGTTTAAGGGTAGGGTTAGGGACAGGTGTAGTGGTATGGGTAAGTTTAAGGGTAGGGTTAGGGACAGGTGTGGTGGTATGGGTAAGTTTAAGGGTAGGGTTAGGGACAGGTGTGGTGGTGTGGGTAAGTTTAAGGGTAGGGTTAGGGACAGGTGTGGTGGTATGGGTAAGTTTAAGGGTAGGGTTAGGGACAGGTGTGGTGGTATGGGTAAGTTTAAGGGTAGGGTTAGGGACAGGTGTGGTGGTGTGCGTACGTTTAAGGGTAGGGTTAGGGACAGGTGTAGTGGTATGGGTAAGTTTAAGGGTAGGGTTAGGGACAGGTGTGGTGGTGTGGGTAAGTTTAAGGGTAGGGTTAGGGACAGGTGTGGTGTGGGTAAGTTTAAGGGTAGGGTTAGGGACAGGTGTGGTGGTATGGGTAAGTTTAAGGGTAGGGTTAGGGACAGGCGTGGTGGTGTGGGTAAGTTTAAGGGTAGGGTTAGGGACAGGTGTGGTGGTATGGGTAAGTTTAAGGGTAGGGTTAGGGACAGGCGTGGTGGTGTGGGTAAGTTTAAGGGTAGGGTTAGGGACAGGTGTGGTGGTGTGGGTAAGTTTAAGGGTAGGGTTAGGGACAGGTGTGGTGGTGTGGGTAAGTTTAAGGGTAGGGTTAGGGACAGGTGTGGTGGTGTGGGTAAGTTTAAGGGTAGGGTTAGGGACAGGCGTGGTGGTGTGGGTAAGTTTAAGGGTAGGGTTAGGGACAGGTGTGGTGCTATGGGTAAGTTTAAGGGTAGGGTTAGGGACAGGTGTGGTGGTGTGGGTAAGTTTAAGGGTAGGGTTAGGGACAGGTGTGGTGGTATGGGTAAGTTTAAGGGTTGGGTTAGGGACAGGCGTGGTGGTGTGGGTAAGTTTAAGGGTAGGGTTAGGGACAGGTGTAGTGGTATGGGTAAGTTTAAGGGTAGGGTTAGGGACAGGTGTGGTGGTATGGGTAAGTTTAAGGGTAGGGTTAGGGACAGGTGTGGTGGTGTGGGTAAGTTTAAGGGTAGGGTTAGGGACAGGTGTGGTGGTATGGGTAAGTTTAAGGGTAGGGTTAGGGACAGGTGTGGTGGTGTGGGTAAGTTTAAGGGTAGGGTTAGGGACAGGTGTAGTGGTATGGGTAAGTTTAAGGGTAGGGTTAGGGACAGGTGTGGTGGTATGGGTAAGTTTAAGGGTAGGGTTAGGGACAGGTGTGGTGGTGTGGGTTAGTTTAAGGGTAGGGTTAGGGACAGGTGTGGTGGTATGGGTAAGTTTAAGGGTAGGGTTAGGGACAGGTGTGGTGGTGTGGGTAAGTTTAAGGGTAGGGTTAGGGACAGGTGTGGTGGTATGGGTAAGTTTAAGGGTAGGGTTAGGGACAGGTGTGGTGGTGTGGGTAAGTTTAAGGGTAGGGTTAGGGACAGGTGTGGTGGTATGGGTAAGTTTAAGGGTAGGGTTAGGGACAGGTGTGGTGGTATGGGTAAGTTTAAGGGTAGGGTTAGGTGTAAGGGAAGTGTCAACTGTGTAATTACAAATATAACTACAGAAATTAATTACAGATGTAATTACATGCAGGTATTTTTTTTAATGTAAGTACAATGTAAAAACATGTATGTACACAATAAGTGCATTGTATCAAATGATTAATTAAAATGTTAGTAAATAGTAGTTAAGGCCACCTAATATAAAGTGGGTCCACTTAACTTTAAGAAGTTCCCATGGCAATAGGGGGAAATGGCTGCTCTTGTGGGAAGTAAAAGCAACATTTTTCAACTTTCTGCTAAGATATATGTGACTTTTTTAGCAACGAAAATGCGGGGATTATGAAATCATGCAAGCCCTGCATATTTTGCGCGCCAAAATCTGCAATTTATGCGGCGAAAGTGCAGCGTATTTGAAAAAATGCGGCCCCCGGATAAATATGCGGACTTTGCTGATTATGCATTGAATTATGCGATCGCATAATCACGTTTTTCTGGAGGGACTGATTACATAATCACCATGGACCAATGGCAGCTCAAGGGGGTTTAACAGCACTGGAAAAATGTGAATGCTATGAAACAAACTCCAAAAGAATTTTGTTTTGCTCAGATTTGGTTCTAAATGATGTCCCACATCTTTGTTCTTCCATTTCATTCAAAGTATATTGGGATCTTTACTGGTCCAAGTACATTTTTAATAAACAAACAGGCCTGGTAAAACATTACTGTGATACTGTAACAATGAGAAATATAACAGTGAAATTGTCCCTGTGTTTTTTTTTCCTCCAGCAAGAAGACATAAAGTCCAAACCAAAGGAAGGAAAGAATGCTGTGAGGTCAGTGGACTTTACAATAGTTTTGACAGCTCCTTAAAATGTCTAGGATTGTAACCATGGTTCCCTGAGAAGGGAACGAGACGCTGCGTCTGAGTGATGACACTACTGTATGGGAACACTCCTGATTCCGTCTGAAGCACGTGTTCAACAATCTCCACTGTCATTGGTGCAGTACCCAGCGGCGTACCCAGTAAGCTATGAAGGATACGGATACAGGCATGTGGGAAGTATGGCAAGGTGACACAGCGTCTCATTCCCTTATCAGGGAACCATGGTTACAGTCGTAATCGAGACATTCTCTTTCAAGGGAACTCTACGCTGCGTCTGAGTGATGAAAATACTCACTGTGCCATACTGATGCCTGTCCTAGTGTGAGTCACTCTGGGCACAGCTTAGGATGTAAGCTCTTGAGACCCTGGTGTTGAGCCCAAATCCAGGCTATAATATCTGATGAATGTGTGCAGAGAGGACTAGCCCGTCGCATCACACACCTCTTATGCTGCGTTCACACCGAACGCAAATACAGCGTCTAATTCGCGAACACACAGCGAAATGGACGCGCATATAAATCGAGCGTTTGAAGCTAAATAGACGCGCGTTCAAGGTGCTCCAGGAGAAATATGTCATAAAACACCACTCTGCCTCTTTTCATTTTCATAAAATTAAACATTAATAGCCACACAAATGTGGTTCAGGCAATGCAAACCTGGATTATCTTCATTGCACGTATATTTATAACAAAAAGAAATATAAAACACAACCATGCCTCTTTTTGTTTACATTTAAAAACAAATATTACACACATTAATATGTGGTTCAGACAATAAGTGTGCTTATATATGATTATCACTGAAATAAAATTAAATATGACATAAAACACAACCCAGTCTCTTTTTGTTAAATGTTAGTTTATGTGTGATCAATAATAGCCATTATAAAAGTATAAGTAAAACAAGGTATAATAATAACAATAAATAAAGCAAACAATTCAGTCAAACAAAGTCAGCGCTAGTCGGCTACAACGGTAAAGTTAAAAATAAAAAATTATGAAGCTTCTCTTTGGCCTCAGTCAAAATTATTTGGCAAGCAGCAAATTATAGATTCATGAGACCAAAGATCAGCCGTTAGATCTACACAAGACGAATTATATCTCATGTTTAACCACTACAGGACATCAGAGCGGGCGGCAAACGTCAGAAGGACTAGCCGAGGAAAGGCTGCTCTCGCCGGGGTTAATGAGCCCCCGGTGATCAACTGGATCTCACAACTCCAAAAACACAAGATTACAATTTTTAAATAGCCGCTCTCTTTTTAAATATACCACAAATTTGAGCTTTAAACAACTACATTCTCACCTGGAAAAGTCTTAAAACTACATTTTGTGACACAATAACAGTAGTATTTTTAAATTATGCAGGGTTTCTCATCACGTCACTTCACCATGTGACCGCAGCAAGCAGGCTCCTGATTGGTTAACGCGCCGCGAATAGATGCCAAAGTTCAGATTTTTCAACTCGGGCGTCAGACGCAAATTTGCTTCAAACGTGTGAATGCACAAAAAGCACCAAATAAAATCACTTGCGTGTAACGCTCAATTCTTTTGCGCGAACTGGACGCGCGAATGAGGCAAAATTACGTCCATCGCGCCGCAGGACCTCCAGACGTGGGTCAATGCATCTTTACATTGACTTAACATGGAAATCACTTGCTCCAGACGCTATTTTCGCGTTTGGTGTGAACGCAGCATTAGAGGGAAACTTCTGACACACTTAGATGCCGCCATACTTCTAGTAAAGTGGGCCCTCACTACCTGAGACGAAGGAAGGTCATGCACCTCGTAGGCCGTAGAGATGTAGGCTCAACAATATATTTGCTTATTCCGTGCTTGGAAGCTGAGGAACCTCACCTGGGTGAACCAAAGTCTTACGCCCTCGAAGTCCTGAGCCCTGAGGCATCAGGATTTCTAATGTTTTTTTGCCTGAAAGAGGTATCAGTCTCTTACAGGTGCAATATGTAATATTGACAGCTAGTGGTTGAAATTGGTACTGCAATCCAAATTCAAAATATTGGAGAGTGTTGTTTCCCCCGCGCCCTCCTCCTGAGGCTCGACGCGGGTTGCCAGTTTGAGGACACGCAACAGGGGCGAGCACAATTGACATCGGAAGATGATGAGCCTTACACGGTAAGTTTATGAGTTGATTTACAGCCGACGCTGTTGTGTTCAGGCTATCCTCTTATAGCTTCCATGGTACACTGTCACACGCACCAATGAAATTGGAGTTTGTTGGATACGTGATTCAGACACAATCACACAGGAGCGTTCCCATAGCGCCATCACTCGGACACTCGTAGAGTTCCCTCAAAAGGGAACTGAACTTTCCTTGAATGACATTTGATGTCTCACAGGTTTGCGAATGGCTGGACAGAAGATCTGAACATCACTAACTTGGACTCTCTTCAGCCATCAGTCACTTCAAACTACACACTGGTTTCTCAGGGGACGTAAGTCAGTTCTTCAGACTTTTAATTGATGTTTAATAAAGTATTATGATTGCTAACATGCTTTAACACAATTTGTGAATTGCTTTAATCAAAGTTATATTAGTACTATACAATTAAACAAAACAAGCTGTATCCTTGAGTAAAGTATTTGTCAAAGCGCCACTTTTTCATCTCTTGCATTACTCATTGGGCTAAAATATCTAAATATACGGCAGCATATGAAACCAAAATTGGATATCCAACTGTTTAGTAGAAGTTATATTTCTAATAGGCCTTTTGGCCATCAAAGGGTCCATCAAATGGTTAAAATCTCCCCCGATTATGAGTATTTCTGAAGGGAATACAGAAAACTTAGAGAGGGTTGAGATAAGAAAATCTGGGAAGTTTGGTGGAAAGTAAACATTTAATAAAGAGAACTCTTCTCCATAAAGGACCCCACTAATATTTACTATCTACTAAATCAGTCTTTATCACTCTTTAAAAGTTTAAAGGGAATATTCGCATTAATAATAATGGCAACCCCTCTACTACTGGTTGTAAATGATGAAAGAATGTATGATGGATCTGACCAATCCAGTTATGATTTAACTTTAGATGCTCACCATCATCCAAATGTGTTTCCTGCAGCAAAGCAATATCTACCCTTTCTTTTATAAGGACAGACATTACCCTCCTTAGTTTGAGTGACCCATGCAAACCCCAAACATTCCAGGTACATATTGTTAAGGCCCCGATTTACTTCAAGCTAAAACGAAGAACGAACTGTCATGTATTTCGAACAAAATCAGGCCAAAACCAACTTTGACACATTTTTTTGGAAGCCAGTCACCTGATCTGTACATGTCATGTGACTAATCATTAGACCTCCTAGTCTGGCATCCACTTTTCATAATAAAATCAGTTCCTGAAGCATTTTTTATTCAGTTTTAGGTTATACTTTATTTTAAGGTTATGTTGTTACAGTGTAATTATACAAATAAATACTGAGCCATATTAATTAACTTAAGGATAAGGTTAAGGTTTGATAGGGTTATGAAACATGTAACCTTAAAATAAAGTGTTACCCCGTTTTGTAAACTGCCACATTCAGGATTAAAATGGGCTTTGAATGCTATCATGTTGACTTGTTCTGTTGGTTTATCTTCTAAGGCGGACGTTCATGCTCCGCAATGGTGGGCAGTCGTGTGCGTTTTCTCAGAAGTTTGGATTTGGTTCTTCATACACCTACCTCATCCCCAGCACGCTGTTCTTGACTAATGTGTGTAACCTCCCTCATCAGTCTCACATAAAGACCTCTATGTGTCATTTAGCAGAAGTCCCTGTATTTGGTCTTTTGATTTATATGCGCATGTGTGTTCTTGTGTGTGTGCAGTGTGAGTCTATAAAGGCAGTTGAGGACATGCAGGCCAACTCGGTCCACATGGCTCTGCAGATTCCCCAGTACTTCCTCATCACTACAGGAGAGGTCATGTTCTCAGTCACCGGCCTGCAGTTCTCATACTCACAGGTAGGACAGCGGATCACGTCACCGCTCATGTCAGCAGCGTTGCGGACTCCAAAGAAAACAATTAACAGTTATAAGTTTTAATGAGATTCATTTACTAACTACCCCGTTAGAAATTTCACGTTCTCAGAACGTCCCCGCTGGTGTCAAGGGCGTCGTCTGGTAACATTCCCAGAACGCTCAGAGACAGTCATAAAGTGGAGTTCTTTTAAGGGTTGGGGGACGTTATTTGGGGGACCTTCAGGGAACATTCAGGATGTTCTGGGCATGTTTAGGGGACCATTACTATAAGACGTTCCATCTACACTACATGTACCTAGAATGTTATTTTTTGGTCCTATTTAGGTCCGTCCATCACGTGTTTTGAGTGAATCAATGTACTCTGGGCTGCTTTGGAAATGAGGGTCAGTAAAACACAGGATTTGCACAAAAGTTGCTTCTCAAAGATGGATCAACACCACCCCTTCATGATCCAACTTCATATCCAGAACACGTGTGGTACTTACATGTTCTGGATATGAAGTTGGATAAACAGTTGGTGTTGATCCATCTTTGAGAAGCAACTTTTGTGCAAATCCTGTGTTTTACTGACCCTCATTTGCAAAGCAGCCCAGAGTACATTGATTCACTCAAACAGGTTCTGAAAACATTCAGTAAACGTGATGGACGGACCTAAATACAGTCGGACCAACAAAGAAGGTTCTAGGTTGGTCCCTTGAAGGTCCTGCAAACGTTATGGGAATGTAGTGTAGAGACTGAGCACTGAACTAGATATGTTGCAGCGCAGTCCCGAATGAAACGTCCCCATCTGACTAACAGGGAAACGTGTGGGAACGTTCTGTTAATGTCCCAAATATCCTCTTTGTAACTTTGATATTTGACCATAGAATAACCAAAATGGAACGTCCCCCTAAAGTAATTTAAGGAACGTTGAACTGCAGCACTTTCATGACCAAAAGAGGACGTTTTAGGAACGCTCTAAAAAATAAATGTTTTATAAAGGTTCTGGATTTTCATCACCTTTAGAGGACGTTTTAGGGAACATTGCGCGAGGTTGTGAGAACGTCCCCTCATATGTAGGTACACTGTTTGAACAGTCATCACTCATTATCTTCTAAAATCAGTAGAGTATCAGCTGTTACCAATTGGACAGTAGAAAGATATAAAATGTTCCGTCAGTTTTTTAAAAGTACAGTATGTAAATTTTTTATGGCAAAATACATCCTCTTAACCTTAACCTTAAGTCTAGTTGCCACATGTGTCCAGTGACCTCTAATGCTCTGTAAATGGTGTCTGGTAGAGAACAGTACTTGTCTTAGAAAATATTTAAAGTTGGGATGTTGTGTAAGCAGCGACAGATCTTTCTTCTGTATTATGACAGATCCGAGTGAAACGGATTATTGAAAAAGAAAAAATCTAGACTAGCAATCCATTGGTTGTTGATTTATATGGAGGCTTGCAGTCGACTGTATGAAAGGGACGGGTTTTAAATGATTAGACAAATTAGACACTATAATTTAAAAAATGAAAGTTTATGCAAATATTATGTGGTATTAAAGGGATAGTCCACCTAAAAATTTAAATTCTGTCATCCTTTACTCACCCTTATGTCTGAGTATGCATTTCTTTCTCCAGCACAAAAGATATTTTGAAGAATGTTTCAGCAGTTTTTGTACATACAGTGCAATGGAAGTCAATTGGAAGCAAAACAAGTTTGGTTATCAACATTCTTCAAAATATCTTCTTTTGTGTTCAGCCAAAAAAAGAAAGTCATACAGTTTTGGAGCGACATGAGGGTGAGTAATGATGACAGGATTTTAACTTCTGGGTGAACTAACCCTTTAAAAGTGTGTTTTTAACTGGAATATGTAAGTCAATAGAAGGCTTAATTTAGCATATGATATCCTATAGACTGCAAAGATCATTCTCCAATCAAAATATGTGAGTGCTTCCCTCTCAACAGCTGTACTTCCATGTCTTTAGGCTCCAAAGAACATGAAGTCAGTGTTGCAGGCCGGCTGGTTGTGCACTAATGCCGTGGGAAACATTATTGTGCTGATTGTGGCAGAGCTGGGAAAGCTTCCGAAACAGGTGATGCATTTGACCTCATGACCTAAGACACACATTCAGCCAGGCTGTATGAATACTGTTTTATTTAATACTGACAAAAATAACAGTGTACAGGTTTGAAAAAAATGACTGAATCTTCATTTGTTGGTGAATTATTCAATTTCTGTGTTTTCTCACACAGTGGGCAGAGTATTTGTTGTTTTCGTCACTGCTCGTGGCTGTGAGCATCATCTTCTCCGTCATGGCTTATTTCTACACCTACATTGACCCAGCGGAGATCGAGGCCCAGATCATGAGGGAACAAGGTCTTGAGCCAGAGGAGACGAAGAAAGAGACACTAGAAATGGAGGACAAAGATAAAGACCAGAAGAATGAGGAGGAGGTCAAACAAACCAAGATTTAAGATACTACGGAAAATTTGTGAAGACTGGATTGTTTTATGCTAATATGCTATGATCTCCCCTTTAGTTCCATATTTATTCAAATAAAATGACTGTGAGCGTACATGTTGATGTTATTTGCATCAATTGTTGTCAAATTCAGTGTTACCATTGGCTGTATTGATAAGACCCTACTGAGTGAACAATCAGATGTATCACGGAAATGTAATGTGTAAAATTCTGTCATGATATTTTTAGACATGCAGATGGACTCTGGTTAGTGTTTTTGTGCGTGATCATTTGTGTTTGGTGAAGATTTTTTTTAAGCTAATAAACAAGGAACTATGAAACAATGGTCTGTCAATCTTTAGTCAGCAGCAGCCATATCCCCCTGTAGCCCAAGACTTGTTTCCCTAAGCTGAGCAGCCTGGTCAGTACCTGGATGGGATGACTCCTGGAAACTAGGCTTCTGCTTGAAGAGGTGTTAGTGAGTCCAGCAGGGGGCGCTCACCCTGTGGTCTGTGTAGGGATGAGGACACTGTACTGTCAATAAGCACCGTCCTTCGGATGAGACGTTAACCCGAGGTCCTGACTCTCTGTGGTCATTAAAAATCCCAGGATGTACTTCGATAAAGAGTAGGTGTGTAACCCCGGCATCAAGGCCAAAATTTGCCCAGTGGCCTCTGTCCATCATGGCCTCATAATCATCCCCATATCCTGATTGGCTTCATGACTCTGTCTCCTCTCCACCAATCAGCTGGTGTGTGTGTGGTGGGCGTTCTGGCGCAACATGGCTGCCGTCGCATCATCCAGGTGGATGCTGCACATTGGTGGTGGTTGAGGAGATTATATAGCGCTATATAAATGTAATGAATTATTATTATTTGTCTTTTGAGTTTAGGTATTTTGTCTTTGCAAAACACATTACAATTCACCATGAGGTGGAAATGTTCTGGGTTTGAACCTCTCTCAACTCTATTACAAAACCTAGCTGTCTGTAGTATTTTTAAAGCATTATGGGTATTAGGGTATATTCTAAGATGCCTTCTTTTTACAAAATGCCTGGGCTATACATCACATATAATTTGCGGAGGAAGCAATATGAGCAGTGAAAAAAATCATCCAAGATGGATTACAAGTTGCTCTATCAGGGAATAAAATGGGTGTCCACTTCGCCAAACCTAAACCCAAGATGATTGCGGGATGACCTACAAAAATTTTACAGAATTTTCCAATGAATTTCCAGGGGACCACCCAGAGTCGGCACATACTAGGACTGAGTTATGACGTAATTAGAAATATGAATAATTTCACATTAAAACTATTTATGTTAAACTCGGGCCCCACTTTATATTAGGTGGCCTTAACTACTATGTACTTACATAAAAGAATAAGTACAATGTACTTATTGTGTTCATATTGTATTGCAATTTTTTTTTGCCGATATCGAGGTAGGATATGGGTAGGGTTAGGGACAGGTGTGGTGGTATGGGTAAGTTTAAGGGTAGGGTTAGGGACAGGTGTGGTGGTGTGGGTTAGTTTAAGGGTAGGGTTAGGGACAGGTGTGGTGGTGTGGGTTAGTTTAAGGGTAGGGTTAGGGACAGGTGTGGTGGTGTGGGTAAGTTTAAGGGTAGGGTTAGGGACAGGTGTGGTGGTGTGGGTTAGTTTAAGGGTAGGGTTAGGGACAGGTGTGGTGGTGTGGGTTAGTTTAAGGGTAGGGTTAGGGACAGGTGTGGTGGTGTGGGTTAGTTTAAGGGTAGGGTTAGGGACAGGTGTGGTGGTGTGGGTTAGTTTAAGGGTAGGGTTAGGGACAGGTGTGGTGGTGTGGGTTAGTTTAAGGGTAGGGTTAGGGACAGGTGTGGTGGTGTGGGTAAGTTTAAGGGTAGGGTTAGGGACAGGTGTGGTGGTGTGGGTTAGTTTAAGGGTAGGGTTAGGGACAGGTGTAGTGGTGTGGGTTAGTTTAAGGGTAGGGTTAGGGACAGGTGTGGTGGTGTGGGTTAGTTTAAGGGTAGGGTTAGGGACAGGTGTGGTGGTGTGGGTAAGTTTAAGGGTAGGGTTAGGGACAGGTGTGGTGGTGTGGGTTAGTTTAAGGGTAGGGTTAGGGACAGGTGTGGTGGTGTGGGTTAGTTTAAGGGTAGGGTTAGGGACAGGTGTGGTGGTGTGGGTTAGTTTAAGGGTAGGGTTAGGGACAGGTGTGGTGGTGTGGGTAAGTTTAAGGGTAGGGTTAGGGACAGGTGTGGTGGTGTGGGTTAGTTTAAGGGTAGGGTTAGGGACAGGTGTAGTGGTGTGGGTTAGTTTAAGGGTAGGGTTAGGGACAGGTGTAGTGGTGTGGGTTAGTTTAAGGGTAGGGTTAGGGACAGGTGTGGTGGTATGGGTAAGTTTAAGGGTAGGGTTAGGGACAGGTGTGGTGGTATGGGTAAGTTTAAGGGTAGGGTTAGGGACAGGTGTGGTGGTATGGGTAAGTTTAAGGGTAGGGTTAGGTGTAAGGGAAGTGTCAAAAGTGTAATTACAAATATAACTACAGATGTAATTACATGCAGGTATCTTTAAAAATGTAAGTACAATGTAAAGACATGTATGTACACAATAAGTGCATTATATCAAATGATTAATTAAAATGTTAGTACATAGTAGATAAGGCCACCTAATATAAAGTGTGTCCATGGAAAATGGAGCGTAGCTGGAAGAAAACAAAACTAGAGGTATTTCCCATTGCGTGGAAGGATAGTGTTTCGGCCTACAGAAAGACTGCTAGTTCTGCTTACTATGTGCCTTTCTTATAAGAAAACAATTTATTTGAAACAGTGGCAAAATGAATGAGTCAAGTCAGCTTTATTTATATAGTGCTTTTTACAATGCCGTTGTTTCAAAGCAGCTTCACAGTGTTAACAGGAAAATAATGCAACAGAATTTGATTTGGCTGTACAGCCACTCTGGAAAAAACAGTAATGTCATCAGCTCAGTTGAGTTCTCATATAGTGTCAATGCTGGTGAATCAGTAATACAATTGAATATTTAGTGTCCCCAACTAAGCAAGCCAAAGGCAAAAGGCAAAAGGCAAAAGAGGCGATGGTGGCAATGAGAAATAAAGCTTAGACATTTTCCAACACCACAGCAGCAATGACTATGAATTTATTTACTTGCAAGATTGATACAGAGAGAAAATTATAACCATGCAAGAATTGTCTAAACTTGTTAAAACATTTAAATAAACAACATGTTAGACCCTATACCAAATAAGCTACTGAAAGAGATACTTCTAGGAAACATCTTCTTCCTAATATTATTAATTCATTCTTGTCATTAGGATACGTCTCAAAAACGTTCAAGCTGGCTGTTAAGCCTCTCATTATAAAAACACAACTTGATCCTAGAGAATTAGTTAACTACAGATCTTGAATCTCCCTTTTCTGTCAACAATACTAGAAAAGGCAGTATCCTCACAACTATGCTCCTTTTTAGAAAGAAATGGTATCTGTGAAGATTTCCAGTCAGGATTTAGACTGTACCATAGTACTGAGACTGCTCTCATCAGAGTTACAAATGATTTGCTCTTATCATCTGATCGTGGTTGTATCTCTCTATTGAACTCTAGTAGTGATAGTATCTCATTTGATACTATCGACCACAACATTCTTTTGAATAGACATGAAAATTATGTTGGCATTAGTGGAATTGCATTGGCATGATTCAAATCATACTTATCTGACCATTATTAATTTGTAGCTTTAAATTATGAGATGATATGTCAATCTCAAGTTCAATGTATGGAGTACCGCAAGGATCAGTACTAGGACTGTTGCTTTTTACCCTGTTCATGCTACCTGCTATCATTATAAACTATGGCGTTAGTTTGCACCCTGATGATACTCAGCTTTATATTTCTTTGTGGCCTAGCGAAACATACCAATTCACAAAACATAACAGAATGTATAGTCAATATAAAATATTGAATGACTAGTAATTTCCTATTACCAAATTAGGAAAAAAAAAAACCAGAGGTTTTAATTATTGGACCGAATGCCTCTGCACGTAATAACCTAGAATACTGTCTAACACTTGATGGATGTTCGTTCAAGTCTTCGTCATCAATTAGGATTGTGGATGTGCTCTTTGATACCAATCTTTCATTTGAAAGCTACATTTATAGAATCTGTTGAACCGCATTAATATATATATATATATATATATATATATATATATATATATATATATATATATATATATATATATATATATATATATATATATATATATATATATATATATATATATATATATACACACACTCTGGGTAACACTTTATTGTAAGGCTTACCATATAAATAACAATGAATTATGCATAATTACAAGTAACTAACCCTAAACCAAAGCCTTACCCTAACCGTAACTCTATAGTAAGATTATAGACAGTATAGTAATTAATATTTCTCAGTACTTATTTGAGTAACTATGTCTCCTTAAAATAAAGTGTAACTATACTTTGTAATAAACTGTTTATACTTATAATCAATGACAATCACAAGTCTTTTTTTTTTTTTTACCTTTATACTGTTTCATTTTATTTATAAAATATTTTAAAGGTGTAATTGGGTTTGTGATTCACCTTAGGACTGGTTGGTTTGGTTCATGGCTTAAAAACTTTATTGAGCAATTTATTGAAAGCCCTAAGGAGAAAATGAATGGGGAAAAAACTTCTGAAACCACAGCTGTTGAAAAAGTAACACACAAATAAGAGCATTAACCCAGGGTGTAGGAGCGTACAGTAGAGCTTTGTCACAGGGTGTTTTGGTGTTAGTTCATGTTTCATGTTTTTAGTTCATGTTTACTGTCATGTTTCTAAGTTTGTCTTCTTCTGTCAGCTTCCTGGTTTTGTCATGTGTTTCATTGTCATGTGACTCCCATGCCCTCACGTGATCTTGTGTCTTGTCCTGTCATTGGTTCATTGTTTAATCACTGTTCACAGGTGTCACTTGTCTTGTCATTAGTGTGTGTATTTAAGCCCTCATGTTTGCCATGTGTCTTTGTCGAGTATTACTATGTGTAACCGCTGTTGGTGAGTGTCTGTCATGTTTTTTAGTCAAGTCTGTTTCAGTTCAAGTCATGTCACATCAAGTCAAAGTCACCATTGGATTCTGTGTGTCACCTTGTAAATAAACTGCACTTGGGTTCTCAACTTGCCTCCAGTGGATCCGTTACAGAATACTTGACCGTCAACCATGAACCCAGCAGTTTCTCTGCTACGTCTACGCCAAGACCAGCGTCCCATTGAGGACTATGTTGTGGACTTTTGTGGACTCTGCCATGAGGTAGATTTTAATGATGTGGCCCTCAAGGACATTTTTAGATTTGGGCTTAATGAACCCATCCGATCACAGATGCCAGGGGGGAAGATCCATTTTACCCTGGCCCAATATATGGACCAGGCCCTTTTGTTGGGCGGCTCTGCCTTTACTGTGGGAACAGTGGATGAGGAGCTCCACTGTCCCACAGTACTCTCCACTCCAGCCCACGTCCAGGCTCCAGCCCACGGCCACGTCCAGGCTCCAGCCCACGGCCACGTCCAGGCCCCAGCCCACGAGCCCGCTCCAGCCCACGAGCCCGCTCCAGCCCACGAGCCCGCTGTCCCGCCCAAGAAAATTTTTTTGGGGGGGGGGCAAGGGGTACATGGAGGCCACGAAGGCCACGCCTCTGTGGCCCCCTGAACCGCCATTACCGCCATGGCCTGTCGAACTGCCGTTACCGCCATGGCCTATCGAACTGCCGTTGCCGCCATGGCCATCCACGGCTCCTGAGGGTCCAGGTCCTCCCACGCCTGAGGGTCCAGGTCCTCCCACGCCTGAGGGTCCAGGTCCTCCCACGCCTGAGGGTCCAGGTCCTCCCACGCCTGAGGGTCCAGGTCCTCCCACGCCTGAGGGTCCAGGTCCTCCCACGCCTGAGGGTCCAGGTCCTCCCACCCCTGCACGGGCCTGGCCCACCATCCCTCCCCCAAGACCGCCCCCCAAGACTTTTTGTTGAGACTCTCTGTTGTTAGGCCATTGGTGTTGTGGTATTGTTTGGGCGTCAGGGGCCGCCCATAGAGGGGGGGATCTGTCACAGGGTGTTTTGGTGTTAGTTCATGTTTCATGTTTTTAGTTCATGTTTACTGTCATGTTTCTAAGTTTGTCTTCTTCTGTCAGCTTCCTGGTTTTGTCATGTGTTTCATTGTCATGTGACTCCCATGCCCTCACGTGATCTTGTGTCTTGTCCTGTCATTGGTTCATTGTTTAACCACTGTTCACAGGTGTCACTTGTCTTGTCATTAGTGTGTGTATTTAAGCCCTCATGTTTGCCATGTGTCTTTGTCGAGTATTACTATGTGTAACTGCTGTTGGTGAGTGTCTGTCATGTTTTTTAGTCAAGTCTGTTTCAGTTCAAGTCATGTCACATCAAGTCAAAGTCACCATTGGATTCTGTGTGTCACCTTGTAAATAAACTGCACTTGGGTTCTCAACTTGCCTCCAGTGGATCCGTTACAAGCTTTTCACACTTGAAGTAAAAACTTCTAAATTATAAGTGTGAAACGTTCCTTTACCCGGGATTAAAAGCAAGGTTTAGAACGACAATAACCTGGGGTTAAGTGCAGTGTGAAAAGCCCTAGTTTGAAGCGTCAGTTGATGAATACCCAGGATTAATTGTTAACCCCGGGATCAATTTAGCCATGTGAATCGTGAAACTGGATAACCCAGGATTCTGTTAAGCCTGAGTTTACAATGACCCAGTTTTGACTATTTCAAGTGTGACAAGCCCTAAAGAGTGGAATTGTAATGCAACCTTGGCATTGAGGCCCAAATTTCCCCATTTTTATTAATGATGTCCTTATACACCACAATTCACCAAGCTTTACAAAGGACAAACGATTGTCAGTGAATAACAAATGTATGGGGTATATATTTGTCCTATTTAGAGTTTGAAGCTGAATATAGAAAGTAATACAGGTTTTGAACAACACAATATTGAGTAAATGATGACTTTTGGGTGAAAATTAGTTAGATTTATTCTGATGGAAATCACTTTTTGCAGGTTTTGCAGGCTTATAGCTTCTATTTATTGTTTAGTTTTGTGGAACTAATTGTATTTAGACTTTATTCCTAAACACTATAGGAAGAAACCTGCTCTTTGACCCTGTTATGGCAGCAGAGGGCGGCTGTGTTACCGCCCCGCTACACCCATATGATAAAGAGTCCTGATGGACTGACTAACACAAGTGTGAACAGCAGTCAGGAAGCAGCAGCCACAGTCATGGAAGTGAAAGGATTAAAGGTACTGTGTGTTTGTGTGTGAAAGAGAGTTTTCTGGTTGTTGATAGTTGTTGACAGCATAGTCCTGATGTCAGACGAATGGGGGATTTTTAAAAAAAAAACAGTCGTAGGAAGACTCTTGAAGTGTGTGAGGTTAATATTTGGGAAAGTTGTTGTAAAACATTGTTTGGGCATTGCATAGGCATTGATTACAGAACACTGAACCTGCAGAAATGTTGTAGAAGTAAATTAATTTGAGTGTTACTGCTGTAAAGGTTTGTTCCTCTATAATGTCAGTCCCACCCAAATGTGTGCCTTTTTCTTCCCAGAGTCACATAACATCTGATGGTCAAAGTGCCACTGTTATTGGAAAGGCAGTGACTGTGGTCATTGTAAATGATGTGTGTGAGATTAGATTAGCTATGTATGTGTCCTGATTCAGCACAAGCTGCATTAACATTTATGGAGTCATAATGTGCTTGTCACTGGCCTGTGCTAAGATTCCTTTTTGTCAAAACATTAATTTAACAACCACTGCCTCCATTAGAGAGGTATCCCTTTGCCCCTTATACTTTATCAGGCTAGATGCTGCCAAATTTGTGAAGCGTTTGACAACTTGAGCCACAAAAATGTTTGAAACTCCATTCAACTTTTTTTCCAGTGTGTAGTAATGCCTTTGGGAATGCAGAATGCACCTGCCATGTTCCAGCACTTCATGTGATTCACGAGACTTACTTGGATGACATTGTGATTAATTCTGACTGTTAAAATGAACATCTGGTAACTGTATCGTGTTTGAATGCCTCTCTCATGCCGAACCTTTGTTTCATTGGCCCTGTGCATTTCTCAATATCTAATAGATATATAAATAACAACGTTTTCAGAATTCTTCAGGCAGTCAGTAAAACAAGGGCAAAAATCAGACATACCAAGAGATTTTTCTTCAGTTGTATTGCCAGAGATGGACATGAGAACTGTGTGATGAAGATGAGAACTTTTGACCTTTTCAAGTCAAGCAGGTTGAGTTAACTAGCATTGCTGTTTCCTTATCTTTGCCAACTGTATGTTTAAAGATATGCTAAATTGCCAAAGGTATTGGGACACCGCTCCAAATCGGAGGCGCACAGTGTGCAGAAGTCGGCAACTTTCTGCAGAGTCAAGAACTTCAGACCTCCAAACTTCGTGTGTCCTTCAGATGAGCTCAAGATCAGTGTGTAGAGCTTCATGGAATGGGTTTCCATGGCCGAGCAGCTCATCCAAGCCTTACATCACCAAGTGCAATGCAAAGTGTGGGATGCAGTGGGGTAAAGTGCGCCGCCACTGGACTCTAGAGCAGTGGATACGTGTTCTCTGGAGTGACTTGGCTTGGCCCCTTAGTTCCAGTGAAAGGAACTCTTAATGCTTCACCAAGACATTTTGGACAATTTCATGCTCCAAACTTTGAAGGAACGGTTTGGGGACGGCCCCTTCCTGTCCCAACATGACTGACCAGAGCACAAAGCGTCTCCATAAAGACATGATGAGTGAGTTTGGTGTGGAGGAACTTGACTGGCCTGCACAGAGTCCTGACCTCAACCCGATAGAACAGCTTTGGGATGGATTAGAGCAGAGACTGAGAGCCAGGCCTTCTCGTCCAACATCAGTGCCTGACCTCACAAATGCACTTCTAGAAGAATCCCCATAAACACACTCCTAAACCTTGAGGAAAGCCTTCCGAGAAGAGCTGAAGCTGTTAGAGCTGCAAAGGGTGGGCCGACTCCATATTAAACCCTATGGATTAAGAATGGGATGTCATTGAAGTTCATGTGCATGTAAAGGCAGGTGTACCAAAACTTTTGGCAATACAGTGTATGTTGTATCGATATGTGTAGACACTTGTTTTTGTTTTAGCTTTTTGTATGTTGGACTTTCTCTATTGTAAAAAGACAAGAAGCATATTACACAATATGGGGTTTACTTTTTTCCTGTGTGTGGAAAAGTGCAGCATTTGTGATTCCATAAATAGTTTTCAACTACAAAACTACCCACTTTTTTTCTTTTCTTTTGTAGAATATTGACCCGGAGAAGCTGTTCACCAAGCTTGAGCGGATCGGGAAGGGGTCGTTTGGAGAGGTCTTCAAAGGCATTAACAATCACACACAACAGTTGGTTGCTATAAAGATCATCGACCTGGAGGAGGCTGAAGATGAAGTGGAGGACATCCAACAGGAGATTACAGTCCTCAGCCAGTGTGACAGTCCCTTCATTACCAAATACTATGGCTCTTATCTGAAGGTGAGTCCCATGCACTGCTAGCGTGGAGCGGTTTAATGTGTGTCAGGCAGCTTGTGGTGACTGTTTAAGCTGTATTATGTAATGTTGTTATGTGACCAAGCAGATGATCACTTCATGCGTGTTGGTGATTTGAACTGCTCTTCAATGGTATTTACACATAAATGTGTATCTGCAAAATGGTTATAAATGTCCTCCCCCACACAAAACTAAGTTCCCTATGAGAGCAGTACAGTGGTTCAGTGGGTAGCACTGTTGCCTCAAAGCTAGAAGGTCCCTGGTTTGAATCTGTGTGGGCTTTGCATGTTCTCGCTGTGTCAACGTGGGTACTCTGGTTTCCCCCACAGTCCAAAGACATGCAAGATAGGTGAATTGGAGAAACAAAAATTGTCCGTAGCATGAGTGAGAGTATTAATGTGAGTGTGTCTGGTGTGTGAGACCTGTGATGTCCCTACCTGCGGCCCAAGATGATGGGATAGGCTCCAGCCTCCCGTGACCCTAGAGAGGATAAGCTGTGATTCTAACTTTGGGCTGTGATATTTTCCTTTTATTCAATCAGTCAATGTAAATAGTTCATGAGGCTCTTCCATATGCCAGGGATCCCATTATTCCTGAATTCCCTTTTTGTGGTCTGATACCCTTTACAGCTAATGGGAACATTTGGACGGATGAGAGACATTTCATAACATTTTAAATTACAGGATTGGTACATAGTCTTAGAGCTTTTAAAAAATCTATGCTGCTTATCAGATAAAAAGACAAGACTCTCAAGTAATAAGTCAGTTCAAGTGGAAATATATGATGTCTCTTCCAGGACACAAAACTATGGATCATCATGGAATATTTAGGAGGGGGCTCAGCTCTGGATTTGGTAAGAATTTTAATTTCCTTAACTTAACAAGGGTTCATACGGTCACCTTGGTATTTAAAAACTAAAATGTGTAATTTAAAACCAGAAATATAAAAAACGTATATATTTTTGCTGTTAACACACCTATCGGACACATCTAATTCATTCAGTCTTTACTAATGAGCTGATGAGTTGAAACAGGTCTGTTGGAAGAGGTAGACATCCAAAATGTGTAGTTATTCTGCAATCAAGACCAGGACAAGTTTGGGAAACTGTGATTTCACTAAGTACAGCATATTCCTGGATCAACATCTTTCAAACTAAAATTCCAATTAATTAATCAGATTTGAGGGACAAGTTTACTCTTTATATCAATTTTAGGCTCACAACATCAGTGTTTTTCACCTATCATTTCCCTCTGATTTTAGGGATAATTTATTGGTAGGGTTAGGTTTAGGGGTACGGATAGGGACCCATGTGTAAATGGCCCCTTCAACCATAAAGGTTCAGCTGACAAAGACCCCTGGTCTAAGGCCCCGTATTTTAAGGTATTTTATATGTTAAACTTTTGTACCGTATCAGTGTTTCGTCCACACGGATCCGGCGTTGTGGAAGCATGAAACTTTTTTAAACTAGGCCCCAAAATGGATAAATCTGAAAACGACACCCATTAGTTTTCGTGTGAGATTTTGCCTCACTTCCTACCATTGCTATACCCCTTCAAGCCACAACTCCACAACGCAACTTCTATCCCTTCTAACAACTCTTCTTCTCCGTTTTAAGTGTATTTCTGTGGCAGAATTAAAGTGCCACATACTGGCCTGGCATGTATACTACATCGTTTTGAGTTGGTTTCAGTGCTCTCATGTGTATGTTTCTTGAAACGAGGGGAAAAAAAGAATGGGTAGGGAAAGCTCTGGCTTCGTGTGGACGGGGCCTAAATTAGTGCTTTTTTCAAACCTGTCCTCTACCATTGCACATTTTGGATGTCCCACTCATCTAACACACCTGATTCAACTCATCAGCTCATTATAGAGACTGCAAGTCCCGAAATGGGTGTGTTGTTGGGGCTCTCCAGGGGAGGTTTGAAAGGCACTGCTCTAAAGAACATATTTTGAGTTTTAGGACTTGAGTTTCCATTTTAGCAGATTCTAGTTCAGATGACATATATGGATGGTGTCTTTTCTATAATGCACTATGACAGGTGTAGCCTACCCTACTCCAGGAGGACTACCTTCCTGCAGTCTTCAATTCAACCCTGCTCCAACACACCTGCATGTTATTAGTTATTAATCCTGAATATCTTAATTAACTGCTTGAGGTGTTTTGATTGAAATTGGAAGTAAACTCTGGAGCAGCAGGGTTGGCTACCCCTAGAAATTAGTCAAGGGCTCAAAGTTGTGTTTGTCCAGAGGTTGGTTAGAGTTGGTTTAGAGTCCTACAAATGTTTATTAAGATTCTCTAACAGGTTCTTTGATCTACAGCTGGGACCTGGAGCTCTTGATGAGTCTCATATTGCCACCATCCTCCGAGAGATCCTGAAGGGTCTGGAATACCTACACTCAGAGAAGAAAATTCACAGAGATATTAAAGGTACCTGTGAATGATCATGCACAGTCATGCAAGTCTATAAGTCCAAGATGGAACTTCTGTTCTGAAAGCTCAAATCAACATGGCGGATGTGTGTTTGTGTGTTCCTCTAGCTGCTAACGTCCTGTTGTCAGAGCAGGGTGAAGTGAAGCTAGCTGATTTTGGTGTGGCTGGGCAGCTCACAGACACGCAGATCAAGAGGAACACATTTGTGGGCACTCCGTTCTGGATGGCACCAGAGGTCATTAAACAGTCAGAGTATGACTCAAAGGTCAGATCCAATCACCATGTAATGCATGTCCCAAAGTTTTAGTCATAGCCAGGCTTGGATTAGCATTTAAGGGGATTTCACACCGGAGGAACCTTTTCATAGTCTTTTCATCTGGAAGTTGGCGTGTTCGCACCACAGGAACTGGGAATGATTTTATTTCTAGGAACTTATTTTGGGGGACTAAAATAGCTCCTACATCAGAGTAGGGTCTAACCCATCACTATAGGAACTACCAGTGATATAAGTGTACACCAAACGCACACGAAACACCAGCACCCGCCATTTTTTTACACACACAGATTATAGCTAAGCGAAACATGATTATGTATTTCTGCTCAGCTAGCAACATTGGACTTCAATCACACGCCGAATGTTTCATATACTCATGGCCGTAGCCAGCTATGAGGTCACCGAGGTCCGGACCTCTGTATTTTCACGAGGTCTATATAATAAATGTTGTGAAATATATGCCTAATGTAGTATTAACACTACTTTACTTTAGTGCTGCAAGGATATAGCACAGCACCAAGTGCTTCTCATCGGAGCTGCCTCACCGCTCGTCAATGTCAAAATATTATATTTGAGATGACCAATCAAATCAAAGTAGGCGGGCTTTACATTCACAGAAGATGCTTAGTGCAAATTCCAGCTCAATGCTTCTTAATTTAAATTAATTTAACTAGTCTAAGGAAATTATTAATAAAACATAGGGTCAACTGATATTTAGCCTATATGTTTTCTTTCTTTACGGACACAGAGGAAAATGAAAAGACTACAGTCAAAGCTCAGCTTTAGGGGGGTATTGACAAATAATCTACTGCCCACTGGTTTTGAAAACTATTTCTTATGAATTTTTTGGCCTTCAAACGTCTTAAAAATGCACACACGTAGAGCAGAGAAATAAACATTTTCTCGGGGTAGCTACGGAGATGGAGAATGGGAGCGCTGTGAGCTCAGGCACTGGTATTCTCAGCGCTGTCAAAATAAAAGTCACAACAACAAGAGTGGCCAAAGGCCTCTTTAGACCAGAGGTAGCCAACCCTGCTCCTGGAGGGATTACCTTCCTGCAGACTTCAGTTCAACCCAGCTCCAACACACCTGCCTGTTATTTCCTAGTAGTACTGAAGACCTTGATTGGTTGGTTCAGGTGTGTTTGATTGGGGTTGAGGCTAAACTCTGCCTGTTCGTAGATCATCTGTTCTCAACAAGGTTCACAATTTGTGTACCATTGTGTATCTGGTCCACGCCCCAGAAATGCTGCACTGTACAGCACTATTTGTATTATTGTTAATGATATTAAGAGTTCATGATTTCCAGTTATAAGCCTCATTTGTAGCTTATTCTGTCCCAGATCCGCCCCCTTAGATAATGAGAATGACATGTAGCATAGTCAGGCACATGTAATGTATAGTTCATTCAGGTGTGTGCGTGTTTTGCAGGCAGATATCTGGTCATTGGGCATAACTGCAATTGAGCTGGCAAAAGGAGAGCCACCCCACTCTGATCTTCATCCCATGAAGGTGCTATTTCTCATCCCTAAGGAAAATTCACCCACACTGGAAGGAAACTACAATAAAGCTCTCAAAGAGTTTGTAGATGTCTGTCTCAATAAAGACCCCAACTTTGTAAGTGGTGCCAAACTAGATCACAGGGGTATCCTATCCTGTTTCTGTTTCTCTGCAGAGTTTAGCTCCGACCTGCTCCAACAGACCTGCCTGGATTTTTCCAGGGACTAGCTGATTCAAGTGTATTTGGACCTAAACTCTGCTGGAAGGTGGCCCTCCAGGAGCAAGATTGGGCATTCCTGATATAGCAGGGTTCTTCAAATCCGGCACTGGAGGGCTACTGCTCTGCAGAGTTAAGCTCAAACCATGATCAATCTCACCTACCTGTTATGTTCTAGTAAGGCGGGCCACACACTTGAAGATTTTAAGCCCGATTTTGGCCCTGATTTGCTACCCCTAACGATCTGTGGGGTGTGGCCTGATTCAAGGCTTCTCGCAACCAACCTTTTGTTCAAAAAATTGTGTGGTGTCATTACAATCATTTTACTGTTCCTGATCCCACATGATCCTAAATCTTGATCGGGCAGCCTCTGACGTGATACCCGCGATAGCCAATGAGAGCGAGCAAGCTTCACTTACCGGATGAGGTGTGCTTATATTGCTGAAACTTAGCAGCCACAAACATGCCACGAAAGTAGAGTATTGAGAAAGAAGATCACCCATATTATTATTTTCTTTGTTTTTCTTCCTGTAAAACAAGATTCACCCCAGGGGAACCAGCTGACCACATCAATCGTCCTCCAATTGTCTTTCAAGTCACGTTTGATCTCGTGAGTCTCCGTGAGATCTCATCTCACTGTGGAAATGTTACAGGAGTGTGGTCTCGCAGACCGGACGAATCTTCTAGTGTGAGCATTCAGAGAATTATAATGATGAAAATTGGTGCCCTTATGTCTGTGGTCTCTCACAGTTTTAAAATCGGTTTAGATTTGAAAATCGTCTAGGGTGTCCCAGGCATAACTCTGAAGACCTTGATTAGTTTGCTCAAGTGTCTTTGATTAGGGTTGGAGATAAACTCTGCAGAGCAGTGGCCCAACAGGGCCAGATTTGAGTAACCCTGCTATATAGTCTCTGGATTTCTGCATCTGTAGAAGGGATGGGAAACTGTGTCCCATGAGGGCCATTGTCCTGCCGAGTTGGGCTCCAAACCTAATCTAACACATCTGCCTATAAATGTCAAGTAATCCTAAAGTAGTTTAGGTGTGTTTGATTAGGATTGGAGCTAAACTCTGCAGGACAGTTACCCTTGAGGGCCAGAGAAGCCCAACCCTATAGTCATGTATAATCAAAAGACAATGTTTGTGTTGTCTCTGCCAGAGGCCAACAGCTAAAGAGCTTTTGAAACACAAATTTATTCGATATGCCAAGAAGCCATCATACCTGGCAGATCTCATAGACAAGTACAAGAGATGGAAAGTAAAACAGGCCCGTGATGAGTCCAGCTCAGATTCAGACTCGTAAGCATGAAACGTGCATCGGCACATTCAGTTATAATATTATCATTATTTATTCACTGAGAAAATATTGTGTGTACATGTTCTCAGAGATGATGGTGAAGCATCTGGAGAATCTGTGAATGACGACTGGATCTTCAACACTATCACAGACAAAGAGCCCAAACCGAAACCTAACGAAGTCATGAATGAAGAACTCAACCACAAAGAGGTGAGGAATCAGATGCACCAGGGTCTTTGCATTTGATACAAAATACCAAAGCAGGAGTTGTTTTAAAGACATCAAGTACACTTATCAAGCAAAAGATGTTTGTTGGGTTTTGAAATGATAAAAGATACCCCAGGTTTCACAGACTAGTCTAGTCTAGTCCTCGACTAAAATGCATGTTTGAGCTGTTTTAACTGAAAGCAACTCCATTGTTTTGTCTTGAGATGCACACCAGAAATTTGTTTTGTTTTTCTAGGGCACATTTATAAAAGCTGCTTAAATTTCCTAATTGAACTAAGGCCTAATCCTAGCTTAGTCTAAGCCCTGTCTGTGAAACGGACCATAGTGTTTGTGGTTGTCAGATGTTAGTGGACCAGTGATTGGTCTGCTAGAGCACCTTCGTGAACTAGAAAACCGACGTCATGCACTAAAAATAGTGAAAAAACCTGCTGATTTATGAGCAGAAATTATGAACAAAGTCAAGTTAGTGAAAAGAAAAGCTCCTGCATCCATAGTACACACAGATCTCTCTCTCATCATTTAGGTTCAAGACAGTGTAAAAAGGTCTCCGTCCAAGAGCATGTCCTCCATTATGTCCCCTTTGTTTGCAGAGGTAAGAATTTGATTCTGATGAACGCTCCAACTTTGTTTTCGTCATTGGCTGGCTTATATGTAGAAAATGTAGTGGGAGTTAGGGTTAGATTTAAATCATAAAGCAAATGAATATCAGTGCATATTGATCAATGTTGTATCAATCACACATATCAAACATAGTGTCAGCCCAGGTCCGGCCCACATCTGGTCCATGTGGACTCCAAGTGTACCAGATGTGGGCCGACACTATGTTGCTGTGTGGGTCACAGGATGAATGTGTGTGTTGTTCTGTCAGCTGAAGCGAGGTGTTTCTAAGCCGGCGGTGTTAGAGGAGCTGAGGCGGGCCATGCTCCTGGCGGAAGAGTCGTGTCCCGGGATCACTGACTCTATGGTGACGGGGGTGGTTCAGAGGTTAAAGAGGTATTCACAGCACCTGCCCACACTGCCCATCACATGTGTGATTTGGGGTGAGTTGTCTGATGTGTGTTTTCTGCCTGACAGGTTTTCCTTTCATCATTGACTCTGCATGAAGACTCTTTCTCTGTGGGTGTGACATTCTTTATAATGATGTTGTAGCAGAGTGTGTGTAATTATGTGGTTTCTGATTAAGCCATTTACAATATCAGGCCCTGTTTAGGTATTAAAGGGATAGTTCACCCAAAAATGAAAATTAGCCCATAATTTACTCACCCTCAAGTCATCCTAGGTGTATATGACATTCTTCTTTCAGACGAATACAATCTGAGTTATATTACAAAAGTCCAGGCTAATCCAAGCATTAGAATTTGATTCATAGTTGCTCTGTTTTTGAAGTCCATAAAAAGTGCATCTGTCCGTCATATAACTGCTCCACACGGCTCTGGGGTGTTAATAAAGGCCTTCTGAAGCGAATCGATGCGTTTGTGTAAGAAAAATATTCATATTTAAAACTTTATCAAGTAAAGTCCCAGCCGACCGCCTTCCGTGGAAAAGGTTTGAATGTTGAAAGTGAAACTCAAGATGTGTTCGTGACGTCATGACCTGATCGCGTTAGTCTTTCCATCGGCAGGGGAACTTTCAACACTTTTTCCATAAATTGAACAGGGAAGGCGATCGGTCGAAAGTTTACTTGATAAAGTTTTAAATATGGATATTTGTCTTACACAAACGCATCGATTTGCTTCAGAAGGCCTTTATTAACACCCCAGAGCCGCGTGGAGCAGTTATATGACGGACAGATGCACTTTTTATGGACTTCAAAAACAGAGCAACTATTACTGCTATAATAACGCTTGGATTAGCCTGGACTTGTGTAATATAACTCAGATTGTGTTCGTCTGAAAGAAGAATGTTATACACACCTAGGATGACTTGAGGGTGAGTCAATTATGGGGTGATTTTCATTTTTGGGTGAACTATCCCTTTAAGATCGATTGGATCGACTAAATACAGGTGTAAACGTGGTCTAAAACATTTTGAGCTTGTCCACTTTCGACCACTTCCAGAAGTACCTGAAAACACATTTGACCAGATTGTTTTCAAAAGACCGTCTACTCTCCGTCTACTGACCTATAACGCTAACATTATGGGACACACGCTAGCCAGACGGGATTTCAACTTTATCGGCTGGAGACCCAAGTTTGGTTTGAAGATGAAAAACGTCACAAGCACAATGTTCTCTCTCCATTCCTGATTTCTAACACACACACACAGTGTTCGGCTGGTCTTGCGTCTGTCAGAGCTGATGCTCTCCGTGTTTTTCCATCGTCTCCAGTCGTGTTCATATGTAAATTGCGTGAGCTTATTTTGATGATTACATCAAAAGATCAAGATCAAGCCCATACATTTACCCGCCCATAGACCCTCCCCTCGAAGAAATCAGGACAGAAGTGGTTGAAAGTGGACAAAAGAGATTAAAACATCAGGTGTAAATGGGAATCTGCCTCCCTCGTTGAGATCCGATTGACCAAACACATCTTAATACCAGCTGTAAACAGAGCCGCAGGTACTTGCTGTATGTACATGAGTGAAGAATGTGGACTGGACCATAAGTTTTCCTTTCTGTGGTGATATTTCCTATAGAGGGCTGCAGTGATGGCGTGTTTTTGTTGGTCAACCTGGAAGTTATCCCTTGACAAAAACCCCATTGGCTGTTGGATTATTACAGAAAATAAGCTCTGAGACAAACAAAAGTTCATGATTCTTACACATTTTGTTCATCATGATAATCGTCACAAATTAACACGACTTTTTATGAATTTTGAAGTATAATTTCAGAAGTAAAAAGCTAAATGTAAGCTATAAACAAACTACAGCATGATCACATGACTTCAACATCACCACCATTAAGCGAACTCGATTGCAGGTTTTGGCCTACAAATACACGTCATTCTCATCAGTTCTCTATTGAAACAGGATGTCGGTGTGGGTCGAGATATATAAAATTGTCATTTTTATTTAAAAAGCCATAAGATTCAACTATTTTTTTTAGTAAGTTTAATGTAATTTTAGTTGAAATTACTTACATTTTTAAGTGCTATCAACTTAGATGTTTAAGGCAGCAACTTTTTCAGCCTTTTATCGAGTCAGGTGATCATGTCAGGGGGAGGGGCTTCTCATTCTAAAGAGAATTTGATTGGACTAAACTAGATGCACCCGAAATGAGTGGCCATATCCAGTGCAAAATGAACATCTATACCTATTTCCTGGAAGAGTGTAAATATTTAATTTTATTTACCTGTTAAAAATAAACAATTGTCAACGTACTGATTGTTCAAAGCTCAGAGACATGAACTAAAAGCTACACATTTTGTTCTCAAGGGGTTTGTGTGTACATCTGCTGTTTTTTTTACACAGAGCTGTAATGGTGCAATAATGAAATAACTGTTGACTATAATATTAAAAACGACATATAAACAGATTTGTATTCCTTTAAATTGTAATTTCCTTTGTTCCTGTACAAAACTGATTTCTATGCTGTAGCTGGTCGTGATTTATTTTAAATATCCTAAAAGTTCATGCTTGTTAGTGTGTCAATATCTTTGCAAAATGCTGTAGACTGTAGACTTTGCAAAAGACTGTAGACGGATTGTTAGGGTCAGAAACACTAATCTTCATTTTTATAGACAGTGTTTAACATTTTTGTGACAGGAAGGCTCCTGAAGACTCATGTTAGTTATTGTTCAGAAAACCAATGGTATATTAAAGTGTCATGTGAGGGGGCGAGTCACAAACACACGCACGCACGCACGCACGCACGCACGCACACACACACACACAGTATATAATTGAATTATTGTAAAATATGTTGGATGTTTTTTAAAGGGTGTGTCTAATAATGCTATTTCATGCATTCTGACTTAATGCTGCGTTCCAGGCATGTTTTTGAGCCCGTAAATTACAACTTAAAACCACGACTCAAAACTTTGTAGCGTTCCAGGCAAAGTCACGCCAAACTGCCTGAGCGGTAGGAGTTGTGGTAGCTAGATGTAAACAAACCCTACGGGGTTTATGCTCATTTACAATAATTTCTATCGCCAAAGGTGCTTACTCCTGCTTATCTGAGGGAAATGGAGGAGAAAAACGGCGCTTAAAGGGATAGTTCACCCAAAAATGAAAACTAGCCCATAATTTACTCACCCTCAAGTCATCCTAGGTGTATATGACATTCTTCTTTCAGACGAATAAAATCTGAGTTATATTACAAAAGTCCAGGCTAATCCAAGCGTTATTATAGCAGTAAAAGTTGCTCTGTTTTTGAAGTCCATAAAAAGTGCATCTGTCCGTCATATAACTGCTCCACGCGGCTCTGGGGTGTTAATAAAGGCCTTCTGAAGCAAATCGACGCGTTTGTGTAAGACAAATATCCATATTTAAAACTTTATCAAGTAAACTTTCGGCCGACGCCTTCCCTGTTCAATTTATGGATAAAGTGTTGAAAGTTCCCCTGCCGATGGAAAGACTAACACGATCAGGTCATGACGTCACGAACACATCTTGAGTTTCACTTTCAACATTCAACACTTTTCCACGGAAATCCATCGGCTGGAACTTTACTTGATAAAGTTTTAAACAAGAATATTTTTTTTACACAAACGCATCGATTTGCTTCAGAAGGCCTTTATTAACACCCCAGAGCCGTGTGGAGCAGTTATATGACGGACAGATGCACTTTTTATGGACTTCAAAAACAGAGCAACTATGAATCAAATTCTAATTCTTGGATTAGCCTGGACTTTTGTAATATAACTCAGATTTTATTCGTCTGAAAGAAGAATGTCATATACATTTAGGATGACTTGAGGGTGAGTAAATTATGGGCTAATTTTCATTTTTGGGTGAACTATCCCTTTAAAGCAAGAGAAGCTGTTATACCTTTTATTTTACACTATTCGTGTACGACTTTCATAAACACTGCATCCATAGGGGCCGCCATTGTTGTTTCGCAGGCTATGTGATGTCAGAGCTCGCAACTGGGAGTACATCGATCTAGTACGAGTTCACGGGTTTGACTGCCGTTCCAGTGCACTTTCACGGGTAGAAGGTTGGAAAAACACGGATTACGGGTTGCCTGGAACGTGGCATTATTTCCACTATTAAAGAGTTGATTGTCATGCTAAACATGGCAAAAAACCCCCAAAAAACAAACGAGTTGGACGTATGATGGAGTATTTATGTGCCAAATACACTCCTTCAGGAGCTGTCAATCTCAGCTTATATAGTGTTTTGACATCGACAACCCAAGTGCATTTTACCTCAAACTTGTGACTAGTTAACTTTCTAAAGTAGCAATCGCTTCTCAGGTCGACATTAACACACTGACAAAATTATATTCTGAATTAAAAATATTTTTATACCACTTTTTAATGTGTGATTGTGTAAAGGTGTTCACGAGATACCAACCTTTCGGGAACTTGCTTTCAACGTCGAACACTCGTTCATGACGGCGGTGTGTGTGTGTGTGTGTGGGGGGGGCTCGCGTGTAGCCTATGTGAGAGAGAGAGCGTGAGTGAGGGAAAGGAAATGCAGCTGAATGCAGCTCTATGAAAGACATTGATAAAGACGAAAACTAAGGACAAGTAATATATAATTTTATTTTAGTTAGTTTTGCCAAAAACACACATTACAGATTTGGTTAGTTATCGTTTTTTTTTGTAATGCCTCGTTTTTATTTTTATTTCAGTTAAAGTCGGCATGAAACGGAAGTTGAGATCGTCTTTTTCTCCTTATTGTGACGTATATCCGAGTGAAACAGCTTCTGAAATTAGAAAAAAATGTAGGACGGGGCTTGATTTCGTCCTTCGGGAATTGATTGGATCGTTGGAAGTGGGGCGTTGCTAACAATATTTGAAGTTTGCACTCAGTTGTGGAAAAAAAACTCGATCTATCTCTTAAATAAATGTGTTTTCTCTCTAAATCTTTTCTACATATGTTACTGAGCATATTTCCTCACATTTCGCTGGTTTATGCGACAGATTTCACTTATTTTAAGCCTTTTATGGCTTTATTTCTGTAAAACTTTTTTCTCAGCTCTCCCTTATAAAGGGGGCGCCGTAAGCGCGTTCACACCAAGGGGGTAATCCAGTCCCCGGAAAGCATACCTTCCATAGGGGCAGCCATTGCTAACCAAGCCATCACCTGTTGTTAGCATCCCATTGACTCCCATTCATTTTGGCCTCACTTTGACAGCGAATATCTTTACATCTGAGGCATTTAAAGACTCCATTTGTCCATTGTTCATTTCTAAACAAACACGACAATGTATAAAAGGTTCCATTACCTTGTATCTTTCACTATCGCCCCGTAGAAGCCGTTTTTGTAAAACATAGGCTAAAGATTGCGTCATAACCACGCGACTGTGTCGTGCTGTTGAGCAAATTAGCGTATAGACCCGAGGAGAAGCTCGTAGGCAATCTTTTACTGTCTATGCAGCAATCGGGGGGACGTGGAGGCATAAACGCTGATAGAGATGTCGCAAATCCTGCTTCATTCATCAAAAGTTGCTCCTGCTCACCCTCTCTGTCTCTGCACGATTCGGTGATTCAGATTTCACTTTGCACAACTACTAGAAGACTTACCACTGTCGGACAGGCTGATCAC
Organism: Gobio gobio; assembly: GCF_949357685.1. Lineage (NCBI taxonomy): Eukaryota > Metazoa > Chordata > Actinopteri > Cypriniformes > Gobionidae > Gobio > Gobio gobio. The sequence goes on from NC_137103.1 coordinate 8,654,751, forward strand.
GTCACATCTGCGTCCTCAAGCTCAGTCTGAGGCTGCAGTGCATCAGCCATCAGGAAGTGATGCTTCTACCTGACTTCAATTCTCTCCGTTGAAGTCTATGGGGTCGCTCTGTCCATTTCTTTTACTGTCTATGGTTCACACATGCTGCATTCCTAAGTGCGAGCCGTCACGACAAGTTGTTCTTCCGACTATATTGAGTAATTTTTTACATAAAAAAAGCTTTTATTTCTTATATATTTCTCTCTTTTTGCCTCAAGTCCTTCTTGAAGAAGGTATTGTGTACACCGAGAAAAATGCACCTAACCACCATATTGCTACGATCAGTGACATGTTTCTGAGAGGCGGTGCAGAAGCGAGACAAGGGGCGATAACCCCGCCCTCACGCCATAGCACATGACCGGGAGAGAAGAGAGGTCGTTTCATGGGGGAGGGAAAGTTAACATATTTGATTAAAGATTATAAGGGTAAATTAATTTTAAAAAAAATAATGAAGTGCACAGATAAATCAGTTATAGTAAACACTACAATATTAAATATAAAAATACGAATTGTAAAATTTGATTTCATGCCGCCTTTAACGACAACCCACCTAGTTTTCGTTTTTTCGTTAACGATTATAACCATTGGTAACGACGAGACGAGATGAATCCTCTGTTTCTTGCAGTAGCGCGTCCGGTCTGCAACTCTGAAAGTGGCCAGAGTTCACACCAACGCAACGAGACGCAGTGCATCATCTTGATAGCACAACGCCTCTTTGTACTTCTGTCCAACTTCTGCCTTTTCGGCTATTTTTTTTTAGCTGTATATATATCATTTGTTGCGTGTAAATATGAATGAGGATACGGTTATTGATAAATCAAATTGTTATTCTTATTATCATTTTGGGGTAGCTTCAGCCCCCCTAAAATAGGCCTAACGACATCCCTGCCAACCAGAGCAAGAGCGCGTCCATCAACGAGCTTTGTTCAGGTTACGTCGGCGGCGCTGCCATTTTGTTTTTAGACCCTGAAATCAACACCATCACTAAAGAAGTGTTTCTGGTGTGAGGGAAAGATCATCTCGTTCAGCTTCCCAAATAACCCAGGGTTAAGGAAACAGTGGATGCAGTTTGTGAGTCCGGAGTTCTGCAAGTGTGTGTGTGTTTGTTCTCAATCATGAGTGGAAACTGCAGCGGTGAGTGAAACTGATCAAAAGTGTGTTTTGTTGATAATCGGTGCTCAAGTGCATATAATGTGAACAACACCAACGTATAGAGAATCCAAGTTATCCAGGCATAATGCCATGATGTAGTGTGTGTGTGTGTATGTGGCTCCGCCCACTGCACGCCTCGGGTGTTTTCTGAAAGAATCGGTACAGTGTGTCAGTCTTTTATAAACCTGATAAACTAAAGACTCTTCTGAGAAGGATCAACACTACTCTATAGATACTCAAGATTAACATGAAACTCTGTGTGTGTGTGTTATGTACCATTTAAAAGGTCCATCACGTCCATTCTGTAGAAACCCATTAGAAGCTTAATTTAGAAGTAAACAATCCCAGACAGCAACAGTGTTCACATGTACCAGATGTGGGCTGGATCATCTGGGCATGGGATTTTTGTAGTCCTTTCTGTATCTCCAATGGTTCAGCACTTCTGATCGCACCTGAGTGATGATGATGATGATGATGATGATGATGATGATGTAACAGAAAGTCCTATGGGATTATAGGACTATAAATTTGAACAAAAGTTCAAATCACACTAACACACAACTGCTGTGATCCCACTTAGAGCATCATTTAGAGAACAGCTGAACCAATCCAAACGGCAACTGAGCAAATTCACACAATTTTAATTCTTACATCAAAAAAACAAGATCAAAATTTGTCACTCTATATACAGATATTACATACAATGTTTATACACTTATTACATAATTTTTACACAAGAAAAATATACATAAAAATGTAAACTTTTGTATACAAAAAAATACCTTAGACAAATTAAAGACCGATAACAAAAGGTGACTAGACTATCCTATGAGTTGTAAAAACGGTTCTACAGTACATTCAGTGAGTACAGGAATCAGTCAGCCATCCTAACGCAGAGTGCAAGCGGTTTCTGTCAGGGGGTTTCTCCGTGCGGCCGACCCGCACAGGACACACAGTAGTAACACAGTAAAAAAAAACATGGACTGCACACACACACACACGAAAAGGTGGGGAGGATAACCAAAGACGACTCTTGTTCGCAAGTATCAGGCTTTTGCACAAGTGACTGAAAAGCCTGTGGAACAAACAGGTGAAAGTGCATCTGAACACAGGAAGTTTAAGAAAACGAACAATGCTTTGTCACCGCAGACCAATCTTGAGATTCAACAGATCTCATCCATCAAAACTCCAGCGGAGCGAATGTGTGGAGAACCGTTTGAGTTTATCCTGGTTTAGCAAATGAATTCGATGTACGTAACAGCAGCTTTAGGAACCGTTCTCTTCAATGATAATTGGTTTTACTTCAGTCTGCTGGGTTTTCATGAAAGAGACCCATTATCTTTTGGACTAGTGAGATTGAATCAAAGTAATGGCCGTGGTTTTACGTCTTCCACTGACTGTTACTTTTTAATAGCTATCAAAAATACTGTTGCACAAGTCTCTCCGTCCGAATAAATGACACAGATACACAACAACAACCAATAAAAATGATTCATCACGAGAGTTTTGATAGCCATTAAAACTACCAAACATTATGCCACTAAATGCTTCAGCTCCACCAAGTATTTTCCTTTTTTTTTTTGTATCTCCTTTCGCCACTCATAAACCCAATCTAGAGAGGTTTCTATTCTATAAATAGATTTAAATACTTAAGAATATACGAGATCATCGTTCAGTGTCTAAAATCTACCAAAAACCTTGGTTTTTACGGTCGTAACTTGAAATCTGCAGGGAGCATTGGTCCCACGTGGCGTAAGGCTGACTGAGTTTGAACCTGACACATCTGTGGAAGTCTGGAGAAGAAGCATCAGGTCGCACGAGCCATTCTCCCGAGAAATTGCACCAAATGTCCACACAACAAACGCAGGATCATTTCCGTTGACATCCATCCACCCTCCCGCCATCTCGACTGTACTCTGAAACCTTGCCACCAAGGGCTCTTGTGTTAGAAAGACCAAACAAGGCTCTAAACTGATTAAGCACCATGAAGAAGAACTAACGTTGTAACCCATATATTTGGCAAAAAAAATAACCTCAAAGTGTCATTATTCCGATTACTCTTTGAATGAGTTCAATTGTCAGTGTTTTTACAAGGTTGAGACCTTGGCTGTTAATCAAACATGAATGAACCGGCTGGAGGAGAATGAGATCCAGCTGTTGGGAGTGAGCCACACCTGAAGACTCAGCTGAGGAGATTATTGCTTCAGTTAGCCTTGTGATGTGAGCGGTCCAGGCCCGGTCGGCTGAGCGTGTGCAAAAACCCATGAACGAATCATACAGATTTGTGTCCTGATTACAAGTCGTATGGTAGATTCTCTTGAGACCACATCAAGCTTAGACCGGCCCTGATATCTGAGAGACAGGAGGTTTGTTGGCTGTTCATTCTGGGCTACTGTCTGAAATCTGGCTGACGGTTGTACAATGACAGTGTTGCTGTGCTCATTTAGGCTTCGTCTCTTTTTTAGACCTGGTATTCACATCTTGGGTGACCCGAACACACTTTCAGAGACGCAAAAATCGCGTTACACTAATCCATCCTGGACAACAGAGAAGCACCTTCTCATGCAATGCTTATTCACTGGGACAAAATGTTCGGCATTAACCAAAACGAAGACCATTATTCTGTATTGTGACGTATATCAGAGTGAAACGGCTTTTTGAAGGGGCGGAACTTGATTTTGTCCATTGGGAATTGATAGCGGTCGTGTTTGATTGCGGTGATCTTTTGTGAGTGACAGATTGCCCCACCTTCTCACCATTGCACACATCACCAGAGAAGAACTGATGTATGCAAGGGGGAAAAGTTTACATTCTTTTATTAAATTATTGATAAAAATGATGTGCATGGATAAACCATTTATAATAAACATTCCATGAAAAAATAAAAATGGTCGATTTTGATTACATGGTGACTGAAACATTTGGAAAAGCTTATACAAAAAAAAAAAAAAAAAAGCATGAGACCTTACCTAAATTCTTATATCAACATTCAAGTACATTTGAGAGCATTAAACTGCGTTCACACTAGCAGCAACTTAAGCCCCGTTTCCACCGAAATTACCCGGAACAATTTGTACCAGGAACTTTTTTTACAGGAACATATGTATTGGTTTACTAAAGATGTAATTAACAAAACGGCGGAAAAGAGACGAGCACTGATACTAAAGCGTATTCTGAAAGCTCGTAAAGCTAGATTTAAAATAAGACAGCGTATGTTATTATCAGCGATTACGGACTTTGACCATCAGACAGAAAGAGCAAGACTGATATTGACTGAACGCAGAACGAACCTCGCAAAAGACTTTTAAAAATGCCGGTTGAAATAAAAATGCTGCGTGAGCTCAACCAATCAGCATGTTCAGCAGCACAAGTCCCACCCCCGAAAGTTCCCGAACTTTGAAAAAGCACTGCCTCGTGAGCAGGGCCGTTCGGACGGGGAAACATTTACCCAGAACTTCATTTAGACCCCGAAACACACCGAGTACCAGCCCAGAGTTCCTATAGTTCCTGGGGAAAGTTCCCGACTGGTTGTCTAGTAACATCTTGGTGACATTCACGGATGTTGCTCCATGTTGTAGACAACAAATCAGTTTTCTTGCCTCTACAAACAAACATTTTGTATGGAAAAGTCTAAATATAAATGGAATCAGCACATAAAATGCCTAATATTGAAGATGAACGAGAAACAGCGAGTGCTCTTTGCCATTGAGGCTATTTATCTGCAGCAAAAGGTCAAATGCTGCTCTATCTAGGACAGGGGTGTCCAATCCTGCTCCTGGAGGGCCACTGTCCTGCAGAGTTCAGCTCCAACCCCAATGAAACACCCCTGAACCCGCTGATCAAGGTCTTACTAGGCATACTAGAAACTAGGGATGGCTCGATACCACAATTTTGGCTTCAGTACGGTACCACAATCTAATACCGAAAGTAAAATCGATTATTAAATCGATACCATACAGGGTCTGAATTTTGATGCGGGTATTGCGCATAATTTTACTCACTCTCGCAAGTTTTGGGTTTATGAAGTGGGAAATTACCGCAAATGTTTATTATTTAATTAATCAACAAAGATTGTCACATCAATCAGTCATTTGGAAACTTTCTTGTAAGTAATTTCAGCATTACTGCGCATCTCCATTCTCTCAAAATGAGCAAATTGCTTCTGGCATCAAAAGACATCGCACCTGCACTATAAAAGCAATCTGTGCGCTCAGATTCAACACTTTCGCTTCCGTTGCGGGACAGCTGACGGAAATCACTGCCCACGTCTTTTTAAACCTCGCCAATTTGAACATGCAAGCGATTTTATAGCATATTGTAATACATATGGGATGGGAGCTCTTTAAGAGAGAGAGTTTTCTTTGCACTCATACCAACAACAAACACACAAGGCAAGCCTAAAGAGCTCGCGCATTCCAAATTAAATTGTTTTTACTTAGTCAAATACACACAAAATTATGTCAAAAATGTCCATCTTTAGTGAGTAGTCACAAACACAGTTGGTTATGTCTTTCGCGGATGTAAATAGTGCAATAGTAGGCTATGCGTGCAAATATTATGAGGTCTAAACGTCACTGGTTGAAATGAACGCTGGAGATTTCTTTATATTTAAACGATACGATCTTATGTATGTGTGAATCAGTGTTGAAAGAAAATAAATGTCTAAATTAGATCGTTTGAATGATGCACTCACCTGTCGATCTCTTAATGTCTTACAAGTCAGGAATTAAGTGACCGATGCTTGGCAAGGTTTGATGGTTCTTCATTAGTTTTATAAGCAAAGTAATTCCAAATTTCACGTCTACTCCTCTCTTTATTAATGAGTTTTGTGCGTGTTGAGTGAGATTCAACTGCTGTGTTCATTTTGTTCTGTTGCCACATTTGCCGGTTTCACGTCATTTTGGGTAGCGCGCTGCCACCTAGCGGTGAACTTCGGAACAGCAGCATATACCGAAATGAGCAAAATCATGATATCGTACCGTTTGAAATAATATATATACCGGTAATTTGCCAGTACCGGTATACCGCGCATCCCTACTAGAAACTTCCAGCAGGTGTGTTGAGGCAACTGGAGCTAAACTCTCCGGGACAGTGGCCCTCCAGGACCGAGTTTGGACACCCCTGATCTAGGCTCACGAAACCATTCAGGCTCAGCGTAAGCATGGCGAGTCCCACCGTACATACACAGAGAAAGATCATAAACTATAGGACAGTTACTGACTGTTAAAATGAGCTTCATCTCGCCTCAACACTGAAGAGAGACGGATCACGTGCCTTCACTACTATTGGTTGATCCGGAAAGTCGCTGATCATTTGCATGAAGTTGATATATCTCAACTTTGTTGCATCGCAGGACATGCCTACATCCTGTCACTGTCGCTCGTGTCACAGGAAATGACCAGCGAAATGAATGGATCGTGTCGCTGCTAGTGTGAACGCAGCTTGAGTGTGTCAATCTTTCGCTTCATTAAAAAGACCAAAAAGTCACAGGAGATTCATGCTAATGTGTAAAAGAGAATTCCTTAGCCGAGTACTTGTGATCAGATCACCTGAGACAGATGCCAATACCATGTATAAACCAGAGTCTCGCCCTGCTTTTCCTCCAGCCAACACACACAAGCACCTTCCTAAAGCCCTAAGTATACTTCGGCCGTCCGCGCACTGTCCGTGTGACGCAATTATGATCATCAGCCCCTTTTTTCTGACTGCGCAGATGGTACATGTACAACCACTTGAGCACTTGAAAACTAAGCCCACTAGATAGTGTGCATGCACTGAACGTGTCTTTTAACGCACAAGGCCAAACGAGTACACTTTGAAAGGCTCGCGCTCTCGACTGTGTGTGAGACGGAGCAGAATGTGGAAAACTAAAGTATACCCGGGCCGTAACACAGGACACCTGCTTCTCTCATTCGAGAAATAACTAATGGAATCAGTAATGACAGAATATGAATCACTAGCCTTAGTACGACAGACCGTCACCCCTTTTCCACCGACTCAGTGCTGGTGCACGGCACCATTTTGCATGTTTCCACTGAAAAAAGGTGGTTTTGGTCCTTAGCTCCTAAACCTGCTGGTCTCGTTTGAAAAACTTATAGCATTATGAGCCTGTGGAGTGCCACTGGATGGCAAGACTCCCATTCAAAATGTAGATGACATTCCTATGTTCCTATGACTCTGGATGTGAAAACAAGGAGTAAACTAAGACAGTAATGCACATGAGCAGGTAATGTTGTCAGTTAGATCATCGTTTTGCTCTCAAGTTAGTAGAAATATGGGTCTGAGGCGGCTCCGCAGGTCACCCAACTGAGCACCGGCTCCAGCACTAGCACCATTTGGTGAAAAGGGGGTGTGTGAGGGCAGAACACAATCCTTGGGTCAGTACAACAATAAACATAGGATGGGCACTGTTGACTGACCAAGCAGAGATACGCGTCCTGAAAGACTCAAATCTGCTGCTGGTCTATGGTGCCAGTCACAGAGCTGTTGGTGACAGGGCATAAGAGTTAGTTCACCCAAAAGAGAAACCCCAAAGCCCATATGACTGACTTTTTGTCGAACACAAAAGAGGTTTTCAAGAATGTTCGTGCTGCTCTTCTCCATGCAATTCAAGTAAATGGAAGCTGGGCCATTCAAGCTCCAAAAATGCTAATGTCTCAAAAGTCTTCTGACGTCATAAGAAAGCTTTGTGTTGGGAATTTAAATCATTAAGGGCTGTTCAGACCAATTTGATTTATCAGACCAATTTGTCTGTTAAGACCAACTTTCCATATCTGATTCAAGAGATCTGGTTCCTCTGCTATTCAGTCGCCTGGTTTCCATAACAGATTTGTGCAAAACCGTTGCGATATTTTCTAAATGTCGATAAAAAGCGATCGTGAAAAGACCGTGTTTCCATTAACTGATGTTATGTGACTAAAACATAATTTTTCTCCTCTCGCGATAAGTCATTCCAAACATCACGGATGTTGGTAGGTTTACGTATATTGACTCTTGGTCATGACCCATGGTATCACTTTTTAACACAGTGTAATTTCTCGAAAAGCAGGGAACTCCATTGCTTTCAGTGGCACATCGGTGGCATCAATACACACATGATAGGCATGGGAATTGTATCATCATGATTAAATTATATATAGGGGACTAATTATGCCATTGAGATATGTTGGGGCGTCGTTTTCAATTTAACCAGCCAGCATAATTTTATTTACATGCATATTTTTTAATTACACGATTTAGTCATGTTTGAACATGTAACTCAATCCCTACCCGTTTTTGTAGATTATTTAATTTAAAACACAACTAAAAATCACAATTTATTCAAAAAGGTACAAATATTCCAAGTGTTCAGGGACCGAACGATTGAGGTGTGTGGGGAACGGACACAAAAGTGATCACCGTCGCCTTCAAGATCAGATCCCGTGCACATTAAAATATTGCAGCCAGAATAAGTCTTACATCAGCTTTGATTGTGAAATGGCATTGGCTCTCGTGTCTCGTGAGCGATTGGTTCATGCTGAAGTTTGGGTGTATCTTTTGAATGGGATATGACTGCGTGCGTTCACAGAGCAGGATCATCTTCAGTTATTAAAACCTTGAGTTCCACTCTGTTCTTCATATAAAGATATCGTATGGCTTCAGAAGACAACACAAGTTGTTTGGGTAATACTTTCATACTGTTTTTGGTCAGTTTTTTGCAATAAATACCTTGTATAATATTATAAATACTGCACTTTTATTTGGCTGTTACGTGTTTTATATTGTTGAGAAGTGGGTAGGTATAGGGTATTATACAATTATTTCTTCTTTTACAAATGCAAAGAATTAAATCTGACAACAAGGCAAACAACTGAAAGCAATGGATTACACTGTTCCTTGAAAAATTACGCTGAAAAGGTCCTGGCCATAGACTGTAAAAAAAAAAAAGACGACGCACCTTCACTCTCTTCCATTGAAGTAAGTGAAGCCGCCAGTGTCCAAATATGGCGCTGACATCTTGGGTCATGAGTCTGCGCAGTAGCAACTTATCAAGGTTATGGAAGTGTTGGAATTAAAAGTTAAAGCTCCAATCTCCTAAGTTCCCCAAAAAATGTCCGCTGGTGCCTCAGTAGCTACATCGCTCAGAGAAGCCGTCATTCATAACGTCCCACCCCTGTTTTTATAGCATCAAATGACTAACTAAAATCAAGCTTATTTAAAGAAACGAACACTTGAACTAACATCAGCGTGATAAAAACTGTCTAAAATGGCAGAAACCATCTTGAAAAAAATGTATTTGAAGTGTAATTTGATTGTTTAGTTTGTCTATGTCCCATAACATTTCATGGAGAGGGCGGGGTTTATGACCTATACTGCATCCAGCCACCTGGGGGCGATCGAAGCGTTTTGGCTTCACTTTTCGGGGACTCGTATGGCACACTTGGTCCTGACCAAGTGTCAATATGTAACGAGTTGGGAGTGAAAACGTGTTTTGCATACGCCCTCGGCTGTCACGTCATAACTTGCCGCTTGAACGTGCAGAAATGGCTTTTTTGGAGCTTGACGGACCTTGGTCACGATTTAATTTTCCTTTCATGGAAAAGAGCAAAGAGTGAACATGGTTAAAAATGTCTTTGTCATCATTTACTCATCTAAATGACTTTCGTTCATCTGTGGAACAAAGTTTCCATTTTGTGTGAACCTATTTCTTAAAAAGGTGAGATGGAATGGTCTCTCTACCCAAACTCAGTTGCTCTGAGGGAATGGGGGAGTGGCAGCAGTGGCACTAGTGATGGTAAAGCCTGTAGGTGGCGCTGTCGAGCTATGGCTGGGCTGCAGGTCTTTGGGGATCCCACTGTGGGAAGCCAGTTGGTGGCCAAAGGCTGCACTAAATTGTGGGAGCTGTAGTTTAGGTTGGGTGTGGGTGAGGAGGTCACGTGATGAGGGCGAGGATGGCGGTGAGGTGAGGCCGGTCAGGCCCGTTTGGGGAAGAGCGGAGAGAGCGGCGGTGGGCTGCAGGATTGTGGAGTGGGACGTGGAGGGCGGGGTGGAAAGAGCGGTGGAGAGCAGGTGAGTTTCAGCAGTGAGGAGGTTACCGAACTGAGCCGGGTCTGTGAGCGAGAGAGGGAGGTTATTCCAGGAGGTGCGCGGAGGCCCTGGCGCTCCACTCAAAGGCACCTCCAGCAAGAGAGGCGAGTCGGTTTGATAAGAGGCACCATGTGGGGGTGAGATGTGATCCCTGTAGGGCGATGGCACATGCTCGCTGCTGTAATGACTACCTGGTGGGGAGGAGTCGGGTTTGGGAGCTCGGGAAAACGTTCGTTCTGTTAATCCCCCATTGGAACTAGTAGAGGGTGCGGCGGTACTGCTCTGGGTTGGCTGGGGAGGAGGGGATGTTGGGAAATGATGGTCTGTTGGGGCATGGAGGAGGTTCCCCTCCAACTCTAGATTATGAAAAGTCTCCGAAGTCAATCGGCTGTTCAGAAGGTCTCCAATGCCAGTCGCTGTGACGCCTGATCCCGAGAACACGGCCATGGTGCGGTGGTCTACCCCGTCCGCTGGGGTCAGTTCACCCATTGAGGACAAACACACCAGAGAGTCGGGATACGACCCCATCGCCTGCAGGGCTCTGACTAGCTCCTCTGCCTCCTCTGTGGTGGGCAACAACTCTCCATTCTTACCTGGATCCACAAAGACAACTCAGACAAAGTGCAAACAAGCCAAATAACAAGAAGATTTGTACATTTTCTGAAGAAAACATGTGATTGAAAAACTGTAGTCTGTGTGATTGCTTGCTGGCCCAAGTCAAAAGAGGCCACCCTCAAGTCTCTACGATATTCTGTTGTCATATAATCGCGTGTGACCATACCCTCAAAAAGGTCGAAATCCTGAAGATCATCGGGTAGTCTGGGCAGCACGTCGGAGAAATCTTCCTGATTCAGCTCAAGATCATTGGGAATGTCAGGCATTTCATTTGTGATGTCATCAGGAAGCTCATCTGCACTGAGTTCAGGGGTCGACGGACTCCTGCAAGAGCGACAGCGGAGAGTGAATGCAAGCGGAGAATAAAGTTAGTTAATTTCTTGTTGAAACAGGTCAGAAACATGCTCGTGTTGTTGCTGTGGTGGTAACAACCCTCAGTTCACAAAGGGTTGATAGAGTTCCCTTCATGTTTGTCCTTAAAGCTACACTGTGTAACTTTTTTTAGTTTATTCTTAGCTATAAACACTTAGTTCTTTCAAAAATATATGTGCTCATTAATGTATATTTACTTTTTTCAAGTAATAAAGTATTCTCGTAAGTTTATAATATGCCATTGAAAACACATACGGGTGAGGGGTTCGAATGCGGGTCGCCATGTTGCCCCTCCATCTTGAAAGTACATTAGACAAAGAGGGACATACCCGTAAATTCAAGCTTCGCCTTTGGCGTTTTAACACTCGATGGCACGTGTCGAATGTGGACGAGGTCGAACAGGAAGCCATGTTAATCTTGGACTAAATCGGCCACCGTAGGAGTTAAAACGAAATCGGAATTGAGAGGAACAGAAACTAATATTCACTGGATGGTCATATACCTTTAAACCGCTAGATGGGGGAAAATATCACACAGTGTAGCTTTAAACCGTATAAGTTATTATTCAGGTAGCTAGCAATTAATGCAGTTACAGAATGTCTTTAATTTCCTTTCATGACAGTAGTTGTCCTAATCTATTGGCTGTTATAGTATCCTTGTGACAATGATATCACCCAATTTAAATGTTATTTTTAATGTGATGACCAACTCAGTTGTCTCAGTTGTTTCATAGACTGGTTAATGATAGTTGCAGTGCACTGAAGTTTATCATTGAATTTTTAACCAAGAATGTGTTCGTTATCAGGTCTTGAAACCAGCTTGTATCGTAAACCTACTGATCTTATTACACTTCTACATTGTACATCTTATCATCATGCGTCATAAAACGTTGTTTAGCTATCTCTCAATTTAGTCACATACGTCATATTTGTAGTAGAGATGACTATCAACATCAAGCGACTGATATCTAGTGAAGCGTGCAGTGTGACGTACATTAAAATGTTACAGTCAATTGCAAACTGAGTATCACTAGTGCTACACTAAAATCCCATATTTTAGATCAGATTTAAGACCTCCTAATAAAATGTAATGCCTAGAAGAACAATACAAATATTTAAAGACTTTTTAATGGCTAATTTTAGACTTTGGCATTAAAAAATATCAAACTATCAAAAAAGTATAAGATAATAATAAAAATACCTGAATGGCAGTATATACAGCAATTTCCCATGGTATCAAAAATGTCATAGAATATCGATATTTTTCAAGGTATCGCATCAAAGATAGAAATTCTAGTATCATGACAACACTATAATGCAGCAACAAACTTTTCATTCATTACTTTATAGGGATGTAATGATTCATTCGGAGCCGGTTGAAAATCGATACAAATGTGTGACGATTCGAGTCGTTGAGATGTTAAACGAATCGCGAATCACGTTTTACACAGCAGGGACTAGAGCCCGACCGATTTATCAGTGGGCCGATATTAGGCATTTTCCAAACTATCTGTATCGGCATTTATGATGGCCGATAAATGAATATATAAAAAACATTTTTTTAAACCCGGATGAAACACCGCTCAACCACATTATGAGTGTTGGCGTTTCATAGTTTGTCCACCAGATGGCACTCTACAACTCGCAGGTTGGCAACACCAGCTGATCCAGCGGAGTCATGCTGCGCGGAGATCATCCGTGAAGTGCATGGTAAGCTGGCACTAAACATGCACATTGCTAGTTCTCTTAACTCAAATAAGTTTTACAAAATTTGTGACTGCCAAGTCCAGTTTTGCGGTTACATGTAAAGTTAAGCCAAGAGTGAAACGGAATTAGCTAGTAAAATATAGTGTGACAGTTTCACAGCGTGAGACGTATCATCTCTCCCCTGCCCGTTATTTTGAAAAGGTATGTTTTACAATATTTAGCAGTATGACGTTGTCCATTACTAAATTATGTCTTATCATAGATTTTAGCTAACCACACAGCTAGCTAATGCCATGGCTATCAGTGAAAGACTGCTAACATTAATGCGCTTGGGAATAACAACAAACATATTCTGCCTAAATAAAGTAATGATTACTGTATTTATATAAATAGTATATTTGTAGTTCCAGTCCCTGCATTGTAAGTGAACGAAAGTGCGTTGCAGCATTAACAAGTCACATAATGGCTTATATACTATATATTTTGCAGTTTTTATTTATCAGAACTTAACTGAACTTCCAGTCTTTCTCAAAGTTATATTTATGAAGCTTACCACGTCTATTAATACTGGTATATTTGATTTTTTGTTTTGTTTTTGTTATTGTGTTTTCATCCAAAGGACTTTAAGTTTCACATATTAAGTTTGTATTTTTAATACATTTTATTTATCAGAAGTTGAATATATTTTTATGTTCCTCTGTTCTGCTGTGACAAAACAAACAAGTTTATTTTTAAGCTGCATTATCATATTATTTTAGAGAATGAATAACTACAAATAACTAATGTAAGGGATTTTTTTTTTCGCGTTTCTGTTTATATATTATATATATATATATATCTCGGCCGATATATCATAATATCGGATTTTTAAATCACCAAATATTTGTATCGGTATCGGCCTAAAAAATCCTTTATCGGTCAGCAGGGACGCTGAAACCATATACTGTGACCTCGCTTTACAGGCAACAAGCAAGTTGTAGCTAGCGTTACAGACTGTGCGAGCACACTGGTGTGAAATCAGTGAATGTTTACAGTTCATACATATGGAAGTTGTGCGCAAGCGCATCCGTGGGCACGCACCATCAAACAGAAGCATGGCGCCGGCAAGCAAAGTTTAGGGCGACGCATTCAAATCTGAGGTGTGGCGGCATTTTGACTTTCCAAAGACTAATAATCACCACAGTGAGAGGCTCCAGTCACCTCCGTCTGCATGTAAAAGATAATGGGCCAAACCACACTGAAACCACTTAAAACCACTCCTAAGTTTTCTCCTGTTTATGTTTTTCAGTTAGGGAGAGAGGTAAGAGTTATTGTCTTTCTTTTTAACTTTCTTTGTTAGGGAATTTAGTTCACTTAATACCCTTTAGTAAGAGACTGTTTTGTTTGTTATTTTGGCCTTGCCCTCTCCTGACGATTTGGTTTATTTACATTTGCTTTATGTTTTCTGTTCCTTATGTTAATCCTGAATTTATGTTAACCCCTTAATAAAACACTGGTTAACTAGATTCCTGTTCTGATCTTTTGTTGATCTTTTTGTGATCTTATGGAACCTTTTTACTAAAAACAACAAGTGAAATAAGAGTGAAAAGAACTGGGATAGTGGACAAGGAGATTCCTCAACGTTTATTTATTCATTTAAGTAATTATAAGTTTCATTTTTCTTTTGTTACTCCCTCCCTAAACCCCTAGATTTGGGGTGGCCGTAACAAATGGGGGCGATTGCCACAGAGATCACAAGCATCAGTGTTTTCACAGCGAAAGATACAAGGCTGTTTTCAGCCGTAGTAAATGGATCCCAGGCTCTTCCTCATCAAGAAATGGATCAGCACGAGGATGTATCCCACAGACTGAAGGAGAAATCCGTGTTGCAGAACCAGGTGTTGTATTTATTTTAGTGCTGGGAATCGATTAAAAAAAGTAACTAATTAATCCCATTTTTTCTTTATTCAAGTTTTTAATATTTTAAGTTTTTTAATATTTTGATATTGTAATAATTTCAGTTACTCTCCAAATTAATGTATAAACAATTTAAAGACAGCATATTTTAAATATGTGTTGTATTGTCATATTTTTTATGAATGAAGGCCAGTATCACTGATGCTAAAGTCTCTATGAAACATTAATGACGTTACATTACAGTATAACTGAACGCTCCCAATCTCAACATTTATTAGGCTTTAAAAAAAACAACTTTTAATTTAAGTGAACTTAAAACAATCTTTACATAAACCCAAAATAATAAATGTTATTTTTACCCATGGCCTTCCCTGTTATACATATACAGAAATGTAATAGTTATCTAACACCTTTCTTAACTGCATAAATAATAAATGAATGATGAACATTAATGACAGACATCATCAGTGCTCCTGTCACTTTAAGAGCGGCCAATCCCGCGCATCTCATTTCCTCACAACTCTTTAAGTTCATTTAAGACGTTATTTAACTAATTTAAGGCTCCTAATATGAGGATACTCAATTATCTGTGTTGTTATTGTTTGTTCATGAGCAAAAGAGAACTCGTTGTGAGCAGATGACTGACACGAGTCTGTCTGTGCGTCGAGTGTGTGTGTGTCAGAGTGTCCCTCGATTAGCACACACAGGACGTTGACATACAGCGCGTTCTCTTGTGTCTTGTCGCGCTTGGAAGCTTTAACATGAATAGGAGCGTGATCATGTAACGCTGGGCAAAAATGGATATAAAAACGGACGCTGTGTTATTTGCGTTAAATATTTTTAATGCGTTAAGCTGAAAAAATGTATCGCCCGCGTTTACGCGTTAATTTGCCCAGCCCTAATTTATTTTACTATCTTGCTCTAAATGTGTACATGGATTTTTTTTTCAATAATTTGTTGATTCTTATGGCATATACACGTATACTCTGATTATCACACACACTCCACATAGTAAAGATAAAAGGATTCCTCTCTGGAGAGGCGTTCAGTTTTTCCCCTCGCAAATTCCTCCATGTAAACAGCGAATCCGCCAATAGCGCAAACACAACTGGCTTTTAAAGGGAATGGGAGATGAGACTCTGATTGGTTTATTGCACGTTATGCCCAAAACACACCCATGACTCATTAAGAGACGAGGTACAACCATTTTGAATCATGCGCCTGGTGCGCAACAACTGTTTTTTTCGTTGTTAAACTAGCAAAAGTGGATTCTGACACGCCCCAAGTGCACCTGCGCCATAAACTTCAGACCATGTGCTCAGATTTTTAAAATAGGGCCCCTTGTGTGTACGCTGAGAAGGTTTGTGCAAAACTGATGCAACACCATGCATCATTCACCCCATTGGAAAACACGGTCTGAACTGTTCAGACCCTCTTCTGGTCTGAATCTCCACGTGAACTCAACCTACTCAGGACTCGACGAGCCAGTCTGGAATACAACACTGGAATCTGTGATGTGTTTTGACATTTTGTAATGCAAGAATGTGATGCGTTTGAAAGTAAGCTGGGCACCTGACATGGGCGTGGTGGGTAGGCAGTGAGAGGGAGGGCATTAGCAAGTTGCCCTGTGGCACAGCTGGGGGAATGGGCTTCTGCGGCCTGCACGGACCTCGTCGTCTCTTCTTCTTGTGTTTCTTAGTCAGTGCGGGTGGCTTGGTCTTCTTACGTGGACGCCGCTGTTGCTGCTGACTGCGTCTGTTGCCATCTCCACGCAGGAAATTATCCTGCAACACACATTTATTTACAATCAAATCTGTTAACACATCCCTTTAATGTTATCCATATGAGGTGTGGCTTCTCACCATTTTCTTTGCATGTTCGTCACAAAGAGGTGTTTGGTGAGTGATGTCAAACACAGGAACGGAGCACTGCTGTCCATCAGCGAACCGTGCCGTGCAACTGGAGAACAGCTGCTGAGAGCGATTCAGTAGGATATCTGCGGTGACATGCTGTCAAGAGCCTAACACACACACATCTGGCAACTGCGTGTTCAAACTGACAACATTTTTACTTAAAGGGTTAGTTCACCCAAAAATGAAAATTCTGTCATTAATGACTTCCCCTCATGTCGTTGGACACCCGTCAGACCTCCGTTCATCTTCAGACACAAATGAAGATATTTTAGTGTAAATCTGATGGCTCTGAAAGGCCTCCATTGGCACAATGCACTTTACACTCTCAAGACCCTTAAAAGGCACTAAAGACGTCGTTACAAAGTCCATCTCACTACAGTGGCTCTACAATAACTTTATAAATCGGCGACAATAGTCTTTGTGCGCAAAAAAACCCTAAATAACGACTTATATAGTGATGACGATTTCAAAACACGGCCTCATGAAGCTTCGAAGCGTTATGAATCAGTGAGTCGATTGAGCAGTTTGAATCGCCAAATTTCAGCAGTTTGGCGGTTTGACACGCGATCCGAATCATGAATCGACTCGCTGATTCATAACGCTTCGAAGCTTCATGAGGCCGTGTTTTGAAATCGTCATCACTATGTAAGTCGTTATTTAGGGTTTTTTTGCGCACAAAAACTATTGTCGCCGATTCATAAAGTTATTGTAGAGCCACTGTAGTGAGATGGACTTTGTAACGACGTCTTTAGTGCCTTTTAAGGGTCTTGAGAGTGAACCGTGCATTGTGTCAATGGAGGCCTTTCAGAGCATCAGATTTACACTAAAATATCTTCATTTGTGTCTGAAGATGAACGGAGGTCTGACGGGTGTCCAACGACATGAGGGTAAGTCATTAATGACAGAATTTTCATTTTTGGGTGAACTAACCCTTTAAAGTATGCGTGTGTTAAAGGATACGTTGAAAACAGTGGCGTGAAAATGGCAACGCTACGTTGCTGCAGTTTTGACCCTTCGTGGTTCCCGTACACGTTGTCCTTTCATACTTTTGTGGTACTGCAGCCCTTGAACTGAAATGTTTTCAGATTAAAACACACATACACAGTTCTGAAATGGCTCTACGCATGTTGAGTGTGTAACGCACCAGGCTGAGGTCTGAGAGCTCTTGCTGAGTTTCTGAATGAGCTGTGCGGTGCAGTCGGGGTCTTTGCTTGCAGCATGGAGCAGAGCTTTCCGGAAGGCGTATCGGTACCTGCTGTGACGGGTGGCGGCCCGGTCCTGTCGGCACAGGTGTTTATACCTCTCCTGCAGGTATGTACATAGCTGTGCCAGGCGTGCCCGACGGGAAAGCGGCTTTTCATTGGAGGAGCTGGCACACACACACACAAGCCAAAACAATAATAAAATGCATCTCTAAAACATTTTTCATCTGCACTCATGAAGTAACTTCATTGTAAATGGCATATTTACTACCTCAGAAGTTGTGAGAAGCAAGTGAGGAGTGAACGTCTCACCTTTGATGGGGGCTTCTTTCCTGAAGTCTCCAGGCCTGAGGCAATAAAGGAACAAGCTCCTCTGTGTCTTCATCTGTACTGTCCTCAGACCAGTCTAGCCCTTCGCAAACACACATGCATGTATAATCAGTTACCAAGGTCATGTTTTCTTTTTCATCATATTTTTAAATTGCAGTTTTTCTGTAATGGCAAAGCGAAATTTTCAGCATCTTTACTCCAGTCCTCAGTGTCACATGATACCTCAGAAATCATTCTGATATGATGATTTGATGCTCAAGAAATATATACAGTATTTAGTTTTATTCAGGATTCTTTGATGACTCTTAAAGGAACTCGCCACTATTGTTGAAAATGGGCTAATTTTCCAACTCCCCTAGAGTTAAACAGTTGAGTTTTGCTGTTGTCAAATCCATTCAGTCGATCTCCGCACTTTTAGCATAGCTTAGCATAGATGATTGAATCTGATTAGACCGTTAGCATCTCGCTCAAAAATGACCAAAGAGTTTTGATATTTTTCCTATTTAAAACTGGACTCTTCTGTAGTTCCATCGTGTACTAAGACCGACGGAAAATGAAAATTTGTGATTTTCTAGGCCGATATGGCAGGAACTAAACTCTCATTCCTGCGTAATAATCAAGAGCTTTGAGCCGTGTCGTGCAGCGGCGCAGTGATATTAAACAGCGCCTGAAAATAGTCCCCAGCGCTCTCTGTGCGAGCCGGTTGTCACGTTGGTTATGTTGACGGAAGTTAGCCTATTTTCAGGCACTGTGTAATATCATTGCGCCACTGCACCCATGGCACGGCAGTTCCTTGATTATTCAATTAATCATTATTCTTGATTATTCATTATCCAAACCAGGACACAGGACAGATTATAGTCTAAAGGTGATGATACATGGGGCAACTGTTTTGAGCAAAATTGCTGGGCAATGTTACAAAGCAATGTTGGGAATGGGCAACAAATTTCTATCTGGATACTTTAGATCGGTCATGGGCCCTGTGTCTTACCTGGTTACCCGTTGACGGCAACATTGCCTAGTAACATTGCTCAAAAAGTTGCCCCGTGTCTCATCACCATAAGACAAGACACCCACTTGAAGTAACTCAACTGTGGCAAAACATGCAGTTAAAGGGTTAGTTCACCCAAAAATGAAAATTCTGTCATTAATTCCTCACCCTCATGTCGTTCGACACCCGTCAGACCTCCGTTCATCTTCAGACACAAATGAAGATATTTTAGTGTAAAGCTGATGCTGAGAAAGGCTTCAGAAAGGCCTCCATTGGCATTCAGTACATTTACACTCCCAAGATCCATAAAAGGCACTTAAAACGTCGTTACAAAGTCCATCTCTTTACAATAATTTTACGATGCGACGACAATAGTTTTTGTGCACAAAAAAAAAATCAAAACAACACCTTTATCCAACTTGTTCTTGTCTTCCGTGTGTGCCTCCACGACGCATGCGCGAGAATATGACGCAGATCCGGCGTTCGGACACATGACCCAGAAGCGATTTGTTTACAAGACGCGCGTATCTAAGCTGTTGGATTCTACATTGATCTGCTTTAGGTCTCGGCGTAGAGCTCAAAATGGGGCTTAAGTGTGTATTTCATGGATTCCCGAACCCCGGATCTACGTCATATTCTCGCGCATGCGTCGTGGAGGCACACACGGAAGACAATAACAAGCTGGATAAAGGCGTTATTTTGATTTTTTTTTGCGCACAAAAACTATTGTCGTCGCATCGTAAAATTATTGTAGAGCCACTGTGGTGAGATGGACTTTGTAACGACGTTTTAAGAGCCTTTTATGGGTCTTGGGAGTGTAAATGTACTGAATGCCAATGGAGGCCTATCTGAAGCCTTTCTCAGCCATCAGCTTTACACTAAAATATCTTCATTTGTGTTCCAAATATGAACGGAGGTCTGACGGGTGTCGAACGACATGAGGGTGAGGAATTAATGACAGAATTTTCATTTTTGGGTGAACTAACCCTTTAATGCATTTTGCATTGTGTAGGACAGTGCTAATGAAGCAAAGAGGTCATACCAAGATGTGGGAACAGGTCTCCGTGCTCTCTCTGCCTCTGAGCGTAGAGCTGCACGAGGTGCTGTAGCCGGAGCAGGCAGACAGGGGGCGCTGTAAAGGCAGTGGGGCGCATGGCCACGGAGCGGGGCTGCGGGCAGTCTGGGGCAGCAGGTGGGCGAGGGGAGAGAGGTCTCCGGCTAACAGGCTGGTGCTGAGCCCCAGCTGACGGGAGCAGACCAGACAACACAGAAGGCCCAGTCTGAGGTGGAGCTGGCTTGCATAGCAGAGTCTGCACTGCCCCATGTTGGGCGTAAGCAGGCCGGTCTGTGTGTTGAGGGGGCTGGACAAGCCTCGCTGAGGGTTGAGGCGGAGGTGGAGCCGGTGGTGGAGGTGGTTGTGGTAAGTGTGGGGAGGTTGGAAGTGTGCAGGGTTCAGTGACGGCGCTAAAGTGCTCGATGTCCGCCTGGCGGTGCTCTGGGTCCCGGGCGGTCACCCTCAGGCCGATCACCGGCCGGCCGGGCAGCTTCCACCTGCTGGAGCTCTTCTGCGCCACACTCTCCTCTCCATCCGTGTCCTCCTCGTAGAAGGCGAAGGGGTCGAGGAGGTCGGTGTCCGAGAGATGCATTGGGGTCAGGCGGGAGCAGGGCGGAGACGGGGGGAGGCCGTCCAGCCCATTCGAGTCTCTCAGAGCTAGAGAAGGAACGGTGATGTTCAGAGCCACGGACTCCACGTGAGCGCGGGCGCGGACCTCCTCCAGAGCGTCCTGCTTCTTCTTACGCTCCTTCTTCGGGATGAAGCCAAGCACCTGTAGGTGGCTGTTACAGTATCTGCCAAAGCAAACCAACAGTGTTTGACTCCAATCACACACCACAGCACATGGAAAATCACATTTTAATCATTAGGTCATAAATCGATAAAAGTCAAATGAAGCTAATGTAATATTGTTGTAATGCATAGGCTTTCGAAAAAGCATTATTAGGCCAGGAACTTTTCCACCAGTTTTATTTTAGTATCACTGATATAAATTTTGATTTTATTTTATTTCTTGCACTTAAATTTTAATTCAAGTTTTGGTAATTTTGGGGTGTTTTTGTCTGTTTTATTAGTTGTTTTTTTTTTTAAATATGTCTATATACATGTATTATTTACTTCACTGTCAGTATATTGGAGCATAGAGACGCTGAAATACTGAATCATGAGCTGCTCGCATGTAAATGAACACACCCTCACACTCCTTGCTAAATGAAGATACACACTGCAGTGTGTGTCAACTCGCTGTCACAGAGAAACTGCAGCTTATATCGCTGTATTGATACAGCAGAAAATGATATTACTAGGGCTGGGTATCGTAAAAAAATGTGATATCGATACCGGTTCCTGAACAATACTTTTTTCGATACCAAATTTGTTTTTCTGTTTTAACAAGATTACAGAACCTCAAAAAAAAACTCAGTTTGTTGTTTTTTATTACAGACTCAAAGACTCATATAGAGGGTACTGGGGGTGGAATATATGCCTCACGCTCAAGCGCACACATAAAAAATAAATAAATAATAATAATCGTTCATTAATCGTAATCGAGGTAAAATGTTCAATTAGTCGAGGTTTTTATTTTTGGTCAAATCGTTACAGCCCTCCCTTGTACACATTCCTAGTGTACTGCATAATATAAAATAAATATATATATAAAGATTTACACAGGCAGCTCAGAGCAGTACAGCAGCATGTAAGTATGAAATTTAATAAATAAATGTAAAAGTAAAACCCTACATAGACTTCACTATAAAATATACATTGATTCTTATTAAAGCTACTGTGTTAAAGTTCTTCAGTCAAGAGCAGCGAGTCTTTTGTTGTTTTATTAATAGTTCACTCAAAAATTAAACTTCTGTCATCGATTACTCGCGCTCAAGTTGTTTTACATCTGAATAAAAGTTCCTTCTTCTGTTGGACATAAAATATATTTTGAAGAATGTAGGAAACCAAACAGTTGCTGGTCCCCTTTGTAGGAAATAATAATATGGATGTCAATGGCTACCATCAGCTGTCTGGTATTCAACGGTCTGTGTTCAACAGGAGAAATAAATACAGATTTGGAACAATAATAGAGTGAGTAAATAATGACAATTTTAGAGGTGAACTGTCCCTTTAAGGACAGCGTGTTCACTATAGGCTGCGCTGCTGTCAATTAAAGACCTGTGTGCATGTAATATACAGAGACACGTGATTTTACTTTCACTTTAGACATAACCTTGTGTGTATTTGACAGTATTAGCGCAGTAAGACGACTACTTAGTTCTGTAATGACGTGTTTGACAGGCTTTTAGGTGCGCACGCTCTGAAAAGCGCATGTTAAAACCGTGCATTAGCACACGAATGAAATGTTTAACCGGCAAGGCTTTAAAACGCATGCAAATAATGAGCTTTGGTGATTGTGAATAACTTAAGTGTGATTTGTGAGTATAACTCTACCACTAACGTGTGATGTGAATGTATTTCGAGTTGTTCAGTATTGGGATGGAGGCAAATGATAGCATGTGTAGAAAAGTAATTAATTAAATGCAAAACCGATAAAGAAAAAAAAACGCAATTCTCAAGCGCGTATTGAACCGTGAATGCCGTACCGAACGGTTCAATATTATATTGAGTATTGTGGCATCCCTAGTGACCTCCTAACCGAACATAGAAATAAAAACAGAATACATAACAAAAATAACAGTTTTTTCTTAGTCTTATTAAATGCAAACAATAAGTGCAACTAGGGCTGCACGATTAACCTTTATCGCATCGATATTGAGGTTTTAACTCCCGCAATAACCTAACCTCAGGAGTCTGAGGTTTTTTCCCCCGCCTCTGACATTTGAGTGACAAACCTATTAGCCAATCAAAATGGTTGAATCTCGAGTTCCTGGCTGGCTGGCCAATTAGAAATGGCAATGGAAACAAGGTTGTATGATGCAATGCACCGGGCGCGGTGGGCGGCTTTCTGTCAGCAGCAAAGCAGCTAACACACAACGTGTTGTGTACCTCGAATTGTGCCAATAGAAAAAGCTTGTAACTGCGCAGAAATGGCCGAAGGCACTTCTTCGGTGACGGGAGAGGAAGCGGAGCACTTGGTTAACAAGAAGGGTGGTACTTCAGCTGTTTGGACTTATTTTGGATTCGCGAAGAACGACGTGGAGCAAAAGAGTGCTAAATGTAAAATATGTCGACGTGCCGTGGCCAGATCCAGAGGAATCTTTGGTATTTAGGTTCAGGTATTTAATAATCACGAAGCATCAAACAATCTCATTACCTCAATCACTATGTATGTAGTCTATTTAACCCTCTGTGTCGTAAAAGTAACAACATATTTTATTCATAATTTTATGTTTTATGCACTTAAAAGTATCGAACGCAAAAATCGAAAATCGCACCGCAATCGCAATATTTGTCAGAAAAACCGCAATTAGGTTTTTTCTCAAAATCGTGCAGCCCTAAGTGCAACCATAATCAAATTACTCTCTCAATATTCAAAGCCCAAACACAGACCAGAGCTAAGAAGTGGTTACAACTACTAAGATAGCTTTGATATGGGGAGACAGACGAGGAGCTCCCGTTTACTTTCGCTTTCAAGCTCGGTCATGGAGATATCGCGAGACAGCTTTTCCCTCAGCGAGAAATCTTATCACATTTTAACCTCGCGAGATCTCTTATTTTTTTGGAATTTGATCATTTTACACGGCACACCTGTCCACACTGCTCTACACAGCACACACTCCCAAACCGCCACCCTCTGCTCGATTCCCTCTTACCGTCGCTCCTCTGCTTTGGGGATGGGGTTGGTGCATCGCTGACTGTTGTACTTCGCCACATACTCGCACTGTTTGAACGGAGCGGTTTTGTCCTCCAGAACATGACGAATGCAGAAGGCGTATCCGTTCAATCTGCGCTGCTTGCAGAGTTTGGGGCTGTAGGAGCACAGCGGCTTATTATCCACCTCTGAGAAATGGATGTGTTTACCTTCGTACATCACGTGACTCTGGTCCCTGAGAACATCAGCTGATCAGAGACAGAAGAGAGTCTACATTACACCACATGAATGACACAGTTCACAAATACAAGCCATATACTTCACAGAGCCTGACTGTAAATGTTACGTAATATCCTTTATATGCTTTAATCTTGACCAAGCACTAACAGTATAACAGTAGGCCCTTGTGTCTCGGTTTAATATTTGAACTAAATGTCAACCCAGAGTCACAGCTAGTTGATGTGGTCATAGGTTAACTACAGACCAAAACAAACAGGCATGTGACAAAGCGATAACAGAGATTAATATTATATCCTCAGCTTGGTTTTGACATAACTGTATTATGATTGACAGGATGGTTCAGCTTGCATGTGACAGATGTATTTTGTTGTCAAAAGAAAATAATGTATGTGGTGGCACAAAGTACTTAGATGTGTAAACAAATGTATAATAACACTGAATGATTAGCATATTTAATGGATCATGTGATGAACATGGTAAACAAAGGTATTTGGCGAAGAAAACCACGGAAATACTAGGTACATGGTTTTATTGACACACTGAATTAATGAATTAAAACGCTTCTACTTCGGTTTCATCTTCCCTTTAATTTCATACATAACAAATGATCGATTCTGTAAATAAACATCGCTGTCATCAAATCGATATGCTAAATAATTCCCAAAGCATCACATTCAGCCAGTATTTGGACATCTGTGCCACTGTTAAAGCAAATGTGTATTATTTATCGGTTTAAAATTTAGTTTGAGGCTGTGGCTGTCAAAATCACACATTATTTTGATATTTCTCTCGTTAGCTCCAATGCTAAAAACAAACCCAGAAAGCAGAAACATTGATGTGATACTGCGCTATTTTTAAATTTAAAACGCTAAAAATAGAAATGTAACCTCACGCAAACGCACATTTTGTTATCTGATTTTATTAAATACGTAGAGTTTTGGTATATTGATCGCTGTAAAAGTGGCTATAAAACAATGGCGGTTGAGGCCCGTTAAATCAGGCCGAAAGAGCGGGGCGCTACAGCCGATTAAGCATGAAAAGTCTCTTAATCTAAACTCCTTTGCAAATTAATCTCTAAGAAACTTATACAATTATTGCAGCATCTTTTTATCAAGGATAAGCGATCGCCACACAATACGGCTGGCTGAATATACATTCCAAGTCAATGTAAACATTGGCCTACAGTAGCTACTAAGCCTCGGTGCTCGAGTAAAGCGGTGACGGGGTCAGAGCGCTCATGCGTCGGGTAGATCTGTAATCGAGTCCGCTTACCTTCAGTGGGTTCAGCCTCTACGGGGTCTCACTCCGGACAGACTGTATAAACGCCACGGATCATCAACTGCACCGAATATTCATCGGAATTCCTTATGCTACGGAATATTATTCCCTGCTGAGGTGGTGAACCGTTAAAGCGACCACTAATGCACTTTCAATATTATGATATCTACTGCTCTCATTGAGCAGATCTGCGGGGGTTTAGAGTTCAGTGCTCGGCAGACTCACAGCACCTCTAGCGGCACTGAGGGGACAAGACCGCTGATCCACTACCATGATCGACCTTTACAGTCCTGCTACAACGATCAACTACAAGACACCATACACTTGTCAAATGCCATTTATATAGAGATTGTATTGCTTTAACCTCATCCCAGACCTAGACATATTGTACAAAACATATTGTAAAATATTAAAATTTGTCATAAAATATTTTTATTACAGGTTTAAAACATTAAAGGCACAATATGTAAGATTTTTAGATTAAAATATCCAAAAACCACTAGTACAATGTTATATATTGTGTTGACTTGTGTACTCACCTTATCCCAAATGTTTCCAAGAATGTTTAAATCCAGAGAAATAAGCGGAAACCTGGAAACACCAAAGACGCTTTAATATATGATGTGTTTTATTAGACAGGTGAGCAACTGTTTGGATCATTCATGGACCGAAACTAATGATTGTTCTCCAGCTCAACACAGTTACTGTGCGTTCACACCGCCGCCGGCGAGAGCGTCAAAGTGGCCGGAAGTCATTCATTCTCAATGGGAGCCCGGCGGCGAGCTCCGGCGAGAGCGGCGCGGCGCGTCTTGGACGATTTGGGCGTCAAGGAGAGTTGAAGTCAGGTCAACTTTATGGTAATGAGCTATGACGCGGTTCGGCGGCAGCCGGCGGCAACCAATGGGAATGTAGAAGTGCTCCGCTTGAGATGATTCTAGAGAACGCAGTGCTGTAAACTTCGGTTCCGACCACATTAGTTCCCAAGCAAAATAGAGGAGGTTGATCACTGCTGGTGCGGCGGGTTTGATAAGAAGACGTGCAACATTATTTATCCACCACACAAATGGCTTTTAATTGGTTTATTTCGTTAGCAAACATGTAACTATAATTGTTAAGTTCTTTCCATCGATCTGCTTTTTTTAAACTTTCACATTTAAATGATTTCATGAGGTTATATTATACGGTTATACCCTACCTGTGTCTGCACAAACGCAGATCAACATGAGTGTTTGCTTTGCAGCCCCTTTAAATGCCGTTTCAAAAAAGACCAAGCATTCGATCTACGTCAGAGCGGCAGCGCGTCCACGAATCTTTCTACAGCGTCGAAGTTTGACGCTCTCGCCGGCGGCGGTGTGAACGCACAGTTAGTCTTATTGTTTGAATCTGGTTTTCTTGAGTACCATGTTTTACCATGTCTAATATCGATCTCTCACTGCAGTGTGAACAAGTGTCTAGTAGCATTATAACTATAGGCTGTAAAACATATGGATGTAGTGTCCGTGACATCACCCGTAGGTTTCTGAAGAGCAAAGACAACCAAAAATGGGCAAAGAGGTGGGACGTGGGTGGAGCTGAGGTGGCTGGTTGCTGAAACCACGCCCGCCTAGCTCGACCATAGTGGAAATCCACCTGTCACTCAAGTGACCACGCCCTTAATTATGCAAAACTTTAAGGCTTAACTCTTTCCCAGCCATACACAGAATTTCCGTTATTTGTGAGAAAACGCTTCCCTGCCAAACACAGAATTTTCCGGGTTTCCTTGTTTTCACTGTTATACGCTATAGGGGGCGCTATTACGCATCTTCTGAATGAGTACTGAATCTCCTGATCAAAACACAGGCGAAGAAGACGCAAAATAAAAAGTGTTCGTATGTAAGCAGATGCACATGTAAAATAACGTGATCATCAACATTAAACATCATATAAATCAAAACGGCCTGATGTTACTGAATGTTGACCCAGGACGAGCTACAGGACTGTGCAAGCATTAAGGCCCTGTTATACTCGCGCCTGGCTCCGCAGCGCGAGCTCCGCAAACTGAGCGCGCTCCTCCCCCAAACGGACGAGGCGTTTATAGTCGACGCGCGCGCCGTTGTAGTATTCTGTGAAACGACAGGGGGCGACTTGAAGTAATTGTTCTTAAATCCGTCGAAAGCACGAGCGAAGAAGTAGTTTACCGGTCCGGAACAGGTGAACATGGCGTCCCGCAAGCCGTTCGTGGAACATAAACGAACCCACATGAGCCCCGTAACTTTACAAGAGAGACTGGCCGTCACACTACGTGTTCTTGCGTCTGGCAGTAACCAAAAATGTGTTGCCTACAGTTACAAGTTGGGCTCGACCACAGTTTCGTTGATCGTAGTACAAGTACATTCCCCCAAATTTTGCAGATGGCTTTTATACCAATATATATATATATATATATATATATATATATATATATATATATATATATATATATATATATATATATATATATATATATATATATATATATATATATATATATATATATATATTAGTTCACAGTGCATTACCTGAAGATGACAACTAATTTCTGATTTTGTTTGTACATTCTGAAATTAACACTAAACAAGCACAATAAATGCTGCAGAAAGTGTCTTGAAAACTCATGTACTAAATGAAGCCTCTTTGTACAGTTACTTTTTATAAAACATGCCTTATTTTATCAAAGGTTCTATTTCAGTTAGTGTAGGCTCATTTTGAAAATGTAAGCAGTTACTTAAGACAAGTGCAAACTGGGTGCTTAACGCAAATGTATTCTAAAGTCCTATTCACAAAAGGAATGGATGGTTGGACGGATGGATGGCCATCAATGCAAACTTTCCATGAATTCTGTGCCATCTGGCTGTCGCGATGATCCCTCATGGAATGGTCATAAATGTGCCGGGACTGACGCACCAGCTCGGACAAAGTCGCCTCAAAATCGTACATCTTCGGATGCGGAGGTGCGCGCGGAGTTACAAAAAATGCGCTGCGCACCGCCAGGCGAAATGGGGTCTTGCGGAGCCAACGCGCGAGACCGCCCCCTCCGCGTTGACGTCATTTTTGCCGAGCAAAAATTGATATATTGCATGCTCAGATATTCATACAACAAAATATTATATGGGCCATTACATTTTTGTGAAAATGATCAAAAACCCTGGCGGTGACTGGCAACTTTTCTTTAAACGCTGGCGGGGAAAGAGTTAATATAATATAATAAAAAAAGATTTAATATGACTTCTGACCTGTAATGTTGCCTGAATCATGATCATGCACTGTTTGTTCGTTGGCCAGAGGAGAACTGAGCGACTGAGTCTGGTTTCTCCAAAGGTTTATTTCTCCATTCTGTCACCTGATGGAGTTTGGGTTCCTTGCCACCATCGCCTCTTTTGCCTTGGGCTTCTGGCTTGCTTAGTTGGGGACACTAAATATTCAGCTATATTTCTGATCCGCCCGCATTGACACTTTATGAGAACTGAACTGAGCTGATGACATTACTGTTTTCTCCAGAGTGGCTGTACAGCCGAATCAAATTCTGTTGCATAATTTTCCTGTTAACACTGTGAAGCTGCTTTGAAACAATCTGCATTGTAAAAAGCACTATATAAATAAAGCTGACTTGACAATGTTATCTCATATTTCGCTCTTAACAGTCTATAAATAAACGCATTCTATCTCTTTAAGCAGAACTATTGTTGCAATCACGGCCGAAAACAATAACAGCATTCAATCTCCGTCCTTCAGTCCATTAGCTAAAATAATAATATACTAAACCCGCTAGTAGGTGGCGGCAAATCCATAGGTGCGTCTCATTCAGCTCCCTAGTTCAGTAGTCAGGGCACTGATCAGGGATCAGCCCATTGACTTATGTCCTGATCAGTGCCCTGACTACTGAACCAGAGCTGATTGAGACGCACCCATTGTCTTAACGAGTGAGTCATTGAATCATTCAGTCAAATGATTCGTTCAAATAAGCTGACTGATGCTGCGTCCCAATTGACCTACTTATAATATGCCCTGAAGGTATGTACAGTTTTTGTGCAGAAAAAAATACTTTTAAGTGTGTGTAGCAGGATAGTAGGCAAACTTTGGGTCAAGCTACTTCGACACGATTGTGTCTTTAATAGACTGCTCTGTTGCTTAGTTATGTGCGTCCTGTCAACGTTTAAATTGCCCTGTCAATCATCTTGTCACAGTTAAATCCTCCACATTCAATTTAATTTACCGTTTCGGAGAGAAATGTTGATCTGCCAGTCATGCAGAGATTATTAATCACCCTTTATCTAAACCTCTTAACCATCGCCATCCGCCATGTTTGTAGTTTAAAATTGGGATATTTAAAAGATGCTTAAAATGACTTCCATGATTTTGAAATGACATGAACAAATTATGTTTGTTTAACTTGATTGATTTATGTGGAACCGATGTACAACATTAAATCATGTAAATCCAACACACTTTTCCTTTAGTGAATTACTTTACTTGAGTAAAAGTTAGAAAGTACTACATTTTAACGTAATTAACACATTACATACATTTATGTTCAAACATAATTTTTAAAGTGGATTTTGCATAATAGGTGCCCTTTAAATAGAATAAAAATAATTTACTACTATAAAATCAATTTCTCATTTGCAAGCATGCTGCTATTTGGGGAAAACAGCACTTTTGCTTGTGTGAGAACAGGTGAAACACAACAAAGGCCGTTTCTGTTTCCATGACACACTCCATTATTGTGTGAAAATGCACACTCCTAAACCTAAACTCTAAACTCCTAAACCCCCCCCCCCCCCCCCAAAGGTTTCTGTACTTGTTCACTGAAAGAGAGCGGTGTCATTAAAAAGCTTGAGATAAAATATGAGACCCCAAGAAATCAAGTTTAAAAAAAAAAAAATTTAATAGCCTAAGTATATTTGGGATCAGGGTTATTAGTTTTGAAGGGGGTGGATATACAATTCCTCTTGTATTATATACTGAATTGGAAATCATATTTTGTTGAAAGAGAATTGTCTGTTTGAACTTTATTCTTAGTAATTTTCTTCTGCTCTTCTCATGATAGCTGTGAGACATCTGTGTCTAATGGTGCGCTCAAGTCGTGTCGTAAAGATCGAACTATTTACGAGTTGAATGCAGATGAACGCCATCATAAGGTCGTAAATACCAGTGGGAAGCTCGGGATTTTCATTAAGGCTAAGCCCTGATCTTTACAAGTTGGGGGCATGTCAGTGAGAAACATGGCTGAAAAGCACAATACTTAAAGGTGTTTAGCAGTGATATTGACTGCGTCCGACAACCTAGGCAGTGACTCATTGCCTCGCTGTCTTATCAGACAATGGCTTGTAAGGCAGCGTTTAAGCATGAAGGCACCTCATTTAACTAATTTAGACTTCTTAGGCAGTGTAACCGTTTAATGATCTACAGCAAAGTAGAGAGAGCTTTGGTGAGAACTAAACTAATACTTTTCCCAGCTCAACTGTCACAGAATGGAAAGCACAAGATTGTGGGATATCAAAGGCAGCGAAGGATACAAATATACTGCCTTCAAAAATCGATGTCTCAGGAGACAGGAAGTGAAGCTAACATTAGATTCAGGCCTTGGTGCCTTCCTGCCTTGAAATGTGTCCTCCGAAGGCAGCATTTTCCAGGTTTTGGACACAGCAACAGTTAGGCTTTTCTATTTACAGCGATAGCATATGATAGCATTATATAATATAACAATATAACAATAAAGTTTACAGTGCTTCATAAATTAATAAAAAATATAAAAACACACCTGATGCACATTCCTTGTTCTTCATTTTCTGGAAGTAGATTTTAAAAACCTTGCTGTATTTTTGTGTAATTAATTACGATGAAAGTGACTTGAATGCACATGATGGCGTAAACACGACTTCCCAGGAGGACTTGTGCTGCCTTCACCTGCTATCGGAAATGTCCTACTTCCCACTTCAGAAGTCGGGATTGCGAGCTTGTTGCTGCATTAAAGTGCTTTGTTGTCGGAATGAACAGGAATCATGAGGTTTATTCATGACTATTTATTGGGAAAATCTTATTAAAACCAAAATTATATGTAGTGTCACATGAACTGACAACCATAAACATTTACAATGCTGTCCAGATAGTCCGCTTTCTGACGATTCTGTATAATTTCGGTCAAATGCAGGCTGTTATCGCTGTGTGTAAAACATACAATACGCTTCAAATGATTACTCGTATTTGTAAATCTATGCACTACATTAATGACAAGACAAGACGATCTAGCTGTTTTAGTTTTGGGGAAAAAACGAATAAATCATACCTGTCACAGCAGTAGTTCTCAGTTTATGGCATGCCCATCTCGGGAATTTGGGTATCAAAATTATTTCCGAACTTCCCAGTGGTAAACACGACATCAGAGGGCGTTCATGCATTTTTCCCCTGGGAAACTCGTATTTACGATAATTCCAATAGCATGTGAACACACCATTAGATCACGAAGGTCAACAATGCATATGCACAACACACATGCATACTAGTGTGTGTTTATAGGATTTATAGCACAATTTGCCACAATGTTAAACTATGACAGTGAGTCGTGTGTAGAGGTTTGCATCAGTGCTCGTGTTCTGTTCCAGTGAAGTCCTGACAAAACCTCAGCCTTGAAGGAAAGCGATATTGCAGATGTTATGCCTGTAGGGGTTGTTTATTATTTTCTAGAGGCATGTGACCATGACAAAGGAATAGCCTCCAGAGTTCAAAAGCGTCCCAGATGAGAGGAAGAGTCCTTCTGGGAATCATGAGTCGACTGTGACATTTACTAAAGTCTCTTACTAGGACAACGTGTGTCAAAGATAATGAGCTCGTGTAAAGAACAGAATGCCCCGTTCGGATGTCCCTAAAGTTATCTGTCCTGTTAAACTATCAGAATCTGGAGGAATGACGTCAATTATTATCCATATGATAAGCCGTATCCGCAGTGCGTCCGAGGCCGGATCTCTCTGTCAAAGGATTGAACTAGAACTTTTTGTGACCTTTAGAAAGGGATTCAGGGGCTCATCCTGCAGTGCCCGATTTACACTCTAGAGGGCGAAGGAGAGAAATACACAAAAGAGGAGAGACTATACTCACTGCAGAGCCATTACCTCCATCTCTTGACCTACTGTGGGCGGCATCCCCTGACCACACCCATAACCCTACATCTCCACCCATTAAACAGGTTCAGCTCCACCCTTGAGCTCCAGATGCTCTGCAGCGAGCACTATACTTGGGATTCACAGAATAGTTCTGTTACTGATGTCCATACAATACACATCTTTTAGAATAATGATATAAAGCACATTTCTCAGCATGGAGGCAGTTTGAACATCCTCAGAAGATGAGGGACGTGTGTGTCTAAGCTGGTAGAAGGAGTGATTCTCGTCTCTGTGCTGAACTCATTGACCTGGAACTGGGCTGTTGTGAGAGGTTGGCAGGATATTGCTGAGCAGGGCTGCCAACTCACGCAACTGACTCTGTTCTCACGCTCTCGTGCCACACATCCATTTCCTCAAGCAGAGGACACTGACAACACACAACCAACAAGACAGAGACTTTCCTTCAGTTTTATTACAAAATTCAAACAATACCGTTTGGCTCTCTTTAAAGGATTAGTTTCCTGATATTTTACTCACCCCCATCTCATCCAAGATGTTTCTTGTCTTTCTTTCTCCAGTCGAAATTAAGTTTTTGAGGAAAACATTCCAGGATTTTTCTCCCCATCATAGACTTCCATGGCAACCAACGGTTTAAGGTGCAAATCAGTGCAGTTTCAAAGGAAGGGCTTCAGAGGCTCTGATCCCAGACGAGGAATAGGGTCTGATCTAGACAAACCATCGGACATTTTCAAGATAAAATAACAATGTATATACACTTTTTAAACACAAATGCGTGACTTCAGTGTTGTGATTATTCAAGACGTATCAAGTCGATGGAAGTACCGACCCAGTGCCGAAAAACTCCATCTCATGGTCTCCTCCAACTTCAAAATCGTCTGACATCGTTGTTTTACCTTTATTTTTGTAAATGGCGTTTGATTTAGTCTTTGTACACTCAAAAAAATTATTCAGGCCCTTCATAGATATGACACATTTCAATTCAGTTCACTTTACTTAAACATATCTAATTTTGTCTCAACTTAATTTAATTGTGTTCAATCAACCTTATATCTTTAAAACTGAAGTTAACTTAATTCATTTGTGTTAAAACTACATGAACTATTTGTGTTGACAAAACTAACAGGGCAGTGGATCTGTAGTTCCCAGCATGCTTTGCAAGGGACTCCATTAGGAAAGTAAATGAACCCTCTGGGGTACTTCATTTATGGGTCACACTCAGGACCTTCGGGTCAAAAATGACCCAGAGGACGGGATTAAGATAAAAAAGATTTGAGTAAAATCAATGAAATATATTTTTGATATACATATATTCTGGTGACTTTATTGGTACTTGGTATATGAACACCCAAAAAAAATTGGGGACAGGACTTGAAAAGTCTAAGTGGTCGTAGAAAAAATAGTCACACTCAGGAATGACCCCATAGGAAATGAATGGGAAATTGGCAACAATATGAAAATACAGAGTTTTTTTGTGCATACAATCTACAAATCAGCCAGGATGCAGAAAAAAAAGGACTCAACAGTGAAGGGGTGAATCTCTAAAACATCAAGAGTGCAAAACAGACAAAAAAACTCACACACACACACACACACACACACACACACACACACACACACACACACACACACACACACACACACACACACACACACACACACACACACACACACACACACACACACACACACACACTTATACAACCAAACACACACACACACACACACACACACACACACTTATACAACCAAACACACACACACACACACACACACTTATACAACCAAACACACACACACACACACACACACACTTATACAACCAAACACACACACACACACACACACACACACAAATGAACGCGTGCCATTCCAAAAGCTAATTGTGTTTTTGTCTGTGTGTGTGTGTGTGTGTGTGTGTTTTTGTCTGTTTTGCACTCTTGATGTTTTAGAGATTCACCCCTTCACTGTTGAGTCCTTTTTTCTGCATCCTGGCTGATTTGTAGATTGTCATTTTTGACCCAAAGTACCCCAGAGGGTTAAAGTGTTATTTTATGTGTTTTTCTGTAAAGGGAAAGATGTGGTTAGTTAATGTTAGTGTTTAATGTTCAGTTATGTTCAAAAACAACACAGAAGTCGAGCATTCATGTTTAAAAAGTTTTTTTTTTTTTAATGACCTATGGTTTGTCCAGATCAGACCCTATTCCTCGTCTGATGGTGCAGAGGCTCTGAAGCCCTTCCTCTGAAACTGCAGTGATTTGGACCTTCAACCGTTGATTCCCATTGAAGTCCATTATGTGGAGGAAAATCCTGGAATGTTTTCCTCAAAAAACATAATTTCTTTTAGACTGAAGACAGAAAGACATGAACATCTTGGATGAGATGGGGTGAGTAAAATTTCAGGACATTTTCATTTTAAAGTGAACTAATCCTTTAATATGGATAGATAGACAGACAGACAGACAGACAGACAGACAGACAGACAGACAGACAGACAGACAGACAGACAGACAGACAGACAGACAGACAGACAGACAGATAGATAGATAGATAGATAGATAGATAGATAGATAGATAGATAGATAGATAGATAGATAGATAGATAGATAGATAGATAGATAGATAGATAGATAGATAGATAGATAGATAGATAGATAGATACACAGACAGACAGACAGACAGACAGACAGACAGACAGACAGACAGACAGACAGACAGACAGACAGACAGACAGACAGATAGATAGATAGATAGATAGATAGATAGATAGATAGATAGATAGATAGATAGATAGATAGATAGATAGATAGATAGATAGATAGATAGATAGATAGATAGATAGATAGATAGATAGATAGATAGATAGATAGATAGATAGATAGATAGATAGATAGAACACCTTGTAATCAATGTACAGGTAATGTTAAAATTAGCAGGAACGACCATAGCTTGTTAGTTAGTTAGAAAACTTCACTCATGAGAGGAGCATTTTGCTAAATATAGGCCAAAGCACTATATTACATATTCATATATCATTAAAAAACCTTTATAACATTATTATAAAAACACCTTATATTAATTGTATTCAAATCAGTTGTTGATTTTAACCTTTCAGTACAGAAATGTACCAGCTAACAGGGTTCCCTGCATAGTTGCAGCATTACTTGAGAGATTTTTTTATCCAAATGAATCGATATTGAATCAAACTGAATCAAGAAGCTTATGAATCGAATTGTGAAATGTGTCAATTCTCTGAAAGAGTTTCTTAGTGAAATTCTGTTAAGTTGCCAAATGTTTTGACAATCACAGTATACTTCTTGTGATCATGCAAGGTTTTTTTGTTTTGTTTTTGTAAATACATAATTCTCACTCCAAGCTGAAATCAAAAGTTCAGTTTCTGTTTGCCTGTTTGATCCAGTTGTCCATTGTGTTTTATTGATTTGTGCAACTGTGTGTGGCAGAATAACGGACCCTCTCCTGTGGATCTAGCAGTGAAAATGATCTTCCTCTCACAGGGGAACCAGTCCCTCGAGTGACACACACAGGCGTTCCTGGAGTTACAGCATCTCTTCCACTATGGTGACTCAAGCCTGTGTGTGTTTTTTATTGAGACCTGCCCGGAAAAACACACACAGACTTATGCCATCATAGGGGACGAGATGTTGTAACTCCAGGAACGCCTGCTGAGTTACCGGCTCCACCCTGGTTTCCTGCACTGCCGGCCCCGCCATGGGCCATCCTGCCCATTGCCAGCCATGACTCCCAGTGCCTGCCCTCCCAGGATGGACTCTTTCTGGTGCAAAGTCGCACCTTCATGGGAGGGGCGAGTTATGTCACAAGGATGTTCTGTTTTGACTTATATAGTTTTAATTGTGTTCAGTTTCTGTTGGCCGGTTTGACCCAGTTTTCCAGTGTGTTTCATTGATTGATCCTTTCACCTGCTGTCTTGTTAATTACTCATTGTGTGTTAGTCATATGAGCTGTGTCTCGTTTCTTTGATTCGTTCATTGTGCATTAAGCCCTGTGTGGTTCACTTCACTTATCGTTATTGTTGTGTTTACGTGGTTGTTCTGTCCCGTGTTCTATGTATCTTGCGTTTTGTTAAAATAAAGTCTGAAAACTGCTGAGATTTAGATTCTGTTTCAACATCATTTGCAACGACAATTGACAGTGACAGTTTGAGGTTGCTAAGGTGTTCTGGGTGGATTTAGTATGGCTTTATGCTTAGAGCAGGTTGAGCAGGCAATGCCAGATAATGGTTGATAGGGTGTTCCAAGCTTACTGTTTAAAGCCAAAGTTTCTGTGTGAAATAGTAACACACATGAAACAGAAGTGACGTATATCCGAGTGAAGCGACTTCTGGAACAAGAATTGATTTTGTCTGTGGGGAATTGATTGGATGGTTGTGGTTTGGTGGATCTTATGTGAGTGACAAGTTTCCCCGCCCTCATCATCCGAGAAGAGATGAGATCATGAGCAGAGATGTGGCTGAAAGAGGGCCCAGCTGACAGGGAACATTATCAGGGGCCGTATTCACAAAACATCTTAAGGCTAAAATAGCTCCTAACTGGCCGGTTTAGGAGAAACGCTTAGTGCATCTGAACATCTGGCTCTTAGCTTAAAGGAACACGCCACTTTTTTTGAAAATAGGCTCATTTTCCGTCTCCCCTAGAGTTAAACAGTTGAGCATGACCGTTTTCGAATCCATTCAGCCGATCTCCGGGTCTGGCGATAGCACTTTTAGCATAGCTTAGCATAGATCATTGAATCTGATTAGACCGTTAGCATCTCACTCAAAAAATGACCAAAGACTTTAGATGTTTTTCCTATTTAAAACTTGACTCTTCTGTAGTTCTCTAGTACTAAGACCGACGGAAAATAAAAAGTTGTGATTTTCTAGGCTGATATGGCAGGAACTATACTCTCATTCCTGCGTAATAATCAAGAGCTTTGAGCCATGCCATGAGTGCAATGATATTGCACAGCGCCTAGTCACGATGTAACAGCAGAAGAGTCAAGTTTTAAATAGGAAAATATATTGAAACTCTTTGCTCATTTTTGGAGAATAGAGCCGGCGTTCTGACACATGATCCGGAAGCGAGGAGCTTTGTTTACAAGCAGAGGAAGACGCGCCATATCTAAGCTGTTGAATTCTACATTGATTGTGCTTTAGGTCTTGGCGTAGTGCTCAAAATGGTGCTAAAGTGTGCATTTCATGGATGCCCGAACTGTGCTCGACGTCATATTCTCGCACATGCGTCGTGGTGCTTCGTGAGTTCATGTCTGAGGCCCAGAATAAAGTTGAATAAAGTCGTTATTTCGATTTTTTGTTTGCGCACAAAAACTAGTCGGTTCATAAAATTACTGTAGAACCACTGTAGTGAGATGGACTTTATAACAATGTCTTTTGTAGCTTTTATGGGTCTTGTGAGTGCAAAATACATTGTGCCAATGGAGGCCTTTCTGAGACACCGGATTTCAACAAAAATATCTTCATTTGTGTTCCGAAGATGAACTGAGGTCTGACGGGTGTCGAACGACATGAGGGTGAGGAATTAATGACAGAATTACATTTTTTGGGTGAACTAACCCTTTAAGCTCTGGGACCATTTTTGGAATTTCCACCTGGATTTCGCCTCCCCAAATTGAAAAGCGTCCCACATACAGTGGTCTCTAAATACCAATCAATTTCAATTTATCAAAATATCAATTTTTGTGCCCCCCACTTTGGTTATAAAATTCATTTTTGAAAGTGTGTAACTGAGGCGCTGTGTGCTCTAGCACCCTGCAGACAGTTTGGGCTGTTTCTACTAAATTCCAGAAAATAAAAGAAAAAAGATTTTTGTTGTATGCAAGATTTATACAAATGGATCTGAAGGAAGGACCCCCCCCCCCCCCCCCCCCATACCAATATACAGGGGTATAAATGCAATAGGCCATATATGCTGTTGGGGTGACAGCTTAGGACCCAGGACCAATAGTGAAAAATGAAGACCATGAGTCTGGAGTTAGATTAATTAAAGAGAAATTTACTGAAGAACAGTTTGCAGTTTCATCAGCAGAAGCCAGCTTCAAGTCTCACAAGGAGTTTGTAGGCCGCGCTCCCTCTACCAGCCTACCCGCCTCCGCCTATCGTACATACCATTTCTGAACAGTTATACTGTTTTCAAGGTCTAACCACGTCATTACTGCAAGTCGAATTATTCTTATTGGCTCAGAGAATATGCACAGTCACTGTAAATTTCCACGTTCTTCCAGATAAGCACAAAATCATTTATCCATCGATATATCCAAAAAAATCTGAAATGTTTAGTTTGTGTAACATTTTTTGAAGATTACTAGTTTTAGAATGTTCAGAAAACAAACATTTCTTAAAGGGATAGTTCACCAAAATAAGAAAATTCTGCCATCATTTACTCACCCTCAAGTTGTTCCAAACCTGAATGAATTTCTTTCTTCTGCTGAACACAAAATAAGATATTTTTAAGAATATGGGTAACCAAACAGTTGATGGACCCCATTGACTTCAATAGTATTATTTTTAAGTCAGTGGTTTAGTTACCCGTATTCTTTAAAATATCTTCGTTTGTGCAGGAGAAAGAAATTTCCAACTTGAGGGTGAGTAAACAATGACAGAATTTTCATTTTTGGGTGAACTGTCCCTTTAAGAAATAAACTTAAATAAGAACAGCCTATTTTGATTTCATGGTGACTCACACTGGCAGTATATGTTACTTTTGTGTAGGAAGTTAATTCAGATGAATGTGCAGCTGGAAAATCCTCTCATTATGAGGAACTTTTTCCTATTTCACCCATCAGGACAAAAACATTTCTTGAGTCTATCATTGGTAGATTATGAAGCAGTTCTGGGCAGCTGAAGAGCACTTTTGTGTGGATTATTCCTCATGGTCTCCTTCACTGGCTCGTACCCCAGATCCAGGGGTGTGATCCATGTTGACTCACATCTCCCCCAGCACAATGACTGTTATTACTCGTTTAGCTTAAGCAAGGCAAACTTGATTGAACTTTGAATAGATTTCATATTCATATTCAGAACCTAAACTTGAAACAGGCAAGTTTATTTATAGCAGTAAAATATTTGGACATGCTTGTGTGAATATGTGTGTAAGGCCAGTTCACACCGCAACGATAAACGCAGACAGACACTTGTCAGGTTTCATCGGATCAGTGTGTGGAGCATTTTTCGCCGATTGAACATGTTGAATCTACGTTAGAATGTCTGAGAAGTGACGTGGTGTGATCTGGTGACTGTCGGCATGGTCTGCGTCTGTCGGTGTGCTGTGAATTGGCCTTTATGATGAAGATGATGATGATGAGGTAAGCACTCCAATTGCAACATACACTTTAAAGGGCATCTATTATGCCCCTTTTTACAAGATGTAATATCTCAGGTGTCCCCAGAATGTGTCTGAGAAGTTTCAGCTCAAAATACCCCACAGATCATTTATTACACCATGTTGTAAAAGCCCATTTTTGAGAGGAAGGAAAAGCATGCTGTTTTCATGCATGTATCTTTAAATGCAAATGAGCTGCTTCTCCCCGCCCCCCTATCCAGAAGAGGCGGAGCCTGTACAGCTCATGCCTCCGATACTCCGATACTTATGAGTTCACTGCTTTCATTAAAAGGCAATCCACCGCTCTCCACTGAGTTTGTATTGCGTGAGGCTGCCTCCTTGTCATTTCTGACTTGTAACAAAAAACAGAACAATGTCTAAAAGCTGATATGTGACAGGGTGTACAGCAAACAAGCTAATAAACACAGAACTACGTTTTTATAAGCTGTCGACCCAAAAAAACGAGCGTTTAAGGAGACAAAAGTGGATACAGGCATTAAGACGTGACGCTTCAGCAGAAGAATGGGTGAATTTTGGGATCCTGACACTCAGTATGCCTCAGTATACGTATGTGTGCAGTAAACATTATGTCACTGTTAAGTCAAATATCCAAAAGTCAGTTTTATATATTATATTTCCTCTCTCTGATTGCGTTCCCCTCCAGTGGGTGTAGTTCTCAGTGTAATATAACATGTCCGCTCTGTCTCAGTGGCCTGTATCCACTTTTGTCTCCTTAAATGCTCGTTTTTTCGGGTCGACAGCTTATAAAAACGTAGTTCTGTGTTTATTAGCTTGTTTGCTGTACACCCTGTCACATATCAGCTTTTAGACATTGTTCTGTTTTTTGCTATAAGTCAGAAATGACAAGGAGGCGCTTCACGCAATACAAACTCAGTGGAGAGCGGTGGATTGTCCATATATATATATTATATATATATGAATAAAACAGCTTGTGAACAGTGCGCCATTTAAGGGGACAGTTCACACAAAAATGAAAATGACCCCATGATTTCCTCTCCCTCAAGTCATCCCAGGTTTAGATGACATTCTTCTTTCAGACAAACACAATTAGAGTTATATTAAAAAAGTCCTGCTCTTCCAAAAGCTCTTCCGTCCTGCTTTTTAAAGTCCATAAAAGTGCATTTATCCATCACAAAAGTGCATCTATCCATCATAAAAGTGCATCTATCCATCACAAAAGTGCATCTATCCATCATAAAAGTGCATCTATGCATCTATCCATCATAAAAGTTCATCTAGCCATCATAAAAGTGCATCTGTTCATCATAAAAGTGCATCTATCCATCATAAAAGTGCATCTGTCCATCATAAAAGTGCATCTGTTCATCATAAAAGTGCATCTATCCATCATAAAAGAGCATCTGTCCATCATAAAAGTGCATCTGTCCATCATAAAAGTGCATCTGTCCATCATAAAAGTGCATCTATCCGTCATAAAAGTGCTTCTAGCCATCATAAAAGTGCATCTATCCATCATAAAAGTGCATCTGTCCATCATAAAAGTGCATCTATCCATCATAAAAGTGCATCTGTCCATCATAAAAGTGCATCTATCATCATAAAAGAGCATCTGTCCATCATAAAAGTGCATCTGTCCATCATAAAAGTGCATCTGTCCATCATAAAAGTGCATCTAGTCATCATAAAAGTGCATCTGTCCATCATAAAAGTGCATCTGTCCATCATAAAAGTGCATCTAGTCATCATAAAAGTGCATCTAGCCATCATAAAAGTGCATCTGTCCATCAAAAAAGTGCATCTGTCCATCATAAAAGTGCATCTGTCCATCATAAAAGTGCATCTGTCCATCATAAAAGAGCATCTATCCATCATAAAAGTGCATCTGTCCATCATAAAAGTGCATCTGTCCATCATAAAAGTGCATCTAGCCATCATAAAAGTGCATCTAGCTATCATAAAAGTGCATCTGTCCATCATAAAAGTGCATCTAGCATCATAAAAGTGCATCTGTCCATCATAAAAGTGCATCTGTCCATCATAAAAGTGCATCTAGCCATCATAAAAGTGCATCTAGCCATCATAAAAGTGCATCTGTTCATCATAAAAGTGCATCAATCCATCATAAAAGTGCATCTATCCATCATAAAAGTGCATCTATCCATAATAAAAGTGCATCTATCCATCATAAAAGTGCATCTGTCCATCATAAAAGTGGATCTATCCATCATAAAAGTGCATCTATCCATCATAAAAGTGCATCTATCTGTCATAAAAGTGCATCTAGCCATCATAAAAGTGCATCTAGCATCATAAAAGTGCATCTGTCCATCATAAAAGTGCATCTAGCCATCATAAAAGTGCATCTAGCTATCATAAAAGTGCATCTGTCCATCATAAAAGTGCATCTAGCCATCATAAAAGTGCATCTAGCCATCATAAAAGTGCATCTATTCATCATAAAAGTGCATCTATCCATCATAAAAGTGCATCTATCCATCATAAAAGTGCATCTATCTGTCATAAAAGTGCATCTGTCGATCATAAAAGTGCATCTATCATCATAAAAGTGCATCTATCCATCATAAAAGTGCATCTATCCATCATAAAAGAGCATCTATCATCATAAAAGAGCATCTATCATAATAAAAGAGCATCTGTCCATCATAAAAGTGCATATATCTGTCATAAAAGTGCATCTGTCGATCATAAAAGTGCATCTATCATCATAAAAGTGCATCTATCCATCATAAAAGTGCATCTGTCCATCATAAAAGTGCATCTGTCCATCATAAAAGTGCATCTATCCATCATAAAAGTGCATCTGTCCATCATAAAAGTGCATCTGTCCATCATAAAAGTGCATCTATCCATCATAAAAGTGCATCTAGCCATCATAAAAGTGCATCTGTCGATCATAAAAGTGCATCTATCCATCATAAAAGTGCATCTATCCATCATAAAAATGCATCTATCCATCATAAAAGAGCATCTATCATCATAAAAGTGCATCTGTCGATCATAAAAGTGCATCTATCCGTCATAAAAGTGCATCTATCCATCATAAAAGTGCATCTATACATCATAAAAGTGCATCTGTCGATCATAAAAGTGCATCTGTCCATCATAAAAGTGCATCTGTCCATCATAAAAGTGCATATAGCTATCATAAAAGTGCATCTGTCCATCATAAAAGTGCATCTAGTATCATAAAAGTGCATCTGTCCATCATAAAAGTGCATCTGTCCATCATAAAAGAGCATCTAGCCATCATAAAAGTGCATCTGTCCATCATAAAAGTGCATCTAGCCATCATAAAAGTGCATCTGTCCATCATAAAAGTGCATCTAGCCATCATAAAAGTGCATCTGTCCATCATAAAAGTGCATCTGTCCATCATAAAAGAGCATCTATCCATCATAAAAGAGCATCTATCCATCATAAAAGTGCATCTAGCCATCATAAAAGTGCATCTGTCCATCATAAAAGTGCATCTAGTCATCATAAAAGTGCATCTGTCCATCATAAAAGTGCATCTAGCATCATAAAAGTGCATCTGTCCATCATAAAAGTGCATCTAGCCATCATAAAAGTGCATCTAGCTATCATAAAAGTGCATCTGTCCATCATAAAAGTGAATCTAGCCATCATAAAAGTGCATCTAGCCATCATAAAAGTGCATCTATTCATCATAAAAGTGCATCTATCCATCATAAAAGTGCATCTATCCATCATAAAAGTGCATCTATCTGTCATAAAAGTGCATCTGTCGATCATAAAAGTGCATCTATCTGTCATAAAAGTGCATCTATCATCATAAAAGTGCATCTATCCATCATAAAAGAGCATCTATCATCATAAAAGAGCATCTATCATCATAAAAGAGCATCTGTCCATCATAAAAGTGCATCTATCATCATAAAAGTGCATCTATCCATCATAAAAGAGCATCTATCATCATAAAAGAGCATCTGTCCATCATAAAAGTGCATCTATCATCATAAAAGTGCATCTATCCATCATAAAAGTGCATCTATCCATCATAAAAATGCATCTATCCATCATAAAAGAGCATCTATCATCATAAAAGTGCATCTGTCGATCATAAAAGTGCATCTATCCGTCATAAAAGTGCATCTATCCATCATAAAAGTGCATCTATACATCATAAAA
Source organism: Gobio gobio (assembly GCF_949357685.1). NCBI lineage: Eukaryota > Metazoa > Chordata > Actinopteri > Cypriniformes > Gobionidae > Gobio > Gobio gobio. The sequence continues at coordinate 8,699,008 of NC_137103.1, forward strand.
GTGCATCTGTCGATCATAAAAGTGCATCTGTCCATCATAAAAGTGCATCTAGCCATCATAAAAGAGCATCTATCATCATAAAAGTGCATCTGTCGATCATAAAAGTGCATCTATCCGTCATAAAAGTGCATCTATCCATCATAAAAGTGCATCTATACATCATAAAAGTGCATCTGTCGATCATAAAAGTGCACCTGTCCATCATAAAAGTGCATATAGCTATCATAAAAGTGCATCTGTCCATCATAAAAGTGCATCTAGTATCATAAAAGTGCATCTGTCCATCATAAAAGTGCATCTGTCCATCATAAAAGAGCATCTAGCCATCATAAAAGTGCATCTGTCCATCATAAAAGTGCATCTATCCATCATAAAAGTGCATCTAGCCATCATAAAAGTGCATCTGTCCATCATAAAAGAGCATCTATCCATCATAAAAGTGCATCTAGCCATCATAAAAGTGCATCTGTCCATCATAAAAGTGCATCTGTCCATCATAAAAGAGCATCTATCCATCATAAAAGAGCATCTATCCATCATAAAAGTGCATCTAGCCATCATAAAAGTGCATCTGTCCATCATAAAAGTGCATCTGTCCATCATAAAAGTGCATCTAGCCATCATAAAAGTGCATCTGTCCATCATAAAAGTGCATCTGTCCATCATAAAAGAGCATCTATCCATCATAAAAGAGCATCTATCCATCATAAAAGTGCATCTAGCCATCATAAAAGTGCATCTGTCCATCATAAAAGTGCATCTATCATCATAAAAGTGCATCTATCTGTCATAAAAGTGCATCTGTCCATCATAAAAGTGCATCTAGCCATCATAAAAGTGCATCTGTCCATCATAAAAGTGCATCTATCCATCATAAAAGTAAATCTATCATCATAAAAGTGCATCTATCTGTCATTAAAGTGCATCTGTCGATCATAAAAGTGCATCTATCATCATAAAAGTGCATCTATCATCATAAAAGTGCATCTATCCATCATAAAAGTGCATCTATCCATCATAAAAGTGCATCTATCCATCATAAAAGAGCATCTGTCGATCATAAAAGTGCATCTATCCGTCATAAAAGTGCATCTATCCATCATAAAAGTGCATCTATCCATCATAAAAGAGCATCTGTCGATCATAAAAGTGCATCTATCCGTCATAAAAGTGCATCTATCCATCATAAAAGTGCATCTATCCATCATAAAAGTGCATCTATCATCATAAAAGTGCATCTATCCATCATAAAAGTGCATCTATCATCATAAAAGTGCATCTGTCCATCATAAAAGTGCATCTATCCATCATAAAAGTGCATCTGTCCATCATAAAAGTGCATCTGTCCATCATAAAAGTGCATCTAGCTATCATAAAAGTGCATCTGTCCATCATAAAAGTGCATCTAGCATCATAAAAGTGCATCTGTCCATCATAAAAGTGCATCTGTCCATCATAAAAGTGCATCTAGCCATCATAAAAGTGCATCTAGCCATCATAAAAGTGCATCTGTTCATCATAAAAGTGCATCTATCCATCATAAAAGTGCATCTATCCATCATAAAAGTGCATCTGTCCATAATAAAAGTGCATCTATCATCATAAAAGTGCATCTGTCCATCATAAAAGTGCATCTATCCATCATAAAAGTGCATCTAGCTATCATAAAAGTGCATCTGTTCATCATAAAAGTGCATCTATCTGTCATAAAAGTGCATCTAGCATCATAAAAGTGCATCTAGCCATCATAAAAGTGCATCTAGCCATCATAAAAGTGCATCTGTTCATCATAAAAGTGCATCTATCTGTCATAAAAGTGCATCTAGCATCATAAAAGTGCATCTAGCCATCATAAAAGTGCATCTAGCCATCATAAAAGTGCATCTATCCATCATAAAAGTGCATCTGTCGATCATAAAAGTGCATCTATCTGTCATAAAAGTGCATCTATCATCATAAAAGTGCATCTATCCATCATAAAAGTGCATCTATCCATCATAAAAGTGCATCTGTCGATCATAAAAGTGCATCTATCTGTCATAAAAGTGCATCTTACATCATAAAAGTGCATCTAGCATCATAAAAGTGCATCTGTCCATCATAAAAGTGCATCTAGCCATCATAAAAGTGCATCTATCCATCATAAAAGTGCATCTGTCGATCATAAAAGTGCATCTATCTGTCATAAAAGTGCATCTATCATCATAAAAGTGCATCTATCCATCATAAAAGTGCATCTATCCATCATAAAAGTGCATCTATCCATCATAAAAGAGCATCTATCATCATAAAAGTGCATCTGTCCATCATAAAATTGCATCTAGCCATCATAAAAGTGCATCTGTCCATCATAAAAGTGCATCTAGCCATCATAAAAGTGCATCTGTCCATCATAAAAGTGCATCTATCATCATAAAAGTGCATCTATCCATCATAAAAGTGCATCTAGCCATCATAAAAGTGCATCTGTCCATCATAAAAGTGCATCTATCCATCATAAAAGTGCATCTAGCCATCATAAAAGTGCATCTGTCCATCATAAAAGTGCATCTATCATCATAAAAGTGCATCTATCTGTCATAAAAGTGCATCTGTCCATCATAAAAGAGCATCTATCCATCATAAAAGAGCATCTATCCATCATAAAAGTGCATCTAGCCATCATAAAAGTGCATCTGTCCATCATAAAGGTGCATCTATCATCATAAAAGTGCATCTATCTGTCATAAAAGTGCATCTGTCCATCATAAAAGTGCATCTGTCCATCATAAAAGTGCATCTAGCCATCATAAAAGTGCATCTGTCCATCATAAAAGTGCATCTATCCATCATAAAAGTGCATCTATCTGTCATAAAAGTGCATCTATCCATCATAAAAGTGCATCTATCTGTCATAAAAGTGCATCTGTCGATCATAAAAGTGCATCTATCATCATAAAAGTGCATCTATCATCATAAAAGTGCATCTATCCATCATAAAAGTGCATCTAGCCATCATAAAAGTGCATCTGTCCATCATAAAAGTGCATCTATCCATCATAAAAGTGCATCTAGCCATCATAAAAGTGCATCTGTCCATCATAAAAGTGCATCTATCATCATAAAAGTGCATCTATCTGTCATAAAAGTGCATCTGTCCATCATAAAAGAGCATCTATCCATCATAAAAGAGCATCTATCCATCATAAAAGTGCATCTAGCCATCATAAAAGTGCATCTGTCCATCATAAAGGTGCATCTATCATCATAAAAGTGCATCTATCTGTCATAAAAGTGCATCTGTCCATCATAATAGTGCATCTGTCCATCATAAAAGTGCATCTAGCCATCATAAAAGTGCATCTGTCCATCATAAAAGTGCATCTATCCATCATAAAAGTGCATCTATCTGTCATAAAAGTGCATCTATCCATCATAAAAGTGCATCTATCTGTCATAAAAGTGCATCTGTCGATCATAAAAGTGCATCTATCATCATAAAAGTGCATCTATCCATCATAAAAGTGCATCTATCCATCATAAAAGTGCATCTATCCATCATAAAAGTGCATCTATCATCATAAAAGTGCATCTATCCATCATAAAAGTGCATCTATCCATCATAAAAGTGCATCTATCCATCATAAAAGTGCATCTATCATCATAAAAGTGCATCTATCCATCATAAAAGTGCATCTATCATCATAAAAGTGCATCTATCCATCATAAAAGTGCATCTGTCGATCATAAAAGTGCATCTATCATCATAAAAGTGCATCTATCCATCATAAAAGAGCATCTATCATCATAAAAGTGCATCTGTCCATCATAAAAGAGCATCTATCCATCATAAAAGAGCATCTGTCGATCCTAAAAGTGCATCTATCCATCATAAAAGTGCATCTATCCATCATAAAAGTGCATCTATCTGTCATAAAAGTGCATCTATCCATCATAAAAGTGCATCTATCATCATAAAAGTGCATCTATCTGTCATAAAAGTGCATCTATCCATCATAAAAGTGCATCTATCTGTCATAAAAGTGCATCTGTCCATCATAAAAGTGCATCTATCATCATAAAAGTGCATCTATCCATCATAAAAGTGCATCTATCATCATAAAAGTGCATCTATCCATCATAAAAGTGCATCTGTCGATCATAAAAGTGCATCTATCATCATAAAAGTGCATCTATCCATCATAAAAGAGCATCTATCATCATAAAAGTGCATCTGTCGATCATAAAAGTGCATCTGTCCATCATAAAAGAGCATCTATCCATCATAAAAGAGCATCTGTCGATCCTAAAAGTGCATCTATCCATCATAAAAGTGCATCTATCCATCATAAAAGTGCATCTATCTGTCATAAAAGTGCATCTATCCATCATAAAAGTGCATCTATCATCATAAAAGTGCATCTATCCATCATAAAAGTGCATCTATCCATCATAAAAGTGCATCTATCTGTCATAAAAGTGCATCTGTCCATCATAAAAGAGCATCTATCCATCATAAAAGAGCATCTGTCGATCCTAAAAGTGCATCTATCCATCATAAAAGTGCATCTATCCATCATAAAAGTGCATCTATCATCATAAAAGTGCATCTATCTGTCATAAAAGTGCATCTATCATCATAAAAGTGCATCTATCATCATAAAAGTGCATCTATCTGTCATAAAAGTGCATCTATCATCATAAAAGTGCATTTATCTGTCATAAAAGTGCATCTGTCGATCATAAAAGTGCATCTATCATCATAAAAGTGCATCTATCATCATAAAAGTGCATCTATCCATCATAAAAGTGCATTTATCTGTCATAAAAGTGCATCTGTCGATCATAAAAGTGCATCTATCATCATAAAAGTGCATCTATCCATCATAAAAGTGCATCTATCCGTCATAAAAGTGCATCTATCCATCATAAAAGTGCATCTATCATCATAAAAGTGCATCTATCCATCATAAAAGTGCATCTGTCGATCATAAAAGTGCATCTATCATCATAAAAGTGCATCTATCCATCATAAAAGAGCATCTATCATCATAAAAGTGCATCTGTCGATCATAAAAGTGCATCTGTCCATCATAAAAGAGCATCTATCCATCATAAAAGAGCATCTGTCGATCATAAAAGAGCATCTATCCATCATAAAAGTGCATCTAGCCATCATAAAAGTGCATCTGTCCATCATAAAAGTGCATCTGTCCATCATAAAAGTGCATCTATCTGTCATAAAAGTGCATCTGTCCATCATAAAAGTGCATCTGTCCATCATAAAAGTGCATCTAGCCATCATAAAAGTGCATCTGTCCATCATAAAAGTGCATCTATCCATCATAAAAGTGCATCTATCCATCATAAAAGTGCATATATCTGTCATAAAAGTGCATCTGTCGATCATAAAAGTGCATCTATCATCATAAAAGTGCATCTATCCATCATAAAAGTGCATCTGTCCATCATAAAAGTGCATCTGTCCATCATAAAAGTGCATCTATCCATCATAAAAGTGCATCTGTCCATCATAAAAGTGCATCTGTCCATCATAAAAGTGCATCTATCCATCATAAAAGTGCATCTAGCCATCATAAAAGTGCATCTGTCCATCATAAAAGTGCATCTATCCATCATAAAAGTGCATCTATCATCATAAAAGTGCATCTGTGGATCATAAAAGAGCATCTATCATCATAAAAGTGCATCTATCATCATAAAAATGCATCTATCCATCATAAAAGTGCATCTATCCATCATAAAAGAGCATCTGTCGATCATAAAAGTGCATCTATCCGTCATAAAAGTGCATCTATCCATCATAAAAGTGCATCTATCCATCATAAAAGTGCATCTATCCATCATAAAAGAGCATCTATCATCATAAAAGTGCATCTGTCGATCATAAAAGTGCATCTTACATCATAAAAGTGCATCTATCCATCATAAAAGTGCATCTGTCGATCATAAAAGTGCATCTATCATCATAAAAGTGCATCTATCCATCATAAAAGTGCATCTGTCGATCATAAAAGTGCATCTATCCATCATAAAAGAGCATCTTACATCATAAAAGTGCATCTATCCATCATAAAAGTGCATCTGTCGATCATAAAAGTGCATCTGTCGATCATAAAAGTGCATCTTACATCATAAAAGTGCATCTATCCATCATAAAAGTGCATCTGTCGATCATAAAAGTGCATCTATCATCATAAAAGTGCATCTATCCATCATAAAAGAGCATCTATCCATCATAAAAGTGCATCTATCCATCATAAAAGTGCATCTATCCATCATAAAAGAGCATCTATCCATTATAAAAGTGCATCTGTTCATCATAAAAGTGCATCTATCATCATAAAAGTGCATCTATCCATCATAAAAGAGCATCTATCCATCATAAAAGAGCATCTATCCATCATAAAAGTGCATCTATCATCATAAAAGTGCATCTATCCATCATAAAAGTGCATCTGTAACACTTTATAATAACTACACACTATGAAGCATTAGTAAATAGTTCATTCATCATTTATAAAGCATTAATATACATTAATAGGCAGTTTATAAATACAGCTATAAATGCTTTTCTACTTGATTTATAAGCATATCTATAATGTGTTTAATAATTGTATTTTCATACTTTATAAACGATCAATTTACATCTTTATTACATAGACATATAGTAGTTGCTCAATGTGATAATAAACAGAGCCTTTATAATTCCTTTATAAAAGCTTTACAAGGCATAAATCGTCCTCACTTTAGATGAGCTCACAGAAACTACTAAATGTTTTATAACCACCTGAATGAATCATGAATTACAGTGGAAATACATGTTAATAAAGTATTTATTAACACACTGAGTATCTATTACTATATGTCTAAATAATAAGATGTACAAATGTACATTTAAATAGTTTAAAAATCCTTTACTTACACTTTCTAAATGATCTGATGAACCACTGACAAGTCCTAAATAACTGGTTTGTAAATAATGTAATGCTTAATTTAGAAATGCTAAATTTCTCATTTATAAAATATGAAAATACAATTATTAAACACATTATAGATATGCTTATAAATCAAGAATAAAGCATTTATAGCTGTATTTATAAACTGCATATTAATGTCTATTAATGCTTTATAAATGATACATTAATGCTTACTTCATATCGTGTAGTTATTATAAAGTGTTACCAGTGCATCTATCCATCATATAACTGCTCCACATGGCTCCGGGGGAGCATTATTTACACTAAATGAGAGGGTTCCCTGTATAGTTTGCAGAATTATTTTTCTTCCAACTATGGCTATAATCATCGGCAGATATCCTTCTGAATAATAATTCATTCTGAAATGTAGTATCTGTGCATCTCTAGTTTTCACATATTCACATTTTTGCTGTTGACATAGAGACTATAACGGTAGAGTTTGCATTTTCAGGCCCCCAAAACTCAGTTGTCGTGTAAATGAAAGGCCAAAAACACATAAAAAGTTCCCCGTTTCTCGTTGAGAACAGTGTCTGTAAATGACCCCTAAAGCATGTTTATGCATGCGAGAGATCAAAGTGTGTGTCAAGTATCTCTGCATCGGAGGATTTCTGGAAAGTGCTTTGACTCTGAACTAAACAGGAACCATAAGGCGTCTCTGTTCGGTGGGCCGGCCGACGGTGATTTGAGAAGATAGCGCTTTATGATGCTGACCTGCGAGTCACATTCCCCTCCAGGGACACCTACAGGACGGGCCGAGGGGATCGGCCAGCTGCAATAAACCCAAACTCTCCTGCCCTGTCTTCTGAAATAACAGCATCGCCTGAGGTCCTGGAGTCTTCAAGGCAAAACTTCAGACATGAGCAGTAGAGAGATCGTTTAGAAAGTGTGCAGAACAGGCCCAAAAGACAGCGCAAACCATGTAAATACTTTTAAAGACATGAATCATGTTTCAGGGGTTAATTTAGTGCAATAAAAGTGAAGTGACTCAACAACAGATGCATGTGTTTCGCCCATATCCTGCCGAAGCCCTTCATGACGAGCAGGGCACAGCGAAATTATTCACTGCATGTCATCCAGAACATCCACGTCTGTCCTTATGCTGTTCCAACCGGCGTGACTTTCTTTCTTCCGCTGAGCTGTTGATGTAGATCTTTTCTACTCAATGAAAGGTGCTGTCAAGCTCTGACAAATACAAAAGACACAATAAAAGTAGTCCATGTGCCATACGGAGCCCCTTAAGGGACATGGTGATGGAAAACAATATACACTCACCTAAAGGATTATTAGGAACACCTGTTGAATTTCTCATTAATGCAATTATCTAATCAACCAATCACATGGCAGTTGCTTCAATGCATTTAGGGGTGTGGTCCTGGTCAAGACAATCTCCTGAACTCCACACTGAATGTCAGAATGGGAAAGAAAGGGGATTTAAGCAATTTTGAGCGTGGCATGGTTGTTGGTGCCAGACGGGCCGGTCTGAGTATTTCACAATCTGCTCAGTTACTGGGATTTTCACACACAACCATTTCTAGGGTTTACAAAGAATGGTGTGAAAAGGGAAAAACATCCAGTAAGCGGCAGTCCTGTGGGCGAAAATGCCTTGTTGATGCTAGAGGTCAGAGGAGAATGGGCCGACTGATTCAAGCTGATAGAAGAGCAACTTTGACTGAAATAACCACTCGTTACAACCGAGGTATGCAGCAAAGCATTTGTGAAGCCACAACACACACAACCTTGAGGCGGATGGGCTACAACAGCAGAAGACCCCACCGGGTACCACTCATCTCCACTACAAATAGGAAAAAGAGGCGACAATTTGCACAAGCTCACCAAAATTGGACAGTTGAAGACTGGAAAAATGTTGCCTGGTCTGATGAGTCTGGATTTCTGTTGAGACATTCAGATGGTAGAGTCAGAATTTGGCGTAAACAGAATGAGAACATGGATCCATCATGCCTTGTTACCACTGTGCAGGCTGGTGGTGGTGGTGTAATGGTGTGGGGGATGTTTTCTTGGCACACTTTAGGCCCCTTAGTGCCAATTGGGCATGGTTTAAATGCCACGGCCTACCTGAGCATTGTTTCTGACCATGTCCATCCCTTTATGACCACCATGTCCCCATCCTCTGATGGCTACTTCCAGCAGGATAATGCACCGTCACAAAGCTCCAATCATTTCAAATTGGTTTCTTGAACATGACAATGAGTTCACTGAACTAAAATGGCCGCCACAGTCACCAGATCTCAACCCAATAGAGCATCTTTGGGATGTGGTGGAACGGGAGCTTCGTGCCCTGGATGTGCATCCCACAAATCTCCATCAACTGCAAGATGCTCTCCTATCAATATGGGCCAACATTTCTAAAGAATGCTTTCAGCACCTTTCAGAATCAATGCCACGTAGAATTAAGGCAGTTCTGAAGGTGAAAGGGGGTCAAACACAGTATTAGTGTGTGTTCCTAATAATCCTTTAGGTGAGTGTGTGTATACCCTTGAGAACTCAACGTTTCTCAAGAGAGAGAGCAAATGTGAAGTGTCTCTGCATCTGGTTTTCCAGGGTCAAGAGGTCAAACCATTGGGTTTGGAGGTGGGCGCTCCTACTGAGCAGATGTCAATAGCATTCCCAGACTGCTGTGCCGCGGGCGTTTTCTCCACATGTATGTCGGTCTGCATGGCATTTCCTCCCTCAGCCCCAGCAAAAACCAGACGCAACACTGCAAAATATCTGTTATTCTTTAGTCTGATATGGCTTCATATTTCCAGAAAGCCGAAGATCATGAACGTATGGTTTCACATGGAGTGCTTGAATACAGCGGATCGTTGTGGTTTTGATGAGTGGACACTTGCTTTTGTCCTGTGAATAAACTCGAAGTGCTGCCAAACATCACAGACGTGATAAAATGAGCTGAGTCAGAGGAACGTCAGGAATGTTTTCAGAGAGAAGAACAAATGCCTTTGTTGTGCTGGGAAATCACCCAGGTGCTTTTTATACGTCACACTTCATTATATATCAGTAAGAGACTGAGAGACCGTTTCAAATAGAAGATGAGTGAGTGTTTTACTACTACTAGCCCTAGTGTAAACCCTGATATATGAAATAATGTTTTGATAAATCAAGATTTTATGGCTCATATAGTCTGATATAGTGAGAATATGGAGGCTCAAACTGAGCAAACAGATGCAGTTTAGTGCAGATGCTGATATTCATATGGGTGAAATTCTGATGTAAATCAATGAGATCTTTATAAGAGTAGAGCAGACACTGACATACAATCATATAAATATCACTCATCACTCTATATCTGACAATAATATGCCCTAGTAAGATGATATTTAATGCTTAGTTTTATGATCAAATAATGCAATACAATGATGATTGAGAGAAAGATGATGGTCATATTTGATACATTTTGATACTATTTGATTAGTCTAATAATAAATGGTGATGGATTATCATATAAAGTTTCTTCAGTCCAGTGAGTGTTCCTCTTGAAATATTACTAACAATATCATAGTGATTCATGCGTTTACTTGATGAAACCAGAGCAGATTTGACAGCAGAAAGACACGTGGCGCTCGAGCTGAAGGAGGACTCTTGACAGACTTTTACTGGATAAACTCTAGACGATCAGAGACAGACGGACTGGAGGAGATTGAGTGAGAGGATCTTCAGGGAAGTTTTGATGATGTTTATTATTTTGAGGCCTTGGAAATGTGCATATAAATATGATACAGTTGGCTTTATAGAGATAGTAATAGTAATTTTCCCCATTACAAAAGAATGTGTGTTTGAGTGTGTGTGTTGTGTGTTGTGTGTGTGACTGTGTGTCTGAGTGTGTGTGTGTGTGTGTGTGTGTGTGTGTGTGTGTGTGTGTGTGTGTGTGTGTGTGTGTGTGTGTGTGTGTGTGTGTGTGTGTGTGTGTGTGTGTGTGTGTGTGTGAGTTTGTGTGAGTGCGTGTGTGAATGTGTTTGAATGTATGTTGTGTGTGCGTGTGTGTGTGCGTGTGTGTGTGTACTTGTCTACCTATCTAACAGGGGACCTTGGTGTCGTAACACACTCACTAACAGGGGACCTCTGAGCCAAGAGGGGACATTTTTCAGGTCCCCTGTTGGTCATGCTTTAAATCATGTTAAAATCAAGTAAAAACACAAAACAAAACGCTCTGGTGATTTTTTTTACTTTTGACAAAGTGGGGACCTACAAGTGTGTGTGTTTAAATCATGTGAAAATTAAGTATAAACACTCTGGTAATTTTTTAAAAACTTATGACCAAGTGGGGACCTAAGTGTGTGTGTGTGTTTAAGGTCATACTCAGCAGCTCCCCTGTAGGCTGGAGCAGGAACTGTAAGGGCTCTTAAACACACGTCGTTCACACACTCCTCTATTGTTTGAATGGCCTGCTGTCCCAGAGAGACTCTGCTGTTTAACAGGCTGCTTACTAAAGGAACAAGCATTACATCTCTTTACTAGATACCCTGACTAGTTTCAAACTTTGCATTACATTACAATTAAATTCTACACAGAATCCAAGAAAAAAAGGATTTAAAAATCTAAACAACCAGAATGTAATTAGAAGTTTTGTTTTTGTATTTTTTATTTTAACATATTTTAATGACAGTAGCCTATATTCATTGAACATTATTTAATTTATCAAAATAAACAGAAAATAGTACAAACTTTACTATTCTTTTAAACAAGTGTTAAGACACTATTATTAAAAAAAAAAACATTTTAGCTCAAGTATTTGTATAAATAAAGTGTGACTTTTGCCCCATGTAAAATGGGGTGTAAAAGGCCCACCTTACCACCTTATACATTTATGAGTTTTTTTAAACAAACCACTTTTGATTTATTTATGATTTACACAATGACTCGGTCCCCTGTTAGATAGTAAATCACGACACCAGTGTGTTTGCGTTGTCATTTCTTGCCATAAACACACTGTGGAGATTTAGAGTTTTTATAGCAATAACTGAGTTTTAAGAGTTAAATCAAGCAGAAATAGTTCTCTAATGTATTAATTGCAGATCAGCAGATCAATGATTATGTTAAACACAATGACTTGGTCCCCTGTTAGATAGTAAATCACGACACCAGTGTGTTTGCATTGTCATTTCTTGCCATAAACACACTGTGGAGATTTAGAGTTTTTATAGCAATAACGGCGTTTTAAGAGTTAAATCAAGCTGAAATAGTTCTCTAATGTATTAATTGCAGATCCTCTTTGAATAATGATTATGTTAAACACAATGACTCGGTCCCCTGTTAGATAGTAAATCACGACACCAGTGTGTTTGCGTTGTCATTTCTTGCCATAAACACACTGTGGAGATTTAGAGTTTTTATAGCAATAACGGCGTTTTAAGAGTTAAATCAAGCTGAAATAGTTCTCTAATGTATTAATTGCAGATCCTCTTTGAATAATGATTATGTTAAACACAATGACTCGGTCCCCTGTTAGATAGTAAATCACGACACCAGTGTGTTTGCATTGTCATTTCTTGCCATAAACACACTGTGGAGATTTAGAGTTTTTATAGCAATAACTGAGTTTTAAGAGTTAAATCAAGCAGAAATATTTCTCTAATGTATTAATTGCAGATCCTCTTTGAATAATGATTATGTTAAACACAATGACTCGGTCCCCTGTTAGATAGTAAATCACGACACCAGTGTGTTTGCGTTGTCATTTCTTGCCATCTCAAACACACTGTAGATATTCACTGTATATATTGAGATAACTCAATTATATGGCGACTTGCATTAAAATGTTTATCCGTCTCAATTAAATTATGTGAACTGAATGACTTTTAACATTGACACTTTAGTTGTTTAACCAACTGATGATTTGCAACTCAGCAATCAACACACAACTGAGTTTTAAGAGTTAAATCAAGCAGAAAAAATTATCTAATGTATTAATTGCAGATCCTCTTTGAATAATGATTATGTTAAACACAATGACTCGGCCCCCTGTTAGATAGTAAATCACGACACCAGTGTGTTTGCGTTGTCATTTCTTGCCATCTCAAACACACTGTGGAGATTTAGAGTTTTTATAGCAATAACTGAGTTTTAAGAGTTAAATCAAGCAGAAAAAATTATCTAATGTATTAATTGCAGATCCTCTTTGAATAATGATTATGTTAAACACAATGACTCGGTCCCCTGTTAGATAGTAAATCACGACACCAGTGTGTTTGCGTTGTCATTTCTTGCCATAAACACACTGTGAAGATTTAGAGTTTTTATAGCAATAACGGCGTTTTAAGAGTTAAATCAAGCAGAAATATTTCTCTAATGTATTAATTGCAGATCCTCTTTGAATAATGATTATGTTAAACACAATGACTCTGTCCCCTGTTAGATAGTAAATCACGACACCAGTGTGTTTGCGTTGTCATTTCTTGCCATCTCAAACACACTGTAGATATTCACTGTATATATTGAGATAACTCAATTATATGGCGACTTGCATTAAAATGTTTATCCGTCTCAATTAAATTATGTGAACTGAATGACTTTTAACATTGACACTTTAGTTGTTTAACCAACTGATGATTTGCAACTCAGCAATCAACACACAACTGAGTTTTAAGAGTTAAATCAAGCAGAAAAAATTATCTAATGTATTAATTGCAGATCCTCTTTGAATAATGATTATGTTAAACACAATGACTCGGCCCCCTGTTAGATAGTAAATCACGACACCAGTGTGTTTGCATTGTCATTTCTTGCCATCTCAAACACACTGTGAAGATTTAGAGTTTTTATAGCAATAACTGAGTTTTAAGAGTTAAATCAAGCAGAAATATTTCTCTAATGTATTAATTGCAGATCATCAGATCAATGATTATGTTAAACACAATGACTCGGTCCCCTGTTAGATAGTAAATCACGACACCAGTGTGTTTGCATTGTCATTTCTTGCCATCTCAAACACACTGTGAAGATTTAGAGTTTTTATAGCAATAACTGAGTTTTAAGAGTTAAATCAAGCAGAAATATTTCTCTAATGTATTAATTGCAGATCATCAGATCAATGATTATGTTAAACACAATGACTCGGTCCCCTGTTAGATAGTAAATCACGACACCAGTGTGTTTGCATTGTCATTTCTTGCCATCTCAAACACACTGTGGAGATTTAGAGTTTTTATAGCAATAACTGAGTTTTAAGAGTTAAATCAAGCAGAAATATTTCTCTAATGTATTAATTGCAGATCATCAGATCAATGATTATGTTAAACACAATGGCTCGGTCCCCTGTTAGATATTAAATCACGACACCAGTGTGTTTGCATTGTCATTTTTTGCCATCTCAAACACACTGTGGAGATTTAGAGTTTTTATAGCAATAACTGAGTTTTAAGAGTTAAATCAAGCTGAAATAGTTCTCTAATGTATTAATTGCAGATCCTCTTTGAATAATGATTATGTTAAACACAATGACTCGGTCCCCTGTTAGATAGTAAATCACGACACCAGTGTGTTTGCGTTGTCATTTCTTGCCATAAACACACTGTGAAGATTTAGAGTTTTTATAGCAATAACGGCGTTTTAAGAGTTAAATCAAGCAGAAATATTTCTCTAATGTATTAATTGCAGATCCTCTTTGAATAATGATTATGTTAAACACAATGACTCTGTCCCCTGTTAGATAGTAAATCACGACACCAGTGTGTTTGCGTTGTCATTTCTTGCCATCTCAAACACACTGTAGATATTCACTGTATATATTGAGATAACTCAATTATATGGCGACTTGCATTAAAATGTTTATCCGTCTCAATTAAATTATGTGAACTGAATGACTTTTAACATTGACACTTTAGTTGTTTAACCAACTGATGATTTGCAACTCAGCAATCAACACACAACTGAGTTTTAAGAGTTAAATCAAGCAGAAAAAATTATCTAATGTATTAATTGCAGATCCTCTTTGAATAATGATTATGTTAAACACAATGACTCGGTCCCCTGTTAGATAGTAAATCACGACACCAGTGTGTTTGCATTGTCATTTCTTGCCATCTCAAACACACTGTGAAGATTTAGAGTTTTTATAGCAATAACTGAGTTTTAAGAGTTAAATCAAGCAGAAATATTTCTCTAATGTATTAATTGCAGATCATCAGATCAATGATTATGTTAAACACAATGACTCGGTCCCCTGTTAGATAGTAAATCACGACACCAGTGTGTTTGCATTGTCATTTCTTGCCATAAACACACTGTGGAGATTTAGAGTTTTTATAGCAATAACTGAGTTTTAAGAGTTAAATCAAGCAGAAATATTTCTCTAATGTATTAATTGCAGATCATCAGATCAATGATTATGTTAAACACAATGACTTGGTCCCCTGTTAGATAGTAAATCACGACACCAGTGTGTTTGCGTTGTCATTTCTTGCCATCTCAAACACACTGTGGAGATTTAGAGTTTTTATAGCAATAACTGAGTTTTAAGAGTTAAATCAAGCCAAAATATTTCTCTAATGTATTAATTGCAGATCATCTTTGAATAATGATTATGTTAAACACAATGACTCGGTCCCCTGTTAGATAGTAAATCACGACACCAGTGTGTTTGCGTTGTCATTTCTTGCCATAAACACACTGTGGAGATTTAGAGTTTTTATAGCAATAACTGAATTTTAAGAGTTAAATCAAGCAGAAATATTTCTCTAATGTATTAATTGCAGATCATCAGATCAATGATTATGTTAAACACAATGACTCGGTCCCCTGTTAGATAGTAAATCACGACACCAGTGTGTTTGCGTTGTCATTTCTTGCCATAAACACACTGTGAAGATTTAGAGTTTTTATAGCAATAACTGAGTTTTAAGAGTTAAATCAAGCAGAAATATTTCTCTAATGTATTAATTGCAGATCATCAGATCAATGATTATGTTAAACACAATGACTCGGTCCCCTGTTAGATAGTAAATCACGACACCAGTGTGTTTGCATTGTCATTTCTTGCCATCTCAAACACACTGTGAAGATTTAGAGTTTTTATAGCAATAACTGAGTTTTAAGAGTTAAATCAAGCAGAAATATTTCTCTAATGTATTAATTGCAGATCATCAGATCAATGATTATGTTAAACACAATGACTCGGTCCCCTGTTAGATAGTAAATCACGACACCAGTGTGTTTGCGTTGTCATTTCTTGCCATAAACACACTGTGGAGATTTAGAGTTTTTATAGCAATAACTGAATTTTAAGAGTTAAATCAAGCAGAAATATTTCTCTAATGTATTAATTGCAGATCATCAGATCAATGATTATGTTAAACACAATGACTCGGTCCCCTGTTAGATAGTAAATCACGACACCAGTGTGTTTGCGTTGTCATTTCTTGCCATAAACACACTGTGGAGATTTAGAGTTTTTATAGCAATAACGGCGTTTTAAGAGTTAAATCAAGCAGAAATAGTTCTCTAATGTATTAATTGCAGATCCTCTTTGAATAATGATTATGTTAAACACAATGACTCGGTCCCCTGTTAGATAGTAAATCACGACACCAGTGTGTTTGCGTTGTCATTTCTTGCCATCTCAAACACACTGTAGATATTCACTGTATATATTGAGATAACTCAATTATATGGCGACTTGCATTAAAATGTTTATCCGTCTCAATTAAATTATGTGAACTGAATGACTTTTAACATTGACACTTTAGTTGTTTAACCAACTGATGATTTGCAACTCAGCAATCAACACACAACTGAGTTTTGACCTCTAAAATCTTATTATAGTGTATTGTTATGGTAAGTATTGGTGTTTAATGTTTTAAATCAAGCAGAAATCACTCTTTAAGGAAACAATTGCAGGTCACACTTTATACAGTGAACATGATTTCCTTAAATTGACTTAAGTCCCCTGTTGGATGGTAAAACACAACGCCTGTTTGATTGCTTTGCCATTTCTTGCCATCACAAACACACTGTAGAGATTTTGAAGGTCAGAACAAAATTTTATGGTGACTTGCATGAAAATGTTCATCCGTCTCTATTAAATTATGCAAACTGAATGTCTTTTAACATTGACACTTTAGTTGAAGATTTTCAACTCAACAATCAACACACAACTGAGTTTTGACCTCCAAAATCATTATACAGTGTTTATTAAATTTAAATAAAAAATATAAATTTTCTTTACAAAACAAGTTTGACTCTCTACTGCTTATTCATTATTGTTTATGTTACATGGTCCATGTTTACATTACAGTATAAAATTGTTCCTAAGTTTTCCCCTTTTATATAGATGGTAATGACTAAATATCCTTGCACACCGAAATTTTCACACGTAAAAAAAAAGATCAAGCACGTTTACACACAGCCTCTGAAACTTTCCTTCGTCATAAAAAAAATTCTGATCAGGTTCAGTTTTCTGCATTTTTCGCATCCATAGCAAGCATTTTGAGAGGGGTTTCAAATTTCTGTGTTATTCATTTTTGTGTTAAAATTTTGAACATAAGTTGAACAGTTTAAAAAAGAAAGTGTGAACGTTCAAATTAGCCTTTATAGTTCATAAAGTTTTGCTGGCGTTTGTATCTAATTGAGAAAAGAATGAATGTAAATTGAAAGATGTCGTCATTGAACACATTTTGTGCCAAAGCAAATAAATGATCCACAGTTTAGCCACATAGGCTGATGTGATCCCTGAGTGAAGAGTTTTGAAAAAGTGATGAGTATTCAGAAATGTGTCCTAGCAGATGTTTAAAAAACCCTGTAATATCACTATTAGTAAGGGATCACTGTATAATATCACTCTTTAAATCTGAGTTATTGAAAGTGAACGGACAGTTCTCTTCTGATAGCATATAATTCAGTGGAAAAAGAAGTAAACTTGAGAATAACATATGGCATATCTTGCTTTATTATGCTGAGATTGATCGAGATTGACACATCCCCCAAACCCTATTTACATATGAATACAGGAAAGGCCAAAGCCATTGTCTCACAGGTGAGGAACTGGCCTTACCGAGCTGTTACACCCATGTCACAGAAACAAACTTCTCAAACAAACTAGAGAAAACGCTGGGATTTACCTGGGAAAATTAAATCAATGTACACTTTTTCCAATCCCTACGACACATTTTTCAATACTTGGGTCACTTTTTTAAAACTCTTCACACACTTCTCCAAAATGAATTTCAGCTTGGCACAGCAGTTATTTTAATGTTCAAAATGCACTAAAACTACCAAAAAGGATTCTGAGGATTCAAAGGAATCACCCAACAAACACACTTTTTCAATCATAAAACACAGACCTAAAACACATGATCATTACACAATGTTTTCTTTTGTAAAATTTTCTTTTCAAAACAAGACTTACACTATAATTCACTGCAGTTTATGTTACATGGTCCTTGGTCCAGTACAGTATAACATTATTCCTAAATGTTTCCCTTTTGAATGGATGGCAATGCAATTTAAAAACTAACACCAGCTAAATCTATTTGTTTTGATAGTATTTTATATTTTAGATTCAAAATACAACCCCAAATCAGAAAAAGTTGTGACAGTATGGAAAACGCAAAAAAAAAAAAAAAAAAAAAAAGAGAGGTGATTTCTAAATTTACTTTGACTTGTATTTCATTGCAGACAATATGAACACAAAATATTTCATGTTTTGTCTGGTCAACTTCATGTCATTTGTAAATATGCATCCTTTCCTGTCATTCAGACCTGCAACACATTTCAAAAAAAGCTGGGACAGTAAAGCATTTACCACTTTGTAATGTTGCCATTCCTTTTCACAACACTTAAAAGACGTTTAGGGACTGAAGACACCAAGTGATGAAGTGTTTCAGGTGTAATTTTGTCTTAAGGTGGGCAACAGTACGGGGTCTTAGTTGTCCACATTCACTGAGTGAAGACAAAAAGTGAACAGTGAAAGAGTGATGAGGATTGAGAAATGTGTCCCAGCAAATGTAAAAAAAAAAACTGTTGACATGTTTTAAATTGTTTTAAAAATCAAATTAAATTAAATTAAATTAAATTAAATTAAATTAAATATATTTTCATCTTATTAGAAGTGATATTTTCTTGGTGTTTAGCCCCACAGCTTTCTGCATATCGCTTTACGTTTTTTTTTTTATTGCATTGGACAATACTAAATTGATATGTTAAAAACTGTGAATAATTTTTCATTGCTTTCACACAAAATGCATTCAATGACCACATTTTCCAAAATCCACGAACACTTTTGTTATTCGTACCTAACCATCTGCAAAACTATATATTTTTAGCACATTCTTTTAATGCTAACACGCTGCTTTCAGAACTGATCAAACACATTCAAGTCTGAACGATGATCAACTCATTTCTGCAGGAATTATATTAAAATCCAAAGGGACCCACTTTATATAAGGTGGCCTTAACTACTATGTACTAACATTTTAATTATCCATTTGATACAATGCACTTATTGTTTACATACATGTCTTTACATTGTACTTACATTTTTAAATATACCTGCATGTAATTACATCTGTAATTAATTTCTGTAGTTACATCTTGTTTTGAAAAGAAAATTTTACAAAAGAAAACATTGTGTAATGATCATGTGTTTTAGGTCTGTGTTTTATGATTGAAAAAGTGTGTTTGTTGGGTGATTCCTTTGAATCCTCAGAATCCTTTTTGGTAGTTTTAGTGCATTTTGAACATTAAAATAACTGCTGTGCCAAGCTGAAATTCATTTTGGAGAAGTGTGTGAAGAGTTTTAAAAAAGTGACCCAAGTATTGAAAAATGTGTCGTAGGGATTGGAAAAAGTGTACATTGATTTAATTTTCCCAGGTAAATCCCAGCGTTTTCTCTAGTTTGTTTGAGAAGTTTGTTTCTGTGACATGGGTGTAACAGCTCGGTAAGGCCAGTTCCTCACCTGTGAGACAATGGCTTTGGCCTTTCCTGTATTCATATGTAAATAGGGTTTGGGGGATGTGTAAGCAAACTGATCTACACTAGGCTAAATACACACATGAAGTATTTTTTTAGAAGTTAGGAGTTTATGTACTATACAGGCCAATTTGAACATTTTTACATTCTCTTTTCAAAACTGTTAAACTTATGTTCAAAATTTAACACAAAACTAAAAAAATAATAGAAATTTGCTACATTTAGACAGTAATACCATATTGAAATATACAACCCCAAATCAGAAAAAGTTGGGACAGTATGGAAAACGCAAATACAAAAAAAGAAGTGATTTCTACATTTACTTTGACTTGTATTTCATTGCAGACAATATGAACACAAAATATTTCATGTTTTGTCTGGTCAACTTCATGTCATTTGTAAATATGCATCCTTTCCTGTCATTCAGACCTGCAATTCAGACACATTTCAAAAAAAGTTGGGACAGGAGCAATTTAGGGCTAGTAATAAGGTAAAATGGTTAAATAATGATGTGATTTGAAACAGGTGATGTCAACAGGTGATTGTAATTATGATTTGCTACAAAAGCAGCATCCAAGAAAGGTCCTGTGAAGGCTCCATTAATGCTGAAAAGTACATAGAGATTTTGGAGCATAATATGCTGCCTTCAAGAAGACATCTTTTCCAGGGACGTCCATGCATATTTCAACAAGACAATGCAAAACCACATTCTGCACACATTACAAAGTCCTGGCTGCGGAGGAAGAGGGTTCGGGTACTTGACTGGCCTGCCTCAGTCCCGGCCTGTCTCCAATAGAGAATGTGGACAACTAAGACCCCGTACTGTTGCCCACCTTAAGACAAAATTACACCTGAAACACTTCATCACTTGGTGTCTTCAGTCCCTAAACGTCTTTTAAGTGTTGTGAAAAGGAATGGCAACATTACAAAGTGGTAAATGCTTTACTGTCCCAGCTTTTTTTGAAATGTGTTGCAGGTCTGAATGACAGGAAAGGATGCATATTTACAAATGACATGAAGTTGACCAGACAAAACATGAAATATTTTGTGTTCATATTGTCTGCAATGAAATACAAGTCAAAGTAAATTTAGAAATCACCTCTCTTTTTTTTTTTCTTTTTTTTTGCGTTTTCCATACTGTCACAACTTTTTCTGATTTGGGGTTGTATTTTGAATCTAAAATATAAAATACTATCAAAACAAATAGATTTAGCTGGTGTTAGTTTTTAAATTGCATTGCCATCCATTCAAAAGGGAAACATTTAGGAATAATGTTATACTGTACTGGACCAAGGACCATGTAACATAAACTGCAGTGAATTATAGTGTAAGTCTTGTTTTGAAAAGAACATTTTACAAAAGAAAACATTGTGTAATGATCATGTGTTTTAGGTCTGTGTTTTATGATTGAAAAAGTGTGTTTGTTGGGTGATTCCTTTGAATCCTCAGAATCCTTTTTGGTAGTTTTAGTGCATTTTGAACATTAAAATAACTGCTGTGCCAAGCTGAAATTCATTTTGGAGAAGTGTGTGAAGAGTTTTAAAAAAGTGACCCAAGTATTGAAAAATGTGTCGTAGGGATTGGAAAAAGTGTACATTGATTTAATTTTCCCAGGTAAATCCCAGCGTTTTCTCTAGTTTGTTTGAGAAGTTTGTTTCTGTGACATGGGTGTAACAGCTCGGTAAGGCCAGTTCCTCACCTGTGAGACAATGGCTTTGGCCTTTCCTGTATTCATATGTAAATAGGGTTTGGGGGATGTGTCAATCTCGATCAATCTCAGCATAATAAAGCAAGATATGCCATATGTTATTCTCAAGTTTACTTCTTTTTCCACTGAATTATATGCTATCAGAAGAGAACTGTCCGTTCACTTTCAATAACTCAGATTTAAAGAGTGATATTATACAGTGATCCCTTACTAATAGTGATATTACAGGGTTTTTTAAACATCTGCTAG
The DNA here is from genome assembly GCF_949357685.1 of Gobio gobio. NCBI lineage: Eukaryota > Metazoa > Chordata > Actinopteri > Cypriniformes > Gobionidae > Gobio > Gobio gobio. Next base: position 8,720,864 of record NC_137103.1, read on the forward strand.
GACACATTTCTGAATACTCATCACTTTTTCAAAACTCTTCACTCAGGGATCACATCAGCCTATGTGGCTAAACTGTGGATCATTTATTTGCTTTGGCACAAAATGTGTTCAATGACGACATCTTTCAATTTACATTCATTCTTTTCTCAATTAGATACAAACGCCAGCAAAACTTTATGAACTATAAAGGCTAATTTGAACGTTCACACTTTCTTTTTTAAACTGTTCAACTTATGTTCAAAATTTTAACACAAAAATGAATAACACAGAAATTTGAAACCCCTCTCAAAATGCTTGCTATGGATGCGAAAAATGCAGAAAACTGAACCTGATCAGAATTTTTTTTATGACGAAGGAAAGTTTCAGAGGCTGTGTGTAAACGTGCTTGATCTTTTTTTTTACGTGTGAAAATTTCGGTGTGCAAGGATATTTAGTCATTACCATCTATATAAAAGGGGAAAACTTAGGAACAATTTTATACTGTAATGTAAACATGGACCATGTAACATAAACAATAATGAATAAGCAGTAGAGAGTCAAACTTGTTTTGTAAAGAAAATTTATATTTTTTATTTAAATTTAATAAACACTGTATAATGATTTTGGAGGTCAAAACTCAGTTGTGTGTTGATTGTTGAGTTGAAAATCTTCAACTAAAGTGTCAATGTTAAAAGACATTCAGTTTGCATAATTTAATAGAGACGGATGAACATTTTCATGCAAGTCACCATAAAATTTTGTTCTGACCTTCAAAATCTCTACAGTGTGTTTGTGATGGCAAGAAATGGCAAAGCAATCAAACAGGCGTTGTGTTTTACCATCCAACAGGGGACTTAAGTCAATTTAAGGAAATCATGTTCACTGTATAAAGTGTGACCTGCAATTGTTTCCTTAAAGAGTGATTTCTGCTTGATTTAAAACATTAAACACCAATACTTACCATAACAATACACTATAATAAGATTTTAGAGGTCAAAACTCAGTTGTGTGTTGATTGCTGAGTTGCAAATCATCAGTTGGTTAAACAACTAAAGTGTCAATGTTAAAAGTCATTCAGTTCACATAATTTAATTGAGACGGATAAACATTTTAATGCAAGTCGCCATATAATTGAGTTATCTCAATATATACAGTGAATATCTACAGTGTGTTTGAGATGGCAAGAAATGACAAAGCAAACACACTGGTGTCGTGATTTACTATCTAACAGGGGACCGAGTCATTGTGTTTAACATAATCATTATTCAAAGAGGATCTGCAATTAATACATTAGAGAAATATTTCTGCTTGATTTAACTCTTAAAACGCCGTTATTGCTATAAAAACTCTAAATCTCCACAGTGTGTTTATGGCAAGAAATGACAACGCAAACACACTGGTGTCGTGATTTACTATCTAACAGGGGACCGAGTCATTGTGTTTAACATAATCATTGATCTGATGATCTGCAATTAATACATTAGAGAAATATTTCTGCTTGATTTAACTCTTAAAATTCAGTTATTGCTATAAAAACTCTAAATCTCCACAGTGTGTTTATGGCAAGAAATGACAACGCAAACACACTGGTGTCGTGATTTACTATCTAACAGGGGACCGAGTCATTGTGTTTAACATAATCATTATTCAAAGATGATCTGCAATTAATACATTAGAGAAATATTTTGGCTTGATTTAACTCTTAAAACTCAGTTATTGCTATAAAAACTCTAAATCTCCACAGTGTGTTTGAGATGGCAAGAAATGACAACGCAAACACACTGGTGTCGTGATTTACTATCTAACAGGGGACCAAGTCATTGTGTTTAACATAATCATTGATCTGATGATCTGCAATTAATACATTAGAGAAATATTTCTGCTTGATTTAACTCTTAAAACTCAGTTATTGCTATAAAAACTCTAAATCTCCACAGTGTGTTTATGGCAAGAAATGACAATGCAAACACACTGGTGTCGTGATTTACTATCTAACAGGGGACCGAGTCATTGTGTTTAACATAATCATTGATCTGATGATCTGCAATTAATACATTAGAGAAATATTTCTGCTTGATTTAACTCTTAAAACTCAGTTATTGCTATAAAAACTCTAAATCTTCACAGTGTGTTTGAGATGGCAAGAAATGACAATGCAAACACACTGGTGTCGTGATTTACTATCTAACAGGGGGCCGAGTCATTGTGTTTAACATAATCATTATTCAAAGAGGATCTGCAATTAATACATTAGATAATTTTTTCTGCTTGATTTAACTCTTAAAACTCAGTTGTGTGTTGATTGCTGAGTTGCAAATCATCAGTTGGTTAAACAACTAAAGTGTCAATGTTAAAAGTCATTCAGTTCACATAATTTAATTGAGACGGATAAACATTTTAATGCAAGTCGCCATATAATTGAGTTATCTCAATATATACAGTGAATATCTACAGTGTGTTTGAGATGGCAAGAAATGACAACGCAAACACACTGGTGTCGTGATTTACTATCTAACAGGGGACCGAGTCATTGTGTTTAACATAATCATTATTCAAAGAGGATCTGCAATTAATACATTAGAGAAATATTCTTAGAAATACTCTTAAAACTCAGTTATTGCTATAAAAACTCTAAATCTCCACAGTGTGTTTATGGCAAGAAATGACAACGCAAACACACTGGTGTCGTGATTTACTATCTAACAGGGGACCGAGTCATTGTGTTTAACATTATCATTATTTACTATATAAAGTGATGACCTGTGATTATTACCTTAAAGAACAATTTCTGCTTGTCCAGTCCTATATTTATTAATTTTTTTATTGGTGCAAGAAATCAAATCTCACTCTAAAAATCTCAAAAACAAAGGACATTATTTGGGATTTTAGAGAGCAGAAACTATGTTTTAATTAAAAATAAGTCACACATTGAAATACCTTTACTGTAAAAAAAATTCAGGTCTCCAATTGAAAATTTTCTGTAAATTGATGCACTTTAATTCATTTAAAATTCAAGAAATTCAATTTGGCCAACTAAAAAATTTAGATGTGATCGGTCACTAGAACATTTTCAATTGGAGACCTGATTTTTTTTTACAGTGTTGGTGTTCTTGAAAATAAGCTTAAATGAGAGATGTGGACGGATCATATACTGTAAGTATGAAGACACAACAGAGAATGAATTTCTTAAATTATTTTCTGTAATGTCCACAACATGGCTTTTTCTCCGTTGTGTGCTCATTGTGTTCCCTGATGCCTGTGTGAACATTATATGTATATATATATATATATATATTAAATAATGAAGACAGACTTGACTGCCAGCTCTCTTCCCTTTCACACACACAGCTCCATTGCAGGCTATGGAGGTCCCCTGTTGGATAGGTAGACATCGGTCAGGTCCCCTCTTGGCATGTTTAAAAAAAAAAAAAAAAATGCTTATTTGAAGTTATATTATGAAAAAAGACCTTAAAACAAAATTTTGTATCTAAGTTTTGTTTCTTCAAAATGACTAGAAACACAGGTCCCCTCTTGGTCAGTGTGGATTGATGGTCCCCTGTTGGTAATATAGACGTGTATGTGTGTATGTGAGTGTTTGTGTGAGTAAGTGCGCGTGTGAATGTGTGTTTGAGTGTTTTTGTGTGTGTGTAAGTTTGTTTGTGTGTGAGTGTGTTGGTGTGTGAGTGTCTGTGAATGTGTGTGTGTGTGTGTGTGTGTGTGTGTGTGTGTGTGTGTGTGTGTGTGTGTGTGTGTGTGTGTGTGTGTGTGTGTGTGTGTGTGTGTGTGTCTGAGTGTGTGTTTATGTGAGTTTGTGTGAGTGCATGTGTAAGTGTGAATGTGTGTGATAGTGGGCATGTTTTTGTGAAATATCAGGACACAAATGTGTATAATGACGTGGGTATTACAAAAAGAGGGTGAAATATGAGGACGTTCCCCATGTCCTCACTTTTCAAAATGCTTATAAATCACACAGAACAAGTTTTTTTTTACTGAAAGTAAACTGCACAGTCTCCTGTGATGGGTAAGTTTAGGGGCAGGGGTAGTGTGTGTGTGTGTGTGTGTGTGTGTGTGTGATGGGTAGGTTTAGGGGCAGGGGCAGTGTGTGTGTGTGTGTGTGTGTGTGTGTGTGTGTGTGTGTGTGTGTGTGTGTGTGTGTGTGTGTGTGTGTGTGTGTGTGTGTGTGTGTAGGTTTAGGGGCAGGGGCAGTGTGTGTGTGTGTGTGTGTGTGATGGGTAGGTTTAGGGGCAGTGTGTGTGTGTGTGTGTGTGTGTGTGTGTGTGTGTGTGTGTGTGTGTGTGTGTGTGTGATGGGTAGGTTTAGGGGCAGGGGCAGTGTGTGTGTGTGTGTGTGTGTGTGTGTGTGTGTGTGTAGGTTTAGGGGCAGGGGCAGTGTGTGTGTGTGTGTGTGTGTGTGTGTGTGTGTGTGTGTGTGTGTGTGTGTGTGTGTGTGTGTGTGTGATGGGTAGGTTTAGGGGCAGTGTGTGTGTGTGTGTGTGTGTGTGTGTGTGTGTGTGTGTGTGTGTGTGTGTGTGTGTGTGTGTGTGTGTGTGTGTGTGTGTGTGTGTGTGTGTGTGTGTGTGATGGGTAGGTTTAGGGGCAGGGGCAGTGTGTGTGTGTGTGTGTGTGTGTGTGTGTGTGTGTGTGTGTGTGTGTGTGTGTGTGTGTGTGTGTGTGATGGGTAGGTTTAGGGGCAGTGTGTGTGTGTGTGTGTGTGTGTGTGTGTGTGTGTGTGATGGGTAGGTTTAGGGGCAGGGGCAGTGTGTGTGTGTGTGTGTGTGATGGGTAGGTTTAGGGGCAGGGTCAGTGTAAGGGGATAGAAAATACGGTTTGTACGGTATAAAAACCATTACGCCTATGGAATGTCCCCACATTTCACAAAAACAAACGTGTGTGAGTTTGTGTGTGTGTGTTTGAATATGTGTGTGTGTGTTTGTGTGTGTGTGTGTGTGTGTGTGTGTGTGTGTGTGTGTGTGTGTGTGTGTGTGTGTGTGTGTGTGTTTGAATGTGTGTGTGTTTGATTTCGTGATTTATGAGGACACAAATTTGTATAATGTCACTGTTATTACGATGTAAACATAAAATATGAGGACATTTCATATGTTTTGCCCATGAACCAGACGTGAGTATGTGTGTGTGTGTGTGTATGAGTGTGTGAGTTTGTGTGTGTGTCGGCCGGTCCATATCCTGCCAAAGCCCTTCATGACGAGCAGGGCGCAGTGAAATTATTCACTGCATGTCATCCAGAACATCCACGTCTGTCCTTATGCTGTTCCAACCGGCGTGACTTTCTTTCTTCCGCTGAGCTGTTGATGTAGATCTTTTCTACTCAATGAAAGGTGCTGTCAAGCTCTGACAAATACAAAAGACACAATAAAAGTAGTCCATGTGCCATACGGAGCCCCTTAAGGGACATGGTGATGGAAAACAATTGGACGAACCATCTAGGAGGAGTTTGAAAAAGTATGTTTTTCAAAAGCAGTTGAATTGTCTTGAGCCAAGGAATCATAGGATAAAATAGTTTTTGTTTCTAACCCTTACAGTTCAAAAGTTAAACATAAGTTAAAGTTTGGAGAGTTGGTGGCGCTAGAGGGATTGAGCTAGAGACTCCACATTTTCTGTGGTGAATGTTTGGACTGTTCTCTATCAGTGTGCCAAATTTCACAACTTTTTACCATCCGGTTCTATGGGCTGCTCATAGACAAGAGTGGAAGAAGAAAAAATTAACACTATGACACGCAAGCATGGCTGGAAACTTTTTATTTTAGTCAAAATGGCTGAAAAATCACAAATACAATCACTGTAATATGATTAACTTGCTTACCACTTTTGATCAATAGTTATCAAATTATTATGGTGTGGTCATTGTCAGGTGACAATAACACATATCAATATGCCAAAATGTTGCAGACTTACAACCTCAGAATCAGCTCAGCAACAAATCCGTCAAATGCCAACAAATTTGTCTAGGAGTTAGAAAAAGTAGGTTTTCAAAGAAATTCAAAATGTCGGACAGCAAGTTCGAGCAAATATGGCATAATTGGAATCTACAAGGACTCTATCAAGACCAGTTTCATTGGAAAAAGTTATTATTTTTGGAAATTTCCTTTTAACTTTACCAAATTTCATAACGATATGCTAATGCATTCATAAAATACAGCATTTTACTACTAAATTAAAAATGGCCAATATGGGAAAATTGGGAATCATTCAACTCGGTGTGTAGTCAAGTCAAGTCAAGTCCCCTTTATTTATATAGCGCTTTTAACAAATAATCGAGTAGTATTGAACATTTTTGATTGTTGGGCAAACCGTTCAGAAGTTATAAGCAATAAGCTTATAAGCTAACCCTAACAGCCATTTTTCATATCTCCTGACCAGTAGGTGGCGCTGTGCTGGAACTCTGCGTGCAGCCTCAGGTCTTGCTTGTGATGACATGTACCAAGTTTGGTCTGAATACGCCTAAGCGCTGTGGAGATATTGCCTCAAGTCCAATTTGGTGTGCTCTTCGTTGAATTCCTTTGCATGTTATTCGAGAACGGATGGGTTTATCAAAAAGATTTTGAAAATTTTATGAACCGTCTAGGACAGGGGTGTCCAATCCTGCTCCTGGAGGGCCACTGTCCTGCAGAGTTTAGCTCCAACCCCAATGAAACACCCCTGAACCCGCTAATCAAGGTCTTACTATGCATACTAGAAACTTCCAGCAAGTGTGTTGAGGCAAGCTGGAGCTAAACTCTCCGGGACAGTGGCCCTCCAGGACCGAGTTTGGAAACCCCTGGTCTAGGAGGAGGTTTTTCCTTAGTCCTTACGGTTCAGAAGTTTTTTGCATAAACAAAAGTCAAAGTTTGGACAGTTGGTGGCGCTAGAGCGATTGAATTAGACTCCAAATTTGCTGTGGTTAATGTTTGAACTGACCTCTATCAGTGTGCCAAACCTTCTACCATACGGCTCTATGGGCTGCCATAGACCTCAAGAGTAGAAGAAGAAGAAGACTTAAGGACACAATGCAATCGCACCTTCTGTGCTTGGCCCCTAGTTATAGTTTACAATATATTCACATAGAAAACAGCTATTTTTGTGTGTGAAGCAGACCCTGCAAATGAGCTGGAATAATGCGAGGAAGATGATGAGTATTATTCATCAAACAGCTGGGAATGTGTGTACTCTGTGTGTACATGTAAGTTGAATTCACATCAACAGTCCTGCAGAAACACTCATTAAACCCTGTTTTTCAAAACGTCTGTCTCTGAATTGTTGGGGCATCAGGGATGTGAAGAGACTTGCAGAAAGGACCACACCAAAATGTAACAATACATACTGTATTCTGAAGACTGGCCCCCTCATCTGAGAGGAATGTAAACATGAAGTATTCTCCTGCGAGGCTGCAGGAGGCTCATGCCAAGATTTCCATCAACAAGACCTCAACCAGGTGACCGTCAGCAGTCAGCAGACTGAGACAACAACACTGATAAAGCTCTGTGTGGGTTTGTGCCCTCCACCCGACTGCGAGTACAGACACCGCCCTTTAAAAGACTGAATAGTAGGCCTACTGAATGTGCACTTGTAGTGTACTTCAAATCTTAAAAAACATATTTGGTAACACTTTATTTCACAGTGTCCTTGTTTATGTACTTACTGTAGTAATAACAGTAAATTATGCATAATTACATTACTGTAGAAATAACAGTAAGTTACGCATAATTACAAGCAATTAAGCCTAGACCAACCTCATTCCTAACTATAGTGAGTTATTCAATAATGCGTTACAAGTTAATATATTTTAAATGTACTAAATTGCAACTTCATCATTACAAATGTGTAAGTACAACACAAATGACATTAAAGTATATTATTATGTCAGTACGTTCAGAAGGAACTTTAACCAAGACAATATAAGTAATAATGAAATTACATATAAACATGTACTGAAGTGGGTCAGAAAAGCACTTAAAAGTTCAGGTAATGCATTTATTATACATTAATGTACATTATACATATACATTTTCTGGCAAGTAAAACACAATAGTGTCAAGGAGTATTACATTCGAACTGAAGTATATTCTTCTAAATGTGGCATTCCCCAGTGGTGGGAAACACGAATCAGTGAAATGAATCCGACTACGCCAGCCTGGTGGAGGAGCAGGGAAATACCCCAAATATGGACACAGGTAAGTATAGAAGCCCGTTTCCGCCACTAAATAAAAAAATAAAGATTAATTGTGACTTTTTATCTCCGAATTCTGACTTTTTTTTCCTTGCAATTGCGTGATATAGAGTAAGAATTGTGACTGAGAAAAAAAAAATTGACTTTACATCACGCAAATGCAAGTTTATATCTCAGAATTGTGAGAAAAAAAGTCTGAATTCTGAGATAAAAAGTCACAATTACTCTTTTTATTTTTTATTTACTGGCGGAAACAGGCTTCCATAGGTAAGTTTTACCAATTGAAGGCAAAGGAATAGGTAGTGAGATGGGGTATCGTTACAAAAATATACTTTATTATAAAAGCATTCAAATTCTCTCTCGTGAGACATGTCCAACATCACAATAATTCTCCGGAGCCAGGTTTCGCGGGGACAAGGCAGGCCAGCTGCAACTCAGGAGCTCGTTACTTCAAACCACCTCAAATTTCCACCAAATCAGACAACACGCGCACACACCATAAGGAAGTTGTGTCAGCACACCGTGAAACACACACCACCGAATGAAGCAGCTAGCCTCCTCTGTTCCACACCGAATCCACCCTGGCTCCTGGAGGGAAAAGAAACACATTAACAGTCACAACCAAAAATGTACACAAATTACACTAAATAAAAAAGACAAAAGAAGGTTTACAGACACTGTGCCCCGGCTCCCTGGCGACACATACAGCGAAAGCAGCGGCTAAACGCCACCAGAATGACAGGACGATGAGTGAATTTAGGAAAATCACACCTGATATTTCCACGCAGAAAATAGATGAATCATCTACAACTGTAAATCAAGACCAAATCAACAAACAAACCAAATAACCCAGATGGGCAACAAAATGAAAAGAAATAAACAAAAATACATTTATGGACAGTCAAATTTGAGAGTAATGAACAGCCCGTCAGATGCAAGGCTCGTACTCGGGAAGCCAGAGCCAACCGTGCTCAACAAGGCCGTACACAACAGGATACACGAATCATAAAACATAAAAATGGACCCTAAGCAAAACAGCAATGGTGTCACATGTAGCGTCATCGGCGAGCAATAAGGATTAGAGCGAGCGAACTCTATACTAAACGGGAATCAACAGGACTGTACGAACCCGTCAAAATAAAGGTCCTTAAAAACTAGTCGCTTGCACCTCATTGGTTTACCAACCATACCCAGGCCGGCCAATAAGAGAAGTCACTTACCCTGCAACATAAAGTAGGCCTATATTATTTCCAAGTATGCTAAAGTGCAGTTCATCTACATTTATTAATTTTATCCAAACCGACTTACAACTGAGGAATACAGGAAGCTATCCGTCATGAAGAGGCGCATAATCGCAAAAAGTGCTCAAAGTACTAAGTTTTGGATATTGCTTAGAGTAGCATGAGCTAGAATAGGGAGGGAATAGAGGAAAATGAAGGGATTTTTTCTTTAAGATGGGGTTAAGTGCTCGCGGAAGAGATGAGTTTTCATCTGTCTTTTGAATGTTGTCAGTGATGGAGGTGGGGAGATCGCTCCACCAGCAAGGAACAGTGAACGAAAAAGTTCTGGAGGGTGATTTCATGCCTCTCTGTGGTAGCACGAGCCGTCGCTCCTTTGCTGAGCGAAGGCTTCTGGTGGAGGTGTAGACTCGTAGGAGCGAGTGGAAGTATGCGGGAGCAAGCGTTAACGCCTTGAACTTGACGCGAGCAGCGAGTGGTAGCCAGTGCAGAGAGATGAAGAGTGGTGTGACATGGGCCCTTTTGGGCTCGTTGAAGATAAGACGTGCCGCTGCATTCTGAATCATTTGAAGTGTTTTGATCGCATGCGATGGAAGTCCAGCCAGAAGTGCATTGCAGTAGTCAAGCCTAGAGATGACCAGGGCCTGGACGAGAATCTGTGAGCGAGCTGTCTTTGCAACGTGTTCTTTGAAGGACAGCTGGTCTTCAAAGGTTACTCCAAGATTTCTGACCAATCTTGATGGGGTAATCAAAGATGAACCTAGCTGGATGGTGAAATCGTGTTGTATAGTGGGATTGGCAGGGAAGACGAGCAGTTCAGTCTTTGCCAGGTTGAGCTGCAGGTGATGTTCTTTCATCCATGCCGAGATGTCCGCCAGACAGCTGGAGATTCGTGCAGCTACTGTGGGATCATCTGGTTGAAATGAAAGGTAGAGCTGTGTGTCATCAGCATAGCAATGGTATGAGTAGCCATGTGCTTGTATGATGGGTCCTAGTGATGTAGTGTAAATGGAGAAGAGGAGAGGTCCAAGCACTGAGCCCTGAGGAACCCCAGTGGTCAGTAGATGTGCTTTGGATACCTGCCCTCTCCAGGGAACCTTAAAAAGACCTACCTGTGATATAGGACCAGTGAAGTGGAATCCCTGTGATGCCCACACTCTCAAAACAATGGTGCTATATAGCACTAAAATTGGTTATTTGGCTAGTAATCATAGGGGGACCACTTTAAGTGCTGTATAGCACCAAATCTTGTGTCATATCTGTATAGCACCAAATCATTGGTGCTTCAGTGGTTCTTCACCGGTTCTTCGGGATGACTGAGGTGCTATATAGTACCGCTACCATATACAGAACCTGTTAAGATATGGTGCTATGTAGCACCAAAAGTGGTTCCCCTATGATTACGAGCCAAGAACCACTTTTAGAGCAATTTTTTTAGAGTGCAGTGATGAGAGGGTGGACAGAAGAATCTGATGATCACAGTGTGAAAGGCAGCAGATAGACCACAAAGGCAGATACAATGTGTCACCTTTCTAAGGAAGGAACAGAGTATTATAGGGCAGACTGGGGCAAGTCGAAAAGGCAATAGACGGCAGGTTAATTTGGTGAACTTACCCCATATGCTGATACATGCCGCACATGATCACAAAAGATCAGTGTTTCTTGAATAGCTTTTTTGTATGGTATGTCTTTATAGTAACCATCAAAAACAACCCCATCCTGAGACATTCACTTAAGGAAAAAATGTGACAACTAGCCTGTTTTTTCCCTATACTAAATTATATGCAAAGGTGCACCCTTACAGAAAGTGTTATGCTAGCTTCTTCCATGTGATGGTGTCGTATTCATAATAGTGTCTAAATACCCCAGGCTTCATTGTGATAGTTTACTGATGCCATGCTTTATTTGTAATGCAATAAAGCTTTATCACAAGGCTCTTTACTCCGATCACAGTGTCAGCCTGCAGGTAATCCCACAGCAGAGATGCAAACACAGATTTCAATGCCCTCATGTTGAAATCATTACCATTGCTGGGGGTCGCCACCCACGGTGCACAAATGCAGCAAACGCTCAAATGACAATATTAAAAAAGAACTGTTGTTAAACTAAACAGTTTAACTTCATAATATCTTTAGATCTTTCATATTTCGTAACCAGAGGTGTCAAGTAACGAAGTGCAAATACTTCGTTACCTTACTTAAGTAGAAATTTTGAGTATCTATACTTTACTGGAGTAATTATTTTTCAGCCTACTTTTTACTTTTACTCCTTACATTTTCAAGCAATTATCTGTACTTTCTACTCCTTACATTTTAAAAATAGCCTCGTTACTCCTATTCCATTTCGGCATGTTTTCATTACGGCTTGTCATAAAAAAACAACTATCCAGGGGTGCGTTTCCCGTACAACGATGCAACTCGCTGGTTTAACTACCATGGTACGATGCATCTTTAAAGAAATCAACTAGCTAGTCACTACTGTTTCCCGAAACCATGGTACCTGTGTCGCAAAACCATGGTTTGAACCACATTGCTTGGAGCTGTCGTTATGACGTTCTTCTTCTTCTTCTTCGATCTAATGGCGGACTGGTGCTATGAGCACATATCGCCACCTGCTGTAAATTTGTTTTTTTTCTCTTTTCGACTGCGCTTTCTTAGTGACGATGTGGAGTAATTACGTTAACAACTCAACATTCATTCTTTGCACAATGAAATATAAACATATATAAACACAATGTTGTCTTCTCTGATCCCAAAAATCTATAACTATTAATTTCACAATTTCATATTTATTAATTTCTTATTGAATATTGATAGATCAGCACAATTAAAATGAAAATAAATTATGGGTTTTACTGTTGATCAATGATCACTGTGATTGTTATACTATTGTGTACACCTGTTGCATATTTTGCTTAAGATCATCAGCCTACCTTTTTAAGTCCCCTTGCCATACAGCTATGTGTTCATATGACCTATATGAAAATGACGCGAAAACCACAATTTTCAAAAAATTAAGTTACAGTTCTTTTGGAGGAGGTGGAGAATAAAAAAACAGCTATTTTCAAAGCTGAAAAATTGTGTAACAAATGCTGATAAAAATAAAAAAAAAATCCTGGGCAAAAATCACCCAAAAAATAAATGCTTCCTTTTCAGACTTTATGTTGATTTATGTCATCATTTGTTAAATGTTTAAATGTCAGAATAAAATAAATCTGAATCTGCCTACGTTTCCTTAGCGCTAAGCACTGCATGTGTTGCGTATGTGTAATGCTACAGTACAATTTAATATTTAAGGGTAAACCCCTTTTTGTAAAATATTGTTATATGACAATTTGTCTTTGGGAATTTAACAAAGCCACTTGCACACTCGTTTCTTCGCACAAACGAAACCAAGACTGCGTCCCAACCAGCATAAATAATCCTTTCGGAGGGCACTTCGAAGGGAGAATAATTGCGATCGTCACGCTATTATATCGTTTCAAATAATTTGTAATGAAGAAAGCAAATTGTGTTAAACCTAGGCACCTCGACTTTAAGTCATCCAAATTACTTAAAGTAGATGGTGAAACCTTCGAAAGAAATAGGCTGTAGGGTCGATAGCTCTGAATAGAACACATCCCAGCTGCTGCGAAATCAATGACGTCGACACGACAAACTAACAAGGAACTATACTTCTAACCACAGGTCAAGAGCTGTCGTTCCAACCACACAGGTTTGCGATGCAGTTTGGTTTACGATGGTTTCGGGAAACACCAAATCGTTGAACTATGCTGATAACGACGGAACTTGCGACCATAGTTGGCCAACGATGCTTTCGGGAAACGCACCCCTGATAAATCGCGCCATCCGGACAGAGTGAATTTGATTGTGGTTGGATGAGAAGGATAAACACAAACCATTCCGACACCCTATTGGGTTGTAGGCGATCAATCACGCCTGCACCTGCACAAATCACACACCATGTGGCCAGATAGGGCGGGTTCTCGCCGACGAGCACGCACTTTCAGCCAATCAGCGATCAGCAGGCAGACGTGCTCATTCATGACTATAGCCGGGTTTTTAGCGCGATAACTCGTAGCTGTATATTCTAGTGATCGCTATGCCAGTGGCATAAATATACAGTAAGCTGTATCTACAGTAAAGAGTGGGAGAGTGACTCAACTCTCAAACGTGAATTACACCTGTGACTCGAAGACTCTTTATAAATATAACCATGACTCCTGTCCATCGTCATATACACACTCAGGACATCTGCAACCCCGACAGCTGCTGAAAGAGGTTTAAATCAACGATTAATCCGTTCTGACTGTGCTAAGTGTGTGTGCCATGTACTTCACGAAAGATATACTGTAGTTTTGTCAAAGCAAAGTGCAACACAAAGGTAAGCGCATTGTTGTTATTTATTTGTTGACGGATTATTGTACAGTATCAATGAATTATGCATTTTGGCAGTGGTGTATATGCATTAACGTGTGAAATGCCTGTTTATTACATTGCTTTTTCCAATCTCTATATTGGGCACTTTTTGCACGTAAATTGGCTTCTTACTGTTGACTTCTTAAATGAAAATTATGTATGTGTTTTTCTGAGGGATAGCCGTTTTGACCATTTCTACCTGGACTTATACTATATAGTCATATTTGATCCGTTTTACTGGGATTTTTTTTTATCATCAATGTTATGTTTTAAGGAGATAAAATTGTAACTTACTTATCAACATTGATTGGTATGGCAATAAAATAATATCATATTATTTTGGCAGTTAAAGATTTGGGTTTTTTTCTTGGAGTGACTAGTTGCCTATAAGTATACTTTTATACTTTTTTTATTGTAAAGGTGCAAAAAGTCAAAATTGTTATCAATAACCAGGCATGTTATCAATAACCATTTTTTATATATATATATAAATGTACATTTGGTGAGGTTTTTGGGCTGGAAATCGTCTACCAAATCTGGCCACACTAATCACACATTCAAAAAATGGTTATTGATAACATGCCTCTGAATTTTGACTTTTTGCACCTTTACAATATTTATAGGCAACTAGTCATCAAATCTTCCGCTCCATGAAACACGTTAATGCTCAGTAGTATATGGTTCTTTAATGTATTTGCATTGTCCTAAAATGCGTTCATTTTCAATGGGAATATATGCGGCTGAAACGCGTAGCCAAGTGCATCTAAAAATGTTCAACATTAACTTTTTAATATAACATTATAGTCATTATGGCCTTGAGAAAAATGTATGCACTGTGGCGCGGCCTAATCTTTTGTCCTTAAAGGGATAGTTCACCCAAAAATGAAAATTCTTTCATCATTTACTCACCCTCAAGTTGTTCCAAACCTGTATGAGTTTCTTTGTTCTGAAGATATTTTTGAAGAATGTTTGTAACCAAGCAGATAGAGCAACCATTGACTGCCATATAGGGGAAAATACTATGGTTGCTTATAATCTGCTTGGTTACAAACATTCTTCAATCTTCAGAACAAAGAAACTCATATCGGTTGGAACAACTTGAGGGTGAGTAAATGATGACAGAATTTTCATTTTTGGGTGAACTACCCCTTTAATGGCATTTTTTCCCCTTACATTACTTTTACTTTTATACTTTAAAGGGTTAGTTCACCCAAAAATGAAAATTTTGTCATTAATTACTCACCCTCATGTCGTTGGACACCCGTCAGACCTCCGTTCATATTCAGAACACAAATGAAGATATTTTAGTGTAAAGCTGATGCTGAGAAAGGCTTCAGATAGGCCTCCGTTGGCATTCAGTACATTTACACTCACAAGACCCATAAAAGGCTCTTAAAACGTTGTTACAAAGTCCATCTCACCACAGTGGCTCTACAATAATTTTACGATGTGATGACAATAGTTTTTGTGCGCAAAAAAACCCCCAAAATAACACCTTTATCCAACTTGTTCTTGTCTTCCGTGTGTGCCTCCACGACGCATGCGTGAGAATATGACGCAGATCCGGGGTTCGGGAATCCATGAAATACACACTCTAACCCCATTTTGAGAACTACGCTGTAATGGCCTTCCCCTTTAATTTGCTTCGCTTTGCGCTACCACTAGAGGGAGCACTAACGTGTATAAGTAAACAGGAAACTAAGCAATGGCAGTGCACGTTTGTTCTCGAGCTAACATCAACTCGGGGAAAAATGGTTCAAACTTTTGTGTCCCTTTGGCAAGCAGAGCGAGGTATGTTAAGTTTGTTTCATGTATTTCTTTGGTAAGATTTGATTAATTTGAACAATGTTAAATGTGTAGTGAATGTTGGTTAAGTTTGTTTATTAATTTTTACTTTAAATATGTTTGTTTCTTTTGTTATTTTGTTTTCTTGTAGTTTTACGGTGCCATGTGCTGTGATGCTATTGTTATGGTGCATAGAGAGAGAGAATTTGCAACAAAGAATTGAGACCATGAACACTTCAGCCATGAAGTTTATTGCATCTGAGTAAAAATAAAACAAGAGCACCCGTCAGAAACTCTCTGCCTCATTCTTCGACGCCAAAGGGCCGATACACCTAAAGAGACCTAAAGCACGATCAATGTAGAATTCAACAGCTTAGATACGCGCGTCTTCCTCTGCTTGTAAACAAATCGCTTCTGGGTCATGTGTCCGAGCGCCGGATCTGCGTCATATTCTCACGCATGCGTCGTGGAGGCACACACGGAAGACAAGAACAAGCTGGATAAAGGTGTTATTTTGATTTTTTTTGCGCACAAAAACTATTGTCGTCGCATCGTAAAATTATTGTAGAGTCACTGTGGTGAGATGGACTTTGTAACAACGTTTTAAGTGCCTTTTATGGGTCTTGTGAGTGTAACTGTACTGAATGCCAATGGAGGCCTATCTGAAGCCTTTCTCAGCATCAGCTTTACACTAAAATATCTTCATTTGTGTTCTGAAGATGAACGGAGGTCTTACGGGTGTCGAACGACATGAGGGTGAGGAATTAATGACAGAATTTTCATTTTTGGGTGAACTAACCCTTTAAGTAGTTTTGAAACCAGTACTTTTACACTTTTACTTGAGTTAAAAGCTTGAGTTGATACGTCAACTTCTACAGAAGTCTTTTTAAACCCCAGTATCTATAATTCTACCTGAGTAATGAATGTGAATACTTTTGACACCTCTGTTCGTAACTAATTTTGGAGGGAGAATCTGAGTCCAAATGTTTAGGCTGTTTTCCAGGAGAACGGCACAACGCCAAATGGCTCATTCTCAGGAAACTGCCATTTGTGGTGCATCATGTGTCTCCATGAGTTAAACTACTGATACAATTGCCAAACTTCTTCTTTTAACAATATATGAATAGCTAGTTCAGTCATAAAATTCTAGATTAGTGTAATGTTAGTAAGGGATGAAACAGTTTACAGATCTGTGAACGTAATGGATGGTCGTGGAATTTGTGGACAGTGAGCAAAGTTTCAAGGAGCCAAAACAAAGAACACAGATTTCAAATAAATGAACACAATTTATTAAGATTGCATCTGAATCTGACTTTTCAGAAACAAGAATTCCTGGACGAAACCAAAGAAGTTTACATCATTGGAAACTTCCTCAAATACAGTGCACAGCAGAGGTCTTTATCTTCTCGATTGTATCCAACAATGAATATCAAACAACATCATAATTTTGACGAACACTGCTTTGATATGCAACCCTGTTACTGCATGATTTTTCCCTGATACAAAAATGTCAACATTCTTGAACTCTTTCCTCACCATTTACGGATTGTTATGACCTTTTAATGCAGTGTGTAATCTGGCTGTTTGTGAATGTACAATGTCTGCAAAGTTTCAAAGATCAAACTGCAGAGGAGTTTTTGTCTCCAAAAGAAAGAAGTGATTCTGAACCGCCTGAAATGACTCATTAGCAATTCCAGTCTCACTTTCTGTTACATAACTATATAACAATGTAACTAATTTGCATAATGCCAGTCTATGGTCTTCATTGACGAACAATGTCTACTTTGACCCTCAAACACTGTAGTTGTGTCTGAGACAGGAAGAGTTTGGTTTGTGTTGTTCATGTGGAGAAGATGCTGTTTTCTGCTGACAAAGCAAATCCGGTTTTGATTCGGTAAAAGAGATTGATTCGGTAAAACCAACTCCATCATTACTGTTCATATCACTGTGTATTAAGAGCTGAGGAAGATCCAGAGCTGAAATTTGACTATGATAATGGTCGTTTGGTTTCTGACACATGCAGAGTAGACCAATCACAACACACTGGGCCATCTGACCCATCAGAGCAGAGTAGACCAATCACAACAGACTGGGCCATCTGACCAACCAGAGCAGAGTAGACCAATCACAACAGACTGGGCCATCTGACCAATCAGAGCAGAGTAGCCCAATCACAACAGACTGGGCCATCTGACCAATCAGAGCAGAGTAGACCAATCACAACACACTGGGCCATCTGACCCATCAGAGCAGAGTAGACCAATCACAACAGACTGGGCCATCTGACCAACCAGAGCAGAGTAGACCAATCACAACAGACTGGGCCATCTGACCCATCAGAGCAGAGTAGACCAATCACAACAGACTGGGCCATCTGACCCATCAGAGCAGAGTAGACCAATCACAACAGACTGGGCCATCTGACCAACCAGAGCAGAGTAGCCCAATCACAACACACTGGGCCATCTGACCAATCAGAGCAGAGTAGACCAATCACAACAGACTGAGCCATCTGACCAATCAGAGCAGAGTAGACCAATCACAACAGACTGGGCCATCTGACCAATCAGAGCAGAGTAGACCAATCAGACCTATCAGAACAGAGTAATAAATGTAGTAAATATTAGACAGTAAAATTGAAGATACAACCTATTTTGACCTCTCAGGCTTGACGATCTACATTTTCTAAAGGCTGAGCTCCTCCTTCGCTGACCAGCTCTTGAACATGAATATGTTCTTTAGGCCCTATTTAGTATGGAAAGAGCCAAATATTCTCTTCTAGGGCTGACATTAGGCAACATTTGTTCTTGTGAAACTGTTCAACATTCCAGCTGTTGTTTCCTAGTTCCTAGTTAGGAAAAACACTGCAGAAGACTTTGCTTTGGTTTGCAGCTCATAAATCTGGCCTCGAATGTATTGCCAGATTCTAATCAAGCCAATCTAATGGTATTTCCTGCATTTGGTTTCTGACGTTCACTGACAGTCTGCATTGTCCAGATCTCTTTTTCTTCAAAGCCTGTCTGAAATGTGGTGGACTGTTTGCTTCTTACGCAAAATGTGTAGTTTTGAATTAAACTTACATTTTACATGATTCTAAATTATAGCAGCCCACTGGCTCAACTTACCCTGAAGCATCTGGCTCAATTGCTCCAAGTTATTTATTAGTTATGCTATCCTTTACCGTGTTGAGCATCTCAACCAGCCCAATACCAACACTGCCTCATCTGATGACGTGTTTGGGGCGGGACTATGTGTTTGATCAGCCAATGGGAAGCGAGGGGAGTGTTTCTGTTCTGAGGCGTGTTTCCCAAATGCAAATATGGTCTCAAGTTCCGTCGTTAACAACATCATGAAGCTTCAAAGCGTTATGATTCAGTGAGTCGAGTTTTGCGGTTTGACACGCGATCCGAATCATGAATCGACTCACTGATTCATAACGCTTCGAAGCTTCATGATGCAGTGTTTTGAAATCGTCATCACTATATAAGTCGTTATTTAGGTTTTTTTGCGCACAAAAGCTATTCTCGTCGCTTCATAAAGTTATTGTAGAACCACTGTAGTGAGATGGACTTTGTAACGACGTCTTTAGTGTCTTTTAAGGGTCTTGAGAGTGTAAAGTGCCATTGTGCCAATGGAGGACTTTCAGAGCCATCAGATTTACACTAAAATATCTTCATTTGTGTCTGAAGATGAACGGAGGTCTGACGGGTGTCCAACCACATGAGGGGAAGTCATTAATGACACAATTCATCACACACACACACACACATACACACACAAGCCAAGTACGTGCATCAGCGAAACTTCACTGCAGACAAATCAGCATGTTCAAAACTTTCCGCAACATGATCAATAGATATCAAACGATCTGTAACAATGCAATACTAACACGTATAAAATGTTTTACTCACATAAGTGTGTTGCTTCATTCCTGTCAGATCCAACCCACATGAAAAAATACTATATTATATTATAGTAAAATTACTGTAGTAAATACTATAGTGTTTTTGAACCGTACTATAGTAAATATACTACAGTAAATAAACAAAGTATAGTAAATACTATAATATACTACAATATACTACAATTTACTGTAGTATCTTTACTATAGTATGGTTCAAAAACACTATAGTATTTACCAGAGTAATTTTACTGTAATTTTACTATAATATACTATAGTATTTTTTCATGTGGTAATACAATATAGAAGGCACAGCATTGTGTTTTAATCTCAATCTGTCTGCAAATCCAGCATCGACCTGTGTCTTGTTTACAAACTAATCCGCGGTGAAATGAAGGAACAAACGTGCAACGTCTTCCCCACGTGAGTTGGATATTCATTAAAAATAAAGTTCAAACACTCATTCCTAATAGTAGAATCAGAAGGAAGCTTATGCAGGGACTGTGTTCTTCCACAACCAGGCACAGCGCAATATCTTACTCTCTTCGGCATGTTTATGGCTAGGTAGCGCGATCCGTTTAGCTCCACGAGTCGGTGGGCGGGGCTACAGAATCAGGCTTTGTTCTTCTGTTGAGGCGGTGTTTCACCACACGATGACGTCAAGGTGTGGCATATTCTGAGATCTCTGGTTTTCTGGGCCTGGTGTCTATAAAAGCTTTTCTTTGACAAACAAGGACGTTTTCAGCTCTGAAACTCACAGGATATTCTTATATCAAAATGAACTTTTATATATCAACGGCTCAAAGGAAAGTTGATTTCTCAATTCATGACCCCTTTAATAATCGCGCCCTGCTGTATACCACAGTCATGTTAAAAACATGAATGCATTCACTCATCCAGAAACTTTATTTCCCCATAAACATTATTATGGGGATCCATCGATATGACGACAAGTCCACGCTCATTCACTGTCATCAATCTACGCCTTTATTACTGTTTTGAAGAGGTTAGCAACCACAAGCACAGTGTAGCTTTAGGCACTGGAGGCATTTTTAGAATAGTTTTTTTCTTAACGACAAACACAAAAGTAAAGACTCGAAACTCCAAAACTATAACAAGGAGAGTCCAAAGGTAGGTATCGTTTGATAGAAAACGTATTTAAGTTTTATTGGGGGAAGGATTACATTTTTGAGATTCTCATGCTGATGAATGACAAAAATTTAAAAATATAATTTTACATACAATAACTCAGGAAGGAAATAAAGTAGGAGTAGTTCTTTTTTGGTGAAGTTCCCCTACATGTGAGCTGCATCTGGATCACATTTTGTAAGTGATAAAGTAATCAAAACTTGCAACATTTGGAATCAAGGTAGCCTTTTTGTTCCTCTGTGAGGAATATCTTGTGATCGCCGGAGTGGATTATGTTGATTTTGGATGTTGTCTGATTTTAAACATGAGAATCTGCTGTAAATAATCATGTGCCATTTTCCTGAATTTATGAACGAAAATGTGACATAAATGCCACATCTGTATATTATTTACATATGGGTCTTGCGGGGCTTCACATACAAAAACTGGCCCCACTTTATATTAGGTGGCCTTAACTACTATGTACTTACATCAAAACTAAGTACAATGTACTTACTGTGTTCAAATTGTATTGCAAAACACCTTTGCTGATATTGAGGTGGAATACGGGTAAAGCTAGGGACAGGTGTGGTGGTGTGGGTAAGTTTAAGGGTAGGGTTACGGACAGGTGTGGTGGTGTGGGTAAGTTTAAGGGTAGGGTTAGGGACAGGTGTGGTGGTATGGGTAAGTTTAAGGGTAGGGTTAGGGACAGGTGTGGTGGTGTGGGTAAGTTTAAGGGTAGGGTTAGGGACAGGTGTGGTGGTGTGGGTAAGTTTAAGGGTAGGGTTAGGGACAGGTGTGATGGTATGGGTAAGTTTAAGGGTAGGGTTAGGGACAGGTGTGGTGGTGTGGGTAAGTTTAAGGGTAGGGTTAGGGACAGGTGTGGTGGTGTGGGTAAGTTTAAGGGTAGGGTTAGGGACAGGTGTGGTGGTATGGGTAAGTTTAAGGGTAAGGTTAGGGACAGGTGTGGTGGTATGGGTAAGTTTAAGGGTAGGGTTAGGGACAGGTGTGGTGGTGTGGGTAAGTTTAAGGGTAGGGTTAGGGACAGGTGTGGTGGTGTGGGTAAGTTTAAGGGTAGGGTTAGGGACAGGTGTGGTGGTATGGGTAAGTTTAAGGGTAAGGTTAGGGACAGGTGTGGTGGTATGGGTAAGTTTAAGGGTAGGGTTAGGGACAGGTGTGGTGGTGTGGGTAAGTTTAAGGGTAGGGTTAGGGACAGGTGTGGTGGTGTGGGTAAGTTTAAGGGTAGGGTTAGGGACAGGTGTGGTGGTATGGGTAAGTTTAAGGGTAGGGTTAGGGACAGGTGTGGTGGTGTGGGTAAGTTTAAGGGTAGGGTTAGGGACAGGTGTGGTGGTATGGGTAAGTTTAAGGGTAGGGTTAGGGACAGGTGTGGTGGTATGGGTAAGTTTAAGGGTAGGGTTAGGGACAGGTGTGGTGGTATGGGTAAGTTTAAGGGTAGGGTTAGGGACAGGTGTGGTGGTATGGGTAAGTTTAAGGGTAAGGTTAGGGACAGGTGTGGTGGTGTGGGTAAGTTTAAGGGTAGGGTTAAGGACAGGTGTGGTGGTATGGGTAAGTTTAAGGGTAGGGTTAAGGACAGGTGTGGTGGTATGGGTAAGTTTAAGGGTAGGGTTAGGGACAGGTGTGGTGGTATGGGTAAGTTTAAGGGTAGGGTTTGGGACAGGTGTGGTGGTATGGGTAAGTTTAAGGGTAGGGTTAGGGACAGGTGTGGTGGTATGGGTTAGTTTAAGGGTAGGGTTAGGGACAGGTGTGGTGGTGTGGGTAAGTTTAAGGGTAGGGTTAGGGACAGGTGTGGTGGTATGGGTAAGTTTAAGGGTAGGGTTAGGGACAGGTGTGGTGGTATGGGTAAGTTTAAGGGTAGGGTTAGGGACAGGTGTGGAGGTATGAGTAAGTTTAAGGGTAGGGTTAGGGACAGGTGTGGTGGTGTGGGTAAGTTTAAGGGTAGGGTTAGGGACAGGTGTGGTGGTATGGGTAAGTTTAAGGGTAGGGTTAGGGACAGGTGTGGTGGTATGGGTAAGTTTAAGGGTAGGGTTAGGGACAGGTGTGGTGGTATGGGTAAGTTTAAGGGTAGGGTTAGGGACAGGTGTGGTGGTATGGGTAAGTTTAAGGGTAGGGTTAGGGACAGGTGTGGTGGTATGGGTAAGTTTAAGGGTAAAGTTAGGGACAGGTGTGGTGGTATGGGTAAGTTTAAGGGTAGGGTTAGGGACAGGTGTGGTTGTGTGGGTTAGTTTAAGGGTAGGGTTAGGGACAGGTGTGGTGGTATGGGTAAGTTTAAGGGTAGGGTTAAGGACAGGTGTGGTGATATGGTAAGTTTAAGGGTAGGGTTAGGGACAGGTGTGGTGGTATGGGTAAGTTTAAGGGTTGGGTTAGGGACAGGTGTGGTGGTGTGGGTAAGTTTAAGGGTAGGGTTAGGGACAGGTGTGGTGGTATGGGTAAGTTTAAGGGTAAAGTTAGGGACAGGTGTGGTGGTATGGGTAAGTTTAAGGGTAGGGTTAGGGACAGGTGTGGTGGTATGGGTAAGTTTAAGGGTAAAGTTAGGGACAGGTGTGGTGGTATGGGTAAGTTTAAGGGTAGGGTTAGGGACAGGTGTGGTGGTATGGGTAAGTTTAAGGGTAGGGTTTGGGACAGGTGTGGTGATATGGGTTAGTTTAAGGGTAGGGTTAAGGACAGGTGTGGTGGTATGGGTAAGTTTAAGGGTAGGGTTAGGGACAGGTGTGGTGGTGTGGGTAAGTTTAAGGGTAGGGTTAGGGACAGGTGTAGTGGTATGGGTAAGTTTAAGGGTAAAGTTAGGGACAGGTGTGGTGGTATGGGTAAGTTTAAGGGTAGGGTTAGGGACAGGTGTGGTGGTATGGGTAAGTTTAAGGGTAAAGTTAGGGACAGGTGTGGTGGTATGGGTAAGTTTAAGGGTAGGGTTAGGGACAGGTGTGGTGGTATGGGTAAGTTTAAGGGTAGGGTTTGGGACAGGTGTGGTGGTGTGGGTAAGTTTAAGGGTAGGGTTAGGGACAGGTGTGGTGGTATGGGTAAGTTTAAGGGTAGGGTTAGGGACAGGTGTGGTGGTATGGGTAAGTTTAAGGGTAGGATTAGGGACAGGTGTGGTGGTGTGGGTAAGTTTAAGGGTAGGGTTAGGGACAGGTGTGGTGGTATGAGTAAGTTTAAGGGTAGGGTTAGGGACAGGTGTGGTGGTGTGGGTAAGTTTAAGGGTAGGGTTAGGGACAGGTGTGGTGGTATGGGTAAGTTTAAGGGTAGGGTTAGGGACAGGTGTGGTGGTATGGGTAAGTTTAAGGGTAGGGTTAGGGACAGGTGTGGTGGTATGGGTAAGTTTAAGGGTAGGGTTAGGGACAGGTGTGGTGCTATGGGTAAGTTTAAGGGTAGGGTTAGGGACAGGTGTGGTGGTATGGGTAAGTTTAAGGGTAAAGTTAGGGACAGGTGTGGTGGTATGGGTAAGTTTAAGGGTAGGGTTAGGGACAGTTGTGGTGGTATGGGTAAGTTTAAGGGTAAAGTTAGGGACAGGTGTGGTGGTATGGGTAAGTTTAAGGGTAGGGTTAGGGAAAGGTGTGGTTGTGTGGGTTAGTTTAAGGGTAGGGTTAGGGACAGGTGTGGTGGTATGGGTAAGTTTAAGGGTAGGGTTAAGGACAGGTGTGGTGATATGGGTAAGTTTAAGGGTAGGGTTAGGGACAGGTGTGGTGGTATGGGTAAGTTTAAGGGTTGGGTTAGGGACAGGTGTGGTGGTGTGGGTAAGTTTAAGGGTAGGGTTAGGGACAGGTGTGGTGGTATGGGTAAGTTTAAGGGTAAAGTTAGGGACAGGTGTGGTGGTATGGGTAAGTTTAAGGGTAGGGTTAGGGACAGGTGTGGTGGTATGGGTAAGTTTAAGGGTAAAGTTAGGGACAGGTGTGGTGGTATGGGTAAGTTTAAGGGTAGGGTTAGGGACAGGTGTGGTGGTATGGGTAAGTTTAAGGGTAGGGTTAGGGACAGGTGTGGTGGTATGGGTAAGTTTAAGGGTAGGGTTAGGGACAGGTGTAGTGGTATGGGTAAGTTTAAGGGTAGGGTTAGGGACAGGTGTGGTGGTATGGGTAAGTTTAAGGGTAGGGTTAGGGACAGGTGTGGTGGTATGGGTAAGTTTAAGGGTAAAGTTAGGGACAGGTGTGGTGGTATGGGTAAGTTTAAGGGTAGGGTTAGGGACAGGTGTGGTGGTATGGGTAAGTTTAAGGGTAGGGTTAGGGACAGGTGTGGTGGTATGGGTTAGTTTAAGGGTAGGGTTAGGGACAGGTGTGGTGGTATGGGTAAGTTTAAGGGTAGGGTTAGGGACAGGTGTGATGGTATGGGTTAGTTTAAGGGTAGGGTTAGGGACAGGTGTGGTGGTATGGGTAAGTTTAAGGGTAGGGTTAGGGACAGGTGTGGTGGTATGGGTAAGTTTAAGGGTAGGGTTAGGGACAGGTGTGGTGGTATGGGTAAGTTTAAGGGTAGGGTTTGGGACAGGTGTGGTGGTGTGGGTAAGTTTAAGGGTAGGGTTAGGGACAGGTGTGGTGGTATGGGTAAGTTTAAGGGTAGGGTTAGGGACAGGTGTGGTGGTATGGGTAAGTTTAAGGGTAGGGTCAGGGACAGGTGTGGTGGTGTGGGTAAGTTTAAGGGTAGGGTTAGGGACAGGTGTGGTGGTATGGGTAAGTTTAAGGGTAGGGTTAGGGACAGGTGTGGTGGTATGGGTAAGTTTAAGGGTAGGGTTAGGTGTAAGGGAAGTGTCAACTGTGTAATTACAAATATAACTACAGAAATTAATTACAGATGTAATTACATGCAGGTATTTTTTTAAATGTAAGTACAATGTAAAAACATGTATGTACACAATAAGTGCATTGTATCAAATGATTAATTAAAATGTTAGTACATAGTAGTTAAGTGGGTCCCAATATAAAGTGGGTCCCAAAAACTTGCTCAAGTTTAGTCAATTTTCAATTTAAACAATTATGTTTGTTGTATTCTACTCCGTGAAACCTTTCAAATGACATGACACACGACTATCTGAGCTCTATGATGTTTTTGACACATTACAGTACATCGTATAGGCCTACATGAACATAGTACAAACTTTTTTATTTATTTATCAGCAAATAACTCAGCACTACTAAGGAGTTATCAATCAAATTGGCAACATGCATTGTACAGTTCAGATTCTAAGCTTTCAAATGACACCTGAAGAGGTTGAAGAGGTCAGACCTCTGATCGATTGCTCCTGTCTGATCGATTGCTCCTGTCTGCCTGCTGTGTCTGTTGCTCTGTAGCTCAAGTCTGTAGCTCTGTAGAGCCTTGCTTACGTTTGAATCTTTATTTTGATATTTCCTCTTTCTTCTACTGCTAAATATAACTTACTCATCACCATACATTGTTTAAAAATTGCCTATCACGTTAAATTTGACATCGCTAGCTTTTAATCTAAATCACCATCACACGTTAGCATTTTGCTAGCCTGTTAGCTTGTTATCTCTGCACCCGGGCCTCCCTTTTTCTGAGTTCATAACTTGGATTAGTAAATTGTGTCCAGCAAACGATTGTGGTAAGTGGTAAATTGGATTAATCAACAAACACGGTAAGTCATGTCTTCTCCTGTCATTATCACCTGCAGTGCATGCCACATGTTCAGTATAGGCTTCTCCGCTGGCGAAAAGGGCTTCACATGTGATAAATGTAAGGAGATAGTTAGGCTGACGGAGAAGATTTCAGAATTAGAAACACGCATCCATACTTTATCTGAGAGTAGTGAGGATGTAACAGCTTTAGACACTGATTTGGATGCGAATAGCTTAGTGAACTCTGTACATTCTTCGGTTCCGGCTGCAGGGCCCTCGCAGCAGGGAAACTGGGTAACAGTGAGGCAGCATAGTCGCAGACCAAAGAACCGCTTTTCCGTTCCGGTTAGAACATCAAACAGGTTCTCCCCTCTCAGTGAAGCACCCACTGAGTATCCTGTTGAAAGTGCCCTAGTCATTGGCGATTCTATTACACGGAACGTGAAGATAGAGACACCAGCTACCATAGTCACTTGTTTACCGGGAGCCAGAGCACCTGACATCAAAGCAAATTTAAAAGTGCTGGCTAAAGCTAATCGTAAATTCTCTAAGATTATTATTCACGTCGGCACTAATGATGTTCGACTTCGCCAGTCGGAGATCACCAAAATTAACATTAAAGAGGTGTGTGAACTCGCTAGTACGATGTCTGAGGCTGTTTTTTGTTCTGGACCGCTCCCGGTAAAAAGGAGTGATGAGATAGTTAGCAGACTATCATCACTCAATGGCTGGTTGTCTAAGTGGTGTCTGCAAAATAACATAGGGTTCATAGACAATTGGAAAAGTTTTTGGGGCAGACCTGACCTGTTGAAGAAGGATGGCATCCATCCCTCTTGGGGTGGTGCCGCTCTTCTATCTAGTAATCTGGCACATAGTCTTAGAGCTAAACCTTGACTCACTAGGGCCCAGGTCAGGAAGCAGACAAACTGGCTAAACCGACCGTCTGCTAGCTGTCTCACGTTACCGGAGTCAGATAAATCCCAGCACATAGAGACTCTTTCACCTAGATATTATCATATAGAGACTGTGTCTGTTCCCCGAATTAGTAAATACAAAAAAACATCAAAACCATTCAACAGTAAAAATTTAATTGACGTCCAACAAATAAACAAAATATATAATACAGATGAACAATTGATAAAGCTTGGGCTGCTGAATATTAGATCCCTTTCCCCAAAAACGCTTATTGTTAATGATATTATTACAGATAATAATCTAGATGTGCTCTGTTTGACAGAAACCTGGCTAAAACCTGACGACTACATTACCTTAAATGAGTCCACCCCCCAAGATTATTGTTATAAACATGAGCCGCGTCTGAAAGGTAAAGGGGGAGGGGTTGCTGTAATTTATAATAATATCTTCAGTATTACTCAGAAGTCTAGTTTCAAATATAATTCCTTCGAAGTTTTGGTGCTTTATGTAACGCTATGTAGTGTACATGATAAAACCCGTTCAACATTTGTGTTAGCTACTGTATACAGGCCACCTGGGCATAATACAGACTTTATCAAAGAATTTGCTGATTTTCTATCAGAGTTAGTACTGGCCGTAGATAAAGTACTAATTGTTGGTGATTTTAATATCCATGTTGACAACGGAAAAGACGTATTGGGATTAGCATTTAAAGACACACTAAACTCTATTGGAGTTAGGCAACACGTGTCAGGAGCCACTCATCGCCATAATCATACTTTAGACCTAATATTGTCACATGGAATAAATGTTGATACCGTTGAAATTCTGCAGCAGAGCGATGACATCTCAGATCATTACTTAGTATCATGTATACTTAATTTAGCTAAGGTTGCAAAGCCGCCCCCTCGCTTTAAAAATGGCAGGACAATCACTGCCGCTACTAAAGATTGCTTTTTAAATAATCTCCCTCATCAGTATCATCTGCTCAGCATCCCAGATAGTATAGAAGAACTCGATGTTGCAACAGAAACGTCTCGGTTACGTATGTAACCCTCGTTCCCTGAAGGAGGGAACGGAGACGCCACGTCGGAGTACCGACGAATAGGAATCTCGCTCGCGAGAGCCAATCTACTTCGAGTGTAACTAAACGAGCCAATGCACATTGGCATGCAATGATTGCACCAGGTGCTCATGCCACGCCGTGCGGGTATAAATGAGACACAGGTGATTGCATCAAATCAGCCTTTTGCTGAGGAGCCGAGTAGGTAGACAGGCACCCCAGCAGGGTACAGAGGACATGGCGACGGGACGTGGCGTCTCCGTTCCCTCCTTCAGGGAACGAGGGTTACATACGTAACCGAGACGTTCCCATTCAGTCGGTCACTCTCGACGCCACGTCGGAGTACCGACGAATAGGAATCCCTACCAAAGCGCCATGGCCGCTGCCCCCTTCCAGTGCCCTGTGTGAGCCACCTGAGCTCTCTTACCTGATGAGACGGGGCTCACACCGGGAAGTCCATCACTGCCGTTCCGCAAGACCCGCTCAGTGATTTATTGGATAACACTGGGAAGCGTGCCCTAGTGAAGGGGACGCTGCGGAGCCCACATCGTACCCCGAAGGAGTTATGTGGAGTACAATGCTGAGCCGTAGCCCGCAACGGAGAGAGGGGGCTCAGTCCCATTGACGGGAAGGCTCTCCCAAGGGAAAGACACGGGCTTCCCGTAGGAGCGACCGTGGAAAGATATATGGGATCCCCGTAGGGTCACTCATATAACCCGAGCCCAATACCGGTTCTCAAGGATTCAGCGGCAAGGGGCCTGATGCCAGACGTTCCGCCACGTCCGGCACCGAGGGCGGTGGAGGACTCACAGAGTTTGCTTCTGGAGAATATAAGCGCCGTAGCGCAGCAAGCCGACAAGAGACGGGGCCTCTCAGTGCTTCTACCCGTTTGAGGTGAGAACACAGGAGGAGACCGGCTCTACACGTAGGCTATAGAATCTAGCGAACGTGTTGGGTGTCGCCCAGCCCGCAGCTCTACAGATGTCTGACAGCGAGGCGCCACATGCCAGCGCCCAGGAGGATACAACACTTCTAGTAGAGTGTGCTCGCACCCTGAGCGGACAGGGCACACCTTGTGCTTGGTAAGCCAAGGTGATGGCATCCACTATCCAGTGGGCCATCCCCTGCTTGGAGACAGCCTTTCCCTTCTGCTGGCCTCCGTGACAGACAAAGAGCTGATCTGAGGTTCTGAAGCTTTGAGTTCTATCCACGTAAACCCGCAGAGCGCGGACGGGACAGCGCAAAGCTAGGGCTGGGTCTGCCTCCTCCGGGGGCAGCACTTGCAGGTTCACCACCTGGTCCCTGAAGGGAGTGGTAGGAACCTTGGGCACATAGCCAGGCCGGGGTCTCAACACCACGTGGGTATCACCCGGCCCGAACTCTAGGCACGATTCGTCGACCGAAAATGCCTGCAGGTCCCCTACCCTCTTGATGGAGGCCAATGCAGCCAACAGCAAAGTTTTCATAGACAGAATCTTTAGCTCTGCTGACTGCAAAGGCTCAAATGGGGCATTCTTGAAGTGCTCTGTTAGCACCAGAGCAAGAACCCAAGAGGGTATGGAGGGAGGGCGAGGAGGATTTTACCGTCTCGCCCCCCTAAGGAACCTGACGACCGGGTCGTGCTTCCCAACCGTCTTACCTTCTACATGGTCGTGATAGGCAGATATTGCAGCAACATAAACCTTGAGGGTGGAGGGCGACAGCCTACGCTCCAACCCCTGTTGCAGGAAGGAAAGCACAGACGCGATCGAACATCTTCAGGGGTCTTCTCGGCGAGAAGAACACCACTCGACGAACAGGTCCCACTTCAAGGCGTAAGCCTGTCTTGTAGACGGTGCTCGTGCCGAAGTGATGGTGTTAACTACCTCTTGGGGTAAGTCACCTAGAACCTCCACGTCCCGTCCAGGGGCCAGACATGAAGGAGGTCTGAACGCGGGTGCCAAAGGGTGCCCCGTCTCTGAGTCAGAAGGTCCTTCCTCAGAGGAATCGGCCAAGGAGGGACTGTCGCGAGGAGCATAAGTTCTGGGAACCAGGTCCGGTTGGGCCAGTACAGCGCCACCAGCAGGACCTGCTCCTCGTCCTCCCTGACCTTGCACAGTGTCTGTGCAAGTAGGCTCACTGGGGAAAACGCATTTGCGCAGCCCCTGGGGCCAGCTGTGCGCAAGGGCATCCGTGCCGAGTGTATCCTCGGTCAGCGAATAGAACCACTGGCAGTGGAACGTTTCTGGGGAGGCAAACAGGTCGACCTGTGCCACCCCGAACGGTCTCCAAATCAGCTGAACCACCTGGGGGGTGGAGTCGCCACTCGCCTAGGAGCGCAGCTCGTGAAAGCTCGTCGGCCACACGGTTGTGCACACCAGGGACATGAATGGCCCGAAGCGACCTCAGACACTTCTGACTCCAGAGGAGATGGCGGGCGAGTTGCGACATGCGACGGGAGCACAGACCACCTTGTCGGTTGATATACGCAACGGTCGCAGTGTTGTCCGTGCGGACCAGTACATCTTTGCCCCGTAACCGCGCTTTGAGGCGGCCCAGAGCAAGATGCACCGTTAGCAACTCGAGGCAATTGATATGCCAATGCAGGTGCGGGCCCGTCCAAACCCCTGACACTGCATGCCCGTTGTACGTGGCTCCCCAGCCCATGGCAGAGGCATCCGTGAAAACCACAGCGTGCCTGGACACCTGTTCCGGGGGCACTCCGGCCCGAAGGAACGAGGGGTCTGACCATGGACTGAAAGACTGGCGGCAGGCCGGTGTGATGCTCACCCGGAGAGTGCCGCGTTGCCACGCCCATCTCGGGACTCGGCCGAGTAGCCAATGCTGAAGCGGTCTCATATGAAGCAGGCCGAGCGGTGTTACTGCCGCAGCGGCTGCCATATGCCCCAGGAGCCTCTGAAATTGTTTCAGTGGAACCGCCATCCTGCCTTGAAACGTGTTCAGGCAGTTCAGCATCGACTGGACACGCTCCTCTGGGAGGCACGCTGTCCGTTCAACCGAATCCACACCGAGAAAAGAGATCCTCTGCACGGGGGCGAGTTTGCTCTTTTCCCAGTTGACCCGAAGACCCAACTGGCTGAGGTGTCTGAGCACCAGGTCCCTGTGTTCTCACAACTGATCCCTGGCTTGACTGTGCTAGAATGAGCCAGTCGTCGAGATAGTTGAGGATGCGAACGCCCTGTTCTCTCAGGGGCACAAGGGCCCCCTCCGTGACTTTCGTGAAGACACGGGGGGACAGGGACAGCCCGAAGGGCAGGACTCTGTACTGATATGTTCGACCCTCGAATGCAAAGCGCAGAAACGGCCTGTGTCGAGAAAGAATCGAGACATGAAAGTACGCGTCCTTCAGGTCGATCGCTGCAAACCAATCTTGGGGACGGATGCATCCGAAAATGCATTTCTGCATGAGCATCTTGAACGGTAGCTTGTGGAGGCTCCGATTCAGGACTCGCAGGTCCAAGATAGGTCGTAACCCACCGGTTTTCTTGGGTACAATGAAGTACGGGCTGTAGAAGCCGGTCTTCATATCGGCTGGAGGGACCGGCTCTATCGCGTCCTTCGCCAGTAGGACAGCGATCTCCGCACGCAGGGCATGGGCATCTGCGGCATTCACCGAGGTGAAGTGGACGCCCTTGAACCTGGGGGGGGGCGCCGGGCGAACTGAATCGCATAGCCGAGCCTGATGGTCCGAATGAGCCAGCGAGACGGACTGGGGAGCTCTAGCCAGGCTCGCAGAGTCCGTGCAAGCGGGACAATAGGGACCACCGGCGTACCCACCGTGGGGCAGCGAGGTGGAATGCAGGTACCAGGCTGGGGCGGCTGTCTCGTGGAGGCGGCCCGCAGCGCGGTTGTGAGTGTGCGGTGCACACTTACCTGATTCCACGAGAGGGCAGAGGGTACGTGAGAAGGCTAGGTTGCGTCCTCGAACCGTCCACTACTGTCCACTGGCGAAGGAGGAGGATGAGTGTGGTCCGGCGTTTGACCGTCCACAGCTCTCCGAACCCCCTTGGGACCCAGAGATGGGAAGAACTGCTCTTTTTTTTTTTTTTTTTTGAGAATTTGGGTACCACTGGTTGTGACACCAGCGGCAGAACGGATTTTGACTCAAGATTTTCTACCCGGCCCTCCTCCGGGGAAGAGCAGCCCCGCCCATCTCCCGGTCACCCGTCTCAGAGGTGATGTTTCACCGACCGCTTAAACAGCAGCAGAGACAGGTAGCGTCATCCCCTGCAGGACACAGTAGAGCAGGCTGTGCCAAGTGTTTTTTTTTTTTTTTGCAGGGGACGACGCCTTTGGCGACGAGCAGACTGAGGGGCGGCCCACGAGGCACTCTGATGGTACGTCGGGGGAGGCTCTTGATTGCCTCAGCCTGCTACCGACTGCGAAGAACTGCTGGGCCCAGTTCTCAACAGTGTCGCCCAAGGCCACCTTGTGAGATGGGAGCATCGAGAAAGCGTACTTTGACGACCACTCACATCTCAGCAAGGCAAGCCAGGAGGTTTTTCTGGACCACTGAGGTGGACATCGTCTGGCCGAGGGCCTGCGCCATGACTTTGATCACGGTTAGTCAACATGCACAGCTCAACCTCAACTCAGAACTACCCTGTGCAGGCAGGGGTGGTCTGCGCACAGCCACCCCACCGTTGAGGGTAGTGAGAGAGGAAAAACTTATGCAGTTTTGGCCCTTTTGGCTTTCCATATCCAAAGAAGTGCCACACTGCCAAGTTTTCCATGCACATCCAGGAGTGATCCCGGGAAGCATGGCTGTTAACTCTGAATCCGATTCAGCGAAGCACACACCATTACAGTGGGCTCAGCATCATCCTCATTCCCAGAGCACAACAGCCCTCTCTCCGATGCAGCGATTGACATCTGATCCTCAGCTGGAGCACTGAATGAAATGCTAGGTTCCCCCATAAGAAGGACCAGCAATTCCACCCAGAGCTGCACAGCTTGCAGTGCGCTAGAGGGGGAGGGGCCCTAGGGGGTTGGTTCCCCGAAGGAGAAGCCCTCCTCTCCTCAGATCACCCCAGCCATTTCACTGAAATAGACCTCTCCTGTTGCCAGGGAGGGCGCTACAACGAGAAATAGGCAAGGGGACAGCGCACCTCGAGCGCAGAGCGAGCGCTGGGTTGCCGTGACAACCCGCGCTACAGCCTAGCACTCAACGGCACACGGCACGCAGAGAAACGAGAGGTCCGTTCGAGTTTCCCCGACGGCAACTCTCGCTGATCTCCGCGGTCTCCCAGAGTGTCGAGCAGACCCGCGGCTGTGCTTTTACACACGAGCGGCGGCTGGCCAACAACAAAGGGGACTCAAGCTTCCCGGAGAAAGATGAGTCGCGACCGGCGTGCCGACGTGGTCATGTTCTCATTAGAAAACATGACCACCCACGAACACAGTCTCAGCATGCGCCCAGACATGTGAAACAGTGTTCGTGGCCGTCAGTGAGGACAGGAAACAACCGCATCCAGAAACACACAGATAGAATGTCATCTTTAAAAAGACGCAAGCTCTATCTGTGTAGCTCTTTTAGGGAAACTGCTCTCCGCGGTGCTGAAGCACACAGGGGAATAGTCGCGGCGACACAGACAGGGAAAAAGTGCAGCCTGACATGCGCGCTCTCTCTCTCATAGAAGGCGATCTCTTACCAGCCGTGAAAACGGCTTTTAAGCGCTCTTAATAGCGCACCGAACCAGCTGTGAGAACAGCCTTTTTTTTTTGTTGCTCAAAATAGAAAAAGAAAGAGAGAAATCAACCCCGCTGCAGTGCCGTCACTCCAACACCAAACGAGGAGAGGTCCACCGAAGAGCTTGACTCGTTATAATGTTAACACACGCTTTGTAGAGAGTGATTTTAGGACAAACCATTCACCACTCGGCTCCGAAGCAAAAGGTTGATTTGATGCAATCACCTGTGTCTCATTTATACCCGCACGGCGTGGCATGAGCACCTGGTGCAATCATTGCATGCCAATGTGCATTGGCTCGTTTAGTTACACTCGAAGTAGATTGGCTCTCGCGAGCGAGATTCCTATTCGTCGGTACTCCGACGTGGCGTCGAGAGTGACCGACTGAATGGGAACTATTGACTCTCTCTTTTGCAGTACTTTAGACACAGTTGCTCCTCTGCGCTTAAAGAAGATTAAAGAAAATAGTCCAACGCCGTGGTACAACGAGCACACCCGGGCCCTTAAAACAGCAGCCAGAAAAATGGAGCGCAGCTGGAAGAAAACAAAATTAGAGGTATTTCGTAATTCGTGGAAAGAGCACATGATCACATACAGAAAGGCTGTAAAAACTGCTAGATCTGCTTATTTCTCAACTCTCTTGGAAGAAAACAAACACAACCCAAGGTATTTATTCGATACAGTGGCTAAATTAACCAAAAATAAAGCTTCAACTTCTGATGATTGTAAACAGCACAGCAGTAATGACTTTATGAACTTCTTCACATGTAAGATTGATAATATTAGGAAAAAATTTTTAACCATGCAGCCGTCTAATACAGCATCACATCAGACAGAGCATTGTAGTGTCACTGAGGAAAAATTACACTCATTCACTGCTATAGGAGAAGAAGAATTGGCTAAACTCGTTAAATCATCAAAATCGACAACATGTATGCTCGACCCTATACCAACTAGGCTATTAAAAGAGATGCTACCAGAGGTCATAGATCCTCTTCTTAATATCATTAATTCATCTTTGTCATTAGGATATGTACCGAAAACTTTTAAGTTGGCAATTATTAAACCACTTATTAAAAAACCGCAACTTGATCCTACAGATTTAGTCAATTATAGACCAATCTCAAATCTACCCTTTCTGTCAAAAATACTTGAAAAGGCAGTGTCTTCACAATTATGTTCCTTTTTAGAAAGAAATGGTATCTGTGAGGATTTCCAGTCAGGATTTAGACCGTATCATAGCACTGAGACTGCTCTCGTCAGAGTTACAAATGATTTGCTCTTATCATCCGATCGTGGCTGTATCTCTCTATTAGTGTTACTCGATCTTAGCGCTGCATTTGATACTATCGACCACAACATTCTTTTGAATAGACTCGAAAATTATGTAGGTATTAGTGGAATTGCATTATCATGGTTTAAATCATACCTATGCGACCGTTATCAGTTTGTAGTAGTAAATGAAGATATGTCACACCGATCGCAAGTTCAGTATGGAGTACCGCAAGGCTCAGTGCTAGGGCCGCTACTCTTCACCCTGTACATGCTACCACTGGGAGATATCATTAGGAAGCATGGCGTTAGTTTTCATTGTTATGCTGACGATACTCAGCTCTATATTTCTTCACGCCCTAAAGAAACTTACCAATTCACAAGATTAACGGAATGCATAGCTGATATAAAACATTGGATGACTGGTAATTTCCTGCAACTCAATTCAGAAAAAACTGAATTTTTAATTATTGGACAAAAAAGCTCCACAAGTAGTAACCTAGAATACTGTCTAACACTTGATGGCTGTTCTGTCAAGTCCTCGTCGTCAGTGAGGAACCTGGGTGTGCTCTTTGATACCAATCTTTCGTTTGAAAGCCACGTTTCTAGCATCTGTAAAACTGCTTTCTACCATCTTAAAAATATATCTAAATTACGGCACATGCTCTCAATGCAAAATGCTGAACAGTTAGTTCATGCGTTCATGACCTCAAGGTTAGATTATTGTAATGCTCTACTGGGTGGTTGCCCTGCTCGCTTAATAAATAAACTCCAGCTGGTCCAAAACGCAGCAGCTCGAGTTCTTACTAGAACCAGGAAGTATGACCATATTAGCCCAGTTCTGTCAACACTGCACTGGCTGCCTATTAAATATCGCATAAATTTTAAAATCTTACTTATTACTTACAAAGCACTAAATGGTTTAGCTCCCCAATACTTGAGCGAGCTCTTAACATATTATACTCCATCACGTCTACTGCGGTCTCAAAATTCTGGCCAGTTGATCATACCGAGAATATCCAAATCAACTGCAGGCGGTCGATCGTTTTCCTATTTAGCACCTAAACTCTGGAACAGTCTTCCTAACATTGTTCGGGAAGCAGACACACTCAGTCAGTTTAAATCTAGACTAAAAACACATCTCTTTACTGTGGCATACACATAAAACACTTTTTCAATGAAATGATTGTTAGGCTGCATTAACTAGGTCAGCCGGAACCGGGAACACTTCCCATAACACCTGATGTACTCGTTACATCATCAGAAGAATGGCATCTACGCTAATGTTAGTCTCTCTGTTTTATCCCGAGGTTTACTGCAGTCGGCTGGATCCGGGCCGTATCCAGATCAGATGGTGGACCTGCGCCCAGAGAAGACCAACACAGGACCCCGAAGTGTCTGGGAGACCGTGATTAGACTCCCCCTGAAACTGCCTCATCGACACGGCATCTCAATAAACCCGTCTCCTGCGTGTTGCCTCCGATCATTCGAATATTGCACTTTAATAATTATTTAATCAACATCATCCTCAATAAACCCGTCTCCAGCATGTTGCCCCCGGTCCCTCGAATATTCTGATCTATTATGACCTCCGAGCTGTAAAACTGCCAGAATAATAATAATAATAATACGCTGTTTGTTAATTGACCAGAGGAGAACTGGCACCCCGACTGAGCCTGGTTTCTCCCAAGGTTTATTTTTCTCCATTAGGTCACCTAATGGGGTTTTGGTTTCCTTGCCACTGTTGCCTCTGGCTTGGCGTGCTCAGTTGGGGACACTAAATTTTTCAACTAAACATCGAAATACATCTAAATAATAAACTAAATTAACCATTTAAACTAAATTACTGATCAAATTATTGATCTAAAGCCCACACTGTCACTGTATGATACTTGAAATTTTTCCAGAATGGCTATACAGCTGAATAAAATTATGCTGCATTATTTTCCTGTTTAACACTGTAAAGCTGCTTTGAAACAATCTACATTGTTAAAAGCGCTATATAAATAAAGTTGACTTGACTTGACTTGACACCTTTGAGAAATATGATTATTAATTTTTTCGTAGCTAGGTGGCACGATCAACTTTTGTTGCTCAATTTGGTGAAATGCATTGAAAAAGCGGAGTTTCTAAGCTTTAAAATTATGACTATTTGGGGTTCTTCTATTCAGTGGTTGCTTAGTAATTTGATTGGGGGGTGGAGGTGGGGGTTACACTCTGGGTTTAAGGGGTTTAAAACAAATTAAGTTCTCTCGTTGACCTACTCACACATTTTTCGTGACGAGGTGCAAATTCTACACAGATGTAAATCTTGTCACCATATGTGATGCTAACACATATTGCTCATCAAATAGACTTGTGTCCTTTAGTGAGCCATTCTGTAGAATGCAAAACACAGTTTCTGGTTGAGTTTAGTTTGTGTATGTTATGTATGGGGTAGAGTCTCTGTGAATGCACTTTTTGTATGTAGTGTATTTTGTTCCTGGTTGCTTAACAGTAAGTCCACTGCTTCCACACTATTTATAGCATCATTCCTTGGCCTTGTGTCTGTTGGCTCTTTTTCTTCCTCTTTTTAAATTGGGCTAACATTGAATGATTGAGTAACACCATAGCAACACACAAAGAGGAAGCCCACAATAACCCACTGTGCCCTGTGTGGTTACTCACTAAACGTGCATGTTTTCAAATAAAACCAAAATTCCTGACTGGACTAAACTGAGCTTAAAGTGCCCTATTATGGTTTTCCTAATATTCCCTTTCATGCAGTGTGCATTATCTATTTGTGAATGTAAACATTCCGCAAAGTTGTGAAGTCGAAAGTGAACCATAAATAAAGTTATTGTCTCCCAAAAGAAAGAATCAATACGAGAGTAGACCAATCACAACAGACTAGGCCATCTGACCAATCAGAGCAGAGTAGACCAATCACAACAGACTGGGCCATCTGACCAATCAGAGCAGAGTAGACCAATCACAACAGACTGGGCCATCTGACCAACCAGAGCAGAGTAGACCAATCACAACAGACTGGGCCATCTGACCAACCAGAGCAGAGTAGACCAATCACAACAGACTAGGCCATCTGACCAATCAGAGCAGAGTAGACCAATCACAACAGACTGGGCCATCTGACCAATCAGAGCAGAGTAGACCAATCACAACAGACTAGGCCATCTGACCAATCAGAGCAGAGTAGCCCAATCACAACAGACTGGGCCATCTGACCAATCAGAGCAGAGTAGCCCAATCACAACAGACTGGGCCATCTGACCAATCAGAGCAGAGTTGACCAATCACAACAGACTGGGCCATCTGACCAATCAGAGCAGAGTAGACCAATCACAACAGACTGGGCCATCTGACCAATCAGAGCAGAGTAGACCAATCACAACACACTGGGCCATCTGACCAACCAGAGCAGAGTAGACCAATCACAACACACTGGGCCATCTGACCAATCAGAGCAGAGTTGACCAATCACAACAGACTGGGCCAACTGACCAATCAGAGCAGAGTAGACCAATCACAACAGACTGGGCCATCTGACCAATCAGAGCAGAGTAGACCAATCACAACACACTGGGCCATCTGACCAACCAGAGCAGAGTAGACCAATCACAACACACTGGGCCATCTGACCAATCAGAGCAGAGTTGACCAATCACAACACACTGGGCCAACTGACCAATCAGAGCAGAGTAGACCAATCACAACAGACTGGGCCGTCTGACCAATCAGAGCAGAGTAGACCAATCACAACAGACTGGGCCATCTGACCAATCAGAGCAGAGTAGACCAATCACAACAGACTGGGCCATCTGACCAATCAGAGCAGAGTAGACCAATCACAACAGACTGGGCCATCTGACCAATCAGAGCAGAGTAGACCAATCACAACAGACTGGGCCATCTGACCAATCAGAGCAGAGTAACTAACGGAGAGGAGGGATTTAGAGAGACTAATTCCATCCAGTCGTTTGAGGATCATTGAGCACCGTGGCGATGTTTTTACCTTTAATGGAAGTAAATCTTTCAAAACAAAATCAGGAGCCTTTAAAATAGCATAATAGGGGCACTTTAAGTAAAATGTTTTTGTCATTTCTATTTTAAAAATGTGATAAAATACGTTCTCCTTTATCCGAGGATCAGTACAAACTCTGTTTGGGGTGGGACTATCTTTTTGTGTAACCAATGGAAGACAGGGGCAGTGTTCAAGAATCTCGTGTGATTGGTGATAATAGCCCGTGACAGTTCCATTGATAGCAAAACAGACATTTCAGCTCTAAAGAATGAATTCCACAAATAACACACAGAAGTGAAAATGCATCATCAGTCCCAGATGGACAAGCTGACACCTGACATTTTCATCATTCTAATCTGTGGCCTAGTCATTGTTCTCACTTTGACTTTTAAAGGCCTGTTCACACCGGGACGATTTTTGCACGCGTTTATCGCCGACGTTTAACGCCTCAGGACTAAACAATGGGCGCCAATGTGAGTGTTCACACCGACGCGCAAAACGGCAGGCGTAAAAGCGTCATTTTTAAAAAAACGCCTCGGGTTCGTTTTTTTATTTTGACGCGGCGCATAAAAAACTGTCCGACCAATGAGATCGGCGCTTTTGTTCACGTGCCTGGAGCTGCTGAAGTGAC
The DNA here is from genome assembly GCF_949357685.1 of Gobio gobio. Lineage (NCBI taxonomy): Eukaryota > Metazoa > Chordata > Actinopteri > Cypriniformes > Gobionidae > Gobio > Gobio gobio. The sequence continues at coordinate 8,760,643 of NC_137103.1, forward strand.
AGTAAAACACGACTTGGTGGCGCTCAAGCACAAAACGGTCTTGCCGAGCACACACTGATACAACGAAGAAGTAGAAAGTAGACAAAGAAGAAGATGAGCTGCTAATGCTGCTTGCCAGTTAGCAAAAAGTGTGTGAATGGTTTTGTCCATATACATAATATGTCTATGGTTTTGGCAAGCACGTAAATACTGTCTCTCTTCTCCTTCTGTGTGACAAGCGAGTGTCAGAGGCTTAAAGTGCCGCAGCACCATCTTGTGTACCGGGAGCGCATCGACTGAATGTGCACGTTCACTCGGCGCAGCGCCAGTGAAAATCTCTTGGGTGTGAACACTCAAGACGCGCCGAAAAACGGCACGAAAAACGCTGGCGATAAGCGCGCGCGATATTCGTCCCGGTGTGTACAGGCCTTAAGGTATTACAGAAGGCCTCAAACATGAGCTGAGTGTGGAAAAGTGACCGTGTTTGTACCCTTTTACAGATATGCTTTACTGATCTTACGGGTATTTTTTAGTGTAGACGAGAAAACAGTACAAGAGAATCTATCATCAGAGAAGCTCTTATCATTTCAATGGGAGTGTCTTCCACTATCTGTAGACTTTGATTACAGCTTTCTCTGTAGAGTTAGGTAAGCTCTCTTCATCTTCTGCCCCTGTGATTAGTGGAGGACCTCAGGGCTCTATTTTGGGTCCGCTTCTTTTGATCTTATACATGCGTCCACTGGGGGATATTATTAAGAGGCTCATTTCATTTTTACGCTGATGATTCACAGCTGTAGCTGCCGCTGAAAGCTGGCGATTCCTTTTAACCTGTGTTGGAATGCGTCTGGGACATCAAGAAATGGTTGTCAAATAACTTCTCCAACTTAATGAGGACACAACAGAAACAATTGTTTTTGGTCCCCCATAATTGAGGAGTATTCTCATTAAGGACCTGGGTAATCACTTCCCAGGTTCGGAACCTTGGTGTCATCCTGGACTCAGAACTGTTTTTCCAAACATGTTTTTGTCATTCCAAGACTTGGAAAATTGTATTCATGCTTGTATTACCTCATGCTTAGACTATTGTAACTCATTGTATCTGGGTCTTCCTCAGTCACTGCTTGTACGCCTCCAGATACTACTATTATTACAGTTCTGACAACATATACTCACATGTTTATCACTTTTAGCAGTGGTTTATGAAAGTTCAAAGGGTTTCCTGTAAAATGACACCAAAATTGTGTATTTAGAGACCACTGTGGCCAAATCCAGGCGGAAATCCCCAAAATGGTCCCAGAGCTCAAGAGGTTAAATGTGCTATAAATTAAAAGTACTTACTAATCTAAACTACAAGTTACAGCTATGTTCCTTCTTCTTTTTGCACTTTCCTCAGCTACTTTTTGCCTTTTATACAGTATTTCAAGTAAAGAACTAAAGTTGACTCAGATGTTTTCAGCATCCTCTGTGTTTTGATGAATCATCTCACAAAACATGTGGTAACAATGTGAGTGTCCTAGTACTGAACATTAGTTGAACAAGTTTATAGTTTATAGTCAATGCCAGTCAAGAGCATTTGTGCCATAATGTTGATTACCATTGACCACAAAAATTATTTTGACTACTCCCTTGTTTTTATCTTAAAAACTGTGAGTGTACAGTGAGGCTCTTATAATGTCAGTGAATGGGGCCTGTTTGTGGAAGAAATGTGAAGCTCATTTTCTAAAAGCACTTGCTTTAACGCTTCTGTGCTCTGGAGCTGGACCGTCAACTTGTTTTGCTTATTTCCTGCTGTTCATTTAACGCCCAAGCACTGAAAGGGCGAAAGGCCCTATTGTTCCCCTAAGGATTTCAGAGATGTCAGTCAGTAGACATGGGCAAAGCCTCAGAAACGGGCGTGGTGGAGGGGCTCAGTAGCACCAACTTTTGACAAAAGTGGGGGGGTTAGTTTTATCTACAGTCACCAAACTCGGTACATATATTGTTCTCTTCAAGCCGGACAACTTTCTAATTTATAGTCATTAGCTCCAACCAACAGGAAGTCAGATATTTTGGTTTGAATGTGCAAATTTTGAATAATCAGGCTCTGAGTTTTTACATTCTCCTCGTAGGCGATTTATTCAATCTCCACCAAACTCGGTCAACATGAAACAAAGATACAGAAGATGCTAAAATGCGAACGGATATTGTATACCTCAAACGGTGTTGCCATGGCGAGGGATTAAATAAGGACAAAAAAGGGAAACAGAAACTGTCTCATATCTTGTAAAATCATTCTTTGATTTAAATTAAATAAAGATTGTATATCCGGTAATTGAACCTGGATGAGTTTAAAATGAATGTACTATTTTTCAGATCAATATATTTATTTATTTGATCTCATGGATCATATTTGCTGCAGTAAATGTGGCATATTAAGATGACTTTGATATAGTTCTTTTACATTTAACGGATTTAAAATCATATTGCAGCAAATGATAACAACACATTTGAAATTAAACTATGACACTTTATCACCATTCAGACAGGACTAATTTTCTACATTTGAGTTACAATTTAACAAAGGAATGTGTGTGCTTTACAGAAGGTCATGTGCTGTGTTTGCAAAGATCAATTTTGACACGTCTTTAATTATTTACTGATATAATTCAAATTTATATTAAAAAAAAAATTATTTCACACGATTTTCTAAAAGTGGCGGTTTATAATAAACTTCCATAAAATGTAGACATGCATTTTACTCTTACCTGACACTGATATTAAAATCATTGCTGCGGTTTCTGTGATTTGGCTCCATTTATAAATTTTTTCATTAACAATTTTTATTGGATGCCACACATATTGAAATGAAAGCACGTTTTTTGGTGCATTAAGATTGGTCAAAAACACATGAAGAGAAGTGTGAGGATAATACAACGTCAGCATTCGAACAGTATTCTGCACTCATTTGAAATTGACCATTAACATCATCTGACATGAAATGAATGAATACTAAATTTAATTGATCTCATAGATGTGGCTGTTGTGGTTTGTGTTCATAGCAGCACCAACTGCTGCAGTTAATGTGGTGAATTCAGATGACTTTGACATAGTCCTTTTTAGGTTTTCCCATTTTAAATGCCTATTGCCTGCCATACACAGTTAAGCTGATGCCACTGGCTTGGGCCCGTCATCGCTGCTCGCAGCTTTTATTATCTTTATTATTTAAACCCCTAGACTTAATAAAATATTTTTTTAAATATATTTTTGGACTTTGATGCCTTTTTTTTGTTACTTCCTTGAGCCAGAATGTAACAAAAAGTGTGTCACACAATTCTAAAAATTAAAAAAGTCTGAATTGTGAGATAAAAGGTCACAATTAACTTTATTTTTATTCTGTAGAGGACACAAGCTTCCATAATTATAAATTCCTCACTGTAACCCAGATTTGTGCTTTTTCTTAAAGGAAACAAATAATTGTATGTCACAAATGTTGTTAAAATGTAATGTTGTTGTGCTTTTATTTAATAACTTATAAAGTAGAATAATTATAAAACATTAGAATGAGCACTTTATTACTAACTTTATTAATTCAGTTACAGTGTGCAATGTTAAAGTCCTTTCAAACGTCATTCCTCAGTGTTACAATCTTCAGTGCGGTTCTAGAACTCTAGGGCTAGAACTCTTCACCCAAAAAGGTTCTACATAATGAGATTGCATAAATACTTTCATGTTTAATGGGTTATTTCATTTTTTTCTAGTGATAAAGAATGTTTACAACCTGCCTGATTCATATAATTTATTTAAAATAAAAAGTTATTTAAATAAAATTAGTATATTAAAAAAATTATCCCAAGATGGGACTTCCTAAAAGGTTCTATATATGAAGCATATCCTTAACGTTCTATATAGAACCTTTTCTTCTAAGAGTTTACTCTCAAGTTACGTCCCAAATGACACATTATACACTTACACACTATGCACTTACACACTATGCACTTACACACTATGCACTTATACACTGTATACTCAACGGCTACATAATTAAAGCTGTGACAGTCGACTACATGACGTGTCCAACATTCCACACACTTTATTTTTTCGGTTAATTAAGTGCATCACCCAGGTATTTAAAGTGCACGGTTTCTTTTGGGATTTTTTAAAATGTATATTACAAAACGACACAGAATAGTGCATTAGTATGCAAATTGGGACACACCATCAGAAATGTTCAAAAACACTTTGTAGAGAAAGGTATATTTATTCCTTTCATATAGTTACAGGAGAAACTATATATATGATCATTATTATTACATATATATATAGTACTTAATATAAAAGAGATGGTTAGAGAAGAAACTATCTACACACACACACACACACACACACACACACACACACACACACACACACACACACACACACACACACACACACACACACACACACACACACACACACACACACACACACACACACACACACACACACACACACACACACACACACACACACACACACACACACACACACACACACACACACACACACACACACACACACACACACACACACACACACAGACATGGACAGAAGTGTTGGTTCCCTTGGTAAATATGCCCAAAAAAGTCTGTGAAAATAAATCGCCATTGTTAATCCTTTTGATCTATCATTTAAAAAAAAAAAAAAAAAACTTTAATTGAAATGAAAATGGGGGAAATCACATTATGGAAAAAAAAAAGATTTCTCTAACACATATGGCCACAATTATCATTACCCCTAGAAATTCTTATAAGTAAAATATCTCTGAAGTATAATTCCATTCACATTAGCACACCAGGGTGACGAGGAGCATGAAATTGTCCAGCTATGACGTCTTGTTTTGACAGGAGTATAAATATGAGGAAACACAAAGGCCAAACCACAGAATATAGTTCTGATGTGCAGCAAAAGACGATTGAGCTTCACAAAACAGAAAATGTCTGTAGGAAAACAGCTAAAGCACTGAAAATCCCCATTTCACCATCAGGACAATAATTAAGAAGTTCAATCCACTAAAGATGTTGTGAATCTGGAAGAGGACGTGTGTCTATCGTCCTGATGCAGAGTTTGAGTGGACAAAGACTCGCCAAGATCACAGATGGAGAATCGCAGAAATTAGTTGAGTCTTGGGGTCAGAAAGACAACAAAAAAAAATTCACACAGCCCCTACATCACCACATGTTGTTTGGGAGGGTTTCCAGAAAATTCCTCCTTGCTCATCCAGAAACAAGTGTATCCAGTGTATTCAGTGGTCGGACCTTCAGACGGGACCTGATTCTGTGCTCAGATGAAACTATAAAAAGAGCTTTTTGGCAGCAAACACACCAGATGTGTTTGGTGTAAACAGGGATAAAAAGTCCCCCACGTCCACAGTTAAAAATACACCGCTGGATCTTTAATGCTGTGGGCCTATGTTTTTGCTGTAGTTCCTGGACATCTTGTTCAGACACATGGCATCATGGATTCTAGCAAATACCAACAGAACCTGACGGCCTCTGCTAGAAATCTGATAATGGGCCGTGGTTGGATCTTCCCTCAGCACAACGATCCAAAACAAACACTCAAAATCAACACACAATGGCCATGGCCGTCCCAGTCCCTGACCTGAACCCTATAGAAGATCTGTGAATCTGAAGGATCTGGAGGGATTCTGTGTGGAGGAATGATCTCTGATGTTCTCCAAACTCATCAGGCATTATAGGAGAAGACTTATCTTGGCAAAAAGTATTTAAAGGGTGCCAATAATTATGGCCAATAATGTGATTTACCCCCCACTTTCAATTATTTTACTTCAATGAAAGGTTACATTTGTGCAAATCTTTTTAATAAAAGATCAAAAAGATTAACGATGCAGATTTATTTTCACAGACTTTTTTGTTCCTGTTTACCACAGGTGGCAACAATTTTGTCCACGTCTGTATATTTAGAACTTAATAAAAAAGAGATGATGCATTAAAATCATATTTACTGTAATGTACTGCATACGCTCTAAAAGACGCTGCTGAAAGTGGATTGGACCGACCACCAAAACACACTTGTGGCCAATCAGCAGAAGGGGGCGTGTCCAATCCTGATGGGGAGGAGAGAGCGTGAGCAAGACCGATGGCTGAGACTGAGAGACATTACAAAAGTGAAAAGCTCAGAGGAATACCACTGGGGTTATGATCAGGCAATAGCTTTAAGACATGCGTTAATATTAGAAAAGCTTTCCAGTGCTGGAGGGACCTAAGCGGGAAGACCTGAAAACGCTGCGCTGTTTCTGCTCCACACGCGACTAACATTGGTCTGCATCTTTAAAAGCCAGTATTTCCCAACCAATCAGTCAGAATCTACTCTGGACATCCGCCTTGCACCGTCCATTACCATTTTTTAAATCAAAATTGAAAACGTATCTCTATTCCCTAATATTATCATACTTCTGTTTTACTGTCTGTTTTATTTCTTTCAACACTTTGGATAGCTGTGCTATGTTTAATAAATCCACGTAAACTCTGCGGACCCTTTACAGGGATTCCAGAAAATACTGGAAAAAAGATTTTTGTCTGGATCATGTATGCAAGATTTATTCAAATGAATCTGAATGGAATAATATGACCTTTTTTATGTAATTTCCACCCCCATACCCTGCAATATTTCTGTGTCTTTTTTACAGAAAACCCTCAAAAAACACTTCTGATAGTGAGAAATATTATAGTATATGTTGTGTTTGATATAATAAACATAAAATATACAAAAAAACAGACAAACAAAAGAGGCGTTTTTGATTTTTTGGGTTATAAATTCATTGTTGAAAGTGTATACCTCAGGCCCTGTGAGCTCTAGCACCCTGCAGACAATTTGGGCTGTTTCCAGCATATGAAAATCCAGTATTTTCTGGAATCTAGTGGAAACAGCCCAAACTGTCTGCAGGGTGCTAGAGCACACAGGGCCTGAGATATACACTTTCAAAAATGACAACATAGCGACAACATATACTCACATGTTTATCACTTTTAGCAGTGGTTTATGAAAGTTCAAAGGGTTTCCTTTAAAATGACACCAAAATTGAGTATTTAGAGACCACTGTATGTGAGTATGAGAAGCTTTTCAATTTGGGTCGTCCAAATCCAGGCGGAAATCCCAAAAATGGTCCCAGAGCTTAAGAGGTTAAATGTGCTATAAATTAAATGTACTTACTTACTAATCTAAACTACAAGTTACAGCTATGTCCCTTCTTCTTTTTGCACTTTCCTCAGCTACTTTTTGCCTTTTATACAGTATTTCAAGTAAAGAACTAAAGTTGACTCAGATGTTTTCAGCATCCTCCGTGTTTTGATGAATCATCTCACAAAACATGTGGTAACAATGTGAGTGTCCTAGTACTGAACATTAGTTGAACAAGTTTATAGTTAAAGGAATATTCTCATTCCCAAGTCAATGCCAGTCAAGAGCATTTGTGCCATAATGTTGATTACCATTGACGCCAAAAATTATTTTGACTACTCCCTTGTTTTTTCCTTAAAAAACTGTGAGTGTACAGTGAGGCTCTTATAATGGCAGTGAATGGGGCCTGTTTTTGGAGGAAATGTGAAGCTCATTTTCTAAAAGCACTTGCATTAATGCTTCGGTGCTCCGGAGCTGGACCGTCAACTTGTTTTGCTTATTTACTGTTTTTCATGTATTATCTTTATTATTTAAACCCCTAGACTTAATACAATATTTTGTTTAATAAAAACGCTTGAAAACGCTGCGCTGTTTCTGCTCTACACGCGACTAACATTGGTCTGATTCTTTAAAAGACAGTATTTCCCAACCAATCAGTCAGAATCTACTTTCAGTCCAGTTGGAGCTCTATGGCTTCCTTGAGTTCAGGTGAGTTGGGAGTGACGTCCGAGCCCATCAGATGGAGGAGCTGGCCATGGGCTCTTCAGGAGTGCAGCTGACCAGTGCTGAGTCTAACTCCGTGGCGGACACAGATTGACTCAGCTCTCTCAGCGAGCTCTTGGTGAAGTTCAAGCACGACCGCCACACCAATTTGCGCACCTTCTTGGTGAGCAGTACGTAGAGAATGGGGTTGACGCAGCTGTTGAAGAAGGCCAGGCTGGTGGCGAGGGGGAAGCCCACGGTGAGCACGGTGTGCAGGTAGGTGGTGTGGTGCATGCTCAGCTCCATCAGGCTGAACGTGTGGAACGGCACCCAGCACAGGAAGAAGGCAAGAATCACGGCGGAGACTGTTCTGGAAAAGCTGGTCAAGCGCACCGAGTTGGACTGGCGCATCTTAACAGCCAAAAGGACGCCGCTCACGGTGATGGTGGCAAGCGGAAGCAGAAAGCCCACGGTGGTGCGGAGAGACACCAACGCAATGTGCCTCACCGCTACCATGTGCCTGCTCTCATCATGAAAGTTGTTAAAACACACAATCTTCCCGTTGTGTTGGATCACGTCACGGAATATCAGGGCCGGACAGCTCAAACAGCAGGACGTGAACCAAATCAGCGCGCACACCCACCAGGCCCGCCGGACGTTTCGATACCTTTCCGACCAGCTCAGGTGGATCAGCGAGATGTAGCGATCCAAACTCAGCACGGTGAGAAACAGCACGCTGGCGTACATGTTCATGGTGCACACGAAGGAGTTCAGCTTGCACATGGTCTTCCCAAAGAGCCAGTGGAAGTCTCGCAGCACGTAGTCGATGGAGAACGGAAGGAAAAGCACAAACACAAAGTCGGCGATGGCCAGATTCTGCAGCCAAACGCTGTTCACCGTCCTTTTGCTTTTGAACGCAGTCACCCAGATCACCATGCCATTCCCAATTACGCCCAGAGAAAACGCCAGGCTGTAGATGATCACCGAGATGATGTGGAGAGCCTCTCTCTGAGTGTAGCCGTCAGCCTTGGCCTCCTCTACATAGCCGTACTCCATGTATTCGTAAGTGTCGTTTTCGTAGTCCATGTCTTCTTGTGTCAACATCCTGGAGACAAAATGGGAAAGAACAATTACAAATCTCTTTATATCTGTTGTTTTAATGAATTGTTTAAAGGTGATGTAATTTCGGTGCCACCGGGCGAAATTGCAAAAATTATCAAACATTTTTCCTCAGAACACTCCCCCAATCTGCCATTGGTCAGTCAAGCAGATAGCAACACACCATTGGTTGATCCAATGTTCCTGTGTAAGGGAGCTTGGGATGTTCAAGCAAACAGAAAACCCAGACTCATAGGAAAAACATGGCAGTTTCAGCAAAATAATATTGCGTTGTGAGAAACGTCCGCTGAGTGGTGCTGAAGACTGATGAACGCTAATATGACAAGGTTTTATACAAATTAAATGTCCGGGGAAATCTTAATGCTCTCGTGTTCGAAAAAAATGTAACTGTACTACCTACACTAAATCACTTCTGTCCTGATATCTTTGGGTGGAGGGTCTATGGGTGGGTAAATGTATGGGCTTTTCAGATCTTTCGATGTAATGGATGAAATAAACTCACGCAATTTACATATGAACTAGAGCGGAGACGACAGAAAAACAAACAGAGAGCATCAGCTTTAGTTTCTGCTTTGACAGCCGCAAGACCAGCCGAACGCTGTGAGTCTGTGTTAGAAATCAGGAATGGAGAGAGAACATTGTGTTTTTCATCTTCAAACCAAAATTGTGTCTTCAGCCGACAAAGGTTAAATACCGTCTGGCTAGTGCGCTTCTCATAATGTTAGCGTTAGGTCAGTACACGGAGAATAGACGGTCTTTTGTGGCTGTTCGAGCACAATCGACCACATGAGCATTTACACTACGGTAAATGTAAACAGGGCTAATGAGAGTGTTAACAAAAGCAAATGTGACATAAAAAAGCAAACTTGCTTCTGAGTCTTGAGCTCTTCTATCGTGTCTCTGGACTGGAGCTGCGGCGGTTCACGTGACACTAACGTGAAATCAGACTTCATTCGCCCCAATAGAAAGCATATTTCGGAATCGCTCCCTATCTCCTATACAGTGCACTGTCTGAATTACTCCCTATCCCCTATACAGTGCACTGTCTGAATTACTCCCTATCCCCTATACAGTGCACTGTCTGAATTACTCCCTATCCCCAATACAGTGCACTGTCTGAATCACTCCCTATTCCCTATACAGTGCACTGTCTGAATCACTCCCTATCCCCAATACAGTGCACTGTCTGAATCACTCCCTATTCCCTATACAGTGCACTGTCTGAATCACTCCCTATCTCCTATACAGTGCACTGTCTGAATCACTCCCTATCCCCTATACAGTGCACTGTCTGAATCACTCCCTATCCCCTATACAGTGCACTGTCTGATTGTTCTCTATCTCCTATATAGTGCACTGTCTGAATCACTCCCTATCCCTTATATAGTGCACTGTCTGAATCACTCCCTATCCCTTATATAGTGCACTGTCTGAATCACTCCCTATCCCTTAAATAGTGCACTGTCTGAATCACTCCCTATCCCCTATAAAGTGCACTGTCTGACTGTTCCCTTTCGTTCAGTCACTACAACGTAACGTTAGTGACTAACGAATGGGGGTTTCGCTTAGAAGCCAATTACCTTCGAGGAGTCTAACAACGCCCAATGGCAGTGGCAATGCCATGGGCATGCGGAATTTGCATGCGTAACTCCGCCTCACCGCGTGGGTATAAGGAAGTACGCTGGCAACATCGCATTATGTTTCTGCTTTGGAGCCAAGAACTACTCTTCACTCCTTCAAGCCTGATACTGAGTCTTTGTCAGCCTTCAAGATGAGCAGCTTTCCAGTGGCGTTGGTGTATACGGCACGTTTCAGCGATCACATACAGTACTTCCTGCCTGCTGATCTGCGCAGTGGTCTGCTAGACAGCTGGTGTGTGTTTCCCTGGGCGCTTCGGCGTCACTGCGAGGCTTTCCTCTCACGCTTGCGCGTGGCACGTCCTTTTCAGGATGTCTCGCCCGTGCACTTCTGGGTGCGGCCAGTCGTTGTCAGCTTCTGATGGGCACAATCACTGTCTGGTATGCTTGGGCTTTCAGCATGCCCAGGCAGCGTTTGTGGATGCGTCATGTTCCCACTGCAGGAACATGACCATCGCGGTGCTGCGGTCGAGACTCGAGGATCTTCGTAAAGAAGTGAGAGTCCCCTCTGCCACACCCCAATCTCGAGAGGCGGTACTTTGGCTGGTGGCCAGGGTGACCTGAGGGTGACGGTGTGGAACAAAGCCCCGACGCTCATGCCTCGGGCCACACCCCCCTCTAGCGCACCGCAACTCGTGAGTGTCCAGGCGGAGATCGCGAGCCCGGCTCCGGCCCCCCCGTGCATCTCGTTTGGTGCTCCAGAGGATGATGCGATGTCGGTCACCGCATCACAAGGTGGGCTCAAGTCCTCCGAGGATGATGACTCGGCTGTGCAGCCACCTCCGGGGGCGCCAGCATTGCCCGAGTCGGACCCGGAGCTGACAGCCATGCTGTCTCGGGCAGCCATGAGCCTCGGGCTAGAGTGGAACCCTCCGCCCTGTCCTGAGCGCTCGCGGCTCTACACCCGTCAGTCCCCGCCCCCAATACCTTTCTTCCCCGAGCTGCACGAGGAGGTTGCACGGTCCTGGAAGTCCCCGTTGTCTTCCCGCGACCGTTCGGCGGCCTCCTCCGCCTTCTCCACTCTCGATGGGGCCGAGGCCAACGGGTACACTGGGGTCCCCCCAGTCGAATGTTCTGTTGCGATGCAACTGTGTCTTCAGAGTGCTTCGACCTGGCGTGGTGATCCTAAGCACCCCTCCAAAGCCTGTTCAACCTTGTTGGCGAAATCGTACAGAGCTGCGGGGCAGGCTGCCACCTCGTTGCATGCCATGGCAATTCTGCAGTTCTACCAGGCCCGGTTGCTCAGGGACATACACAAGAGTGGAGCTGATCCAGGGCTCATGGACGAGCTGCGTGCCGCCCCTCCCCAGCAGTAGCCTTCACCCGGGCCGGGTCACGGAGGACGCCATAGGAAGGCGCCCCAGTCCGCCCAGGCCGCCCCGCTAAATGCCAGGCCAAGCGGCACTCCTGATGCGGACGGCTCAGGGATGGGAAATTATTTTAGGGAGATGGCAGCAGAGCCACTCCTTCCCCCGGTGGAGGGCCGGGGGAGAATCTTTTGTTCAGCTGCTGGCACCTGGGTCAGCAGCACCCTAATGTGGTTATAGAAAGAATTAACATTCACATCCCTGAGCCCACAGAAAATGGTGACGGCAGTGTGTGCCGCCCCCAGGCCACGCTGCTCTCGTCCCTCTCTGTCGCCAGCCTCCTCTCAGAGCAGACCCCAGTGGAACGTGCGTCCTTCCCTGGTCTCCTCTGTCAGGATGCAGCCGTTAACTGTGCCCCCACACCGGGATGCTCCGCCTCCCACGTCCAGGCCGGTAACGCTGCCTCGCTGCCCCACCCTGGGTACGCCTGTGGTCCGAATGACCCCACTGGTGCAGTTCATGGGAGCCTGGCTTCAGCTTCCGGGACTGTCCCGCTGGGTTACGAAGACCGTCAGGCGCGGCTACGCGATTCAGTTCGTGCAGGCTCCTCCCCGCTTCCGGGGAGTCCGCTGCACTATGGTCGGGGCCAATGCCCCTGTCATGCGTGCGAAGATTGCCACCCTACTGTCGAAGGGTGCGATCGAGCCGGTCCCCCAGACGGTTCAGCTGATTTGGGAACAGTTCGGTGACGCACAGGTAGATCTGTTTGCCTCCCACGACTCTTCCCATTGGAGCCTGTTCTATTCCCTGACCGAGGGCACGCTCTGCCCGGATGCACTGGCGCACAGCTGGCCGCGGGGCCTGCGCAAATATGCGTTCCCCCCAGTGAGCCTTCTCGCACGAGTCCTGTGCCAGATCAGGGAGGACAAGGAGCAATTCATGTTGGTCGCCCCATATTGGCACGGCCAGACCTGGTTCCCAGAACTCTTACTCCTTGCGACAGCCCCTCCCTGGCCTATCCCTCTGAGGAAGGATCTCCTCACTCAGAGACAGGGCACCCTCTGGCACCCACGTCCCGAGCTCTGGAACCTCCACATGTGGCTCCTGGACGGGACGCGGCAGGTTTGAGTACCCTACCACCTCCGGTGGTGGCTACCATCACTTCCGCTAGGGCAGAGTCCACTCGGCATGCCTATGTGTTGAAGTGGAACCTCTTCGTCACCTGGTGTTCTTCCCGCCAAGAAGACCCCTGGAAATGCCCGATCGGGTCCGTGCTCTCGTTCCTCCAAGAAGGGTTGGAGCGAAGGCTGTCTCCCTCCACCCTTAAAGTATATGTGGCCGCAATATCTGCCCACCACGACCTCTTGGAGAACAAAAAGGTAAGTCAGCACGACCTGGTCATCAGGTTCCTGAGGGGAGCCAGGAGACTGAATCCTCCTCGCTCTCCCCTCGTACCCTCTTGAGACCTCTCAGTAGTCTTAGATGCTCTGCAGAGGCCTACCTTTGAGCCTTTGCGGTCAGTCGATCTTAAGTTCTTGTCTATGAAGACAACGCTCCTAACCGCATTGGCCTCCATCAAGAGGGTAGGGGACCTGCAGGCATTTTCGGTTGACGAAGAGTGCCTGGAGTTCGGGCCGGCCAACTCTCACGTGATCCTGAGACCCCGGCCCTGCAAGCGCTGCCCTTGGAGGGGGCAGACCCAGCCTTGGCAATGCTCTGTCCAGTATGTGCTCTCCGCGCTTACGTAGACAGGACGCAGTGTTTCAGGACCTCAGACCAGCTCTTTGTCTGTTATGGTTGGGAGCAGAAGGGAAGAGCTCACTCAAAACAAAGGCTGTCTCACTGGATAGTGGACACCATTGTTTTGGCTTACCAGCAGCAGGGTCGACCGTGCCCCCTTGGAGTTAGGGCCCACTCCACTCGGAGTGTGGCATCCTCTTGGGCTCTAGCGCATGGCGCCTCGCTAACAGACATTTGCAGAGCTGCAGGCTGGGCGACACCCAACACATTCGCCAGATTCTACAATCTCCGAGTGGAGCCAGTGTCCGACTATGTACTTGCCTCTACTAGTGTCCGGTAATAGACTAGGCTCAGGTGTCTTTGCTTGCTCGCCATTCCACTCCACGGACTGGATGCGTGCAATATTCTCCTCAGGTGAGCTTCCCGGAAGCCCTGAGTTCCTCGAGCACTGTCGACGCCGACACCAGTTAGTCTGGAGCCCAGACCCTTGTGTCCGGCCAGGTGCCCCCTGTGCATGGTTCCCCTCCGGCGACCCTCACACGTGTATTTCCGCCGTAAGCCTCCTCAGTGAGTCTTTCCCTTGGCAAGTCCCGTGCCACTCCTGGGGTTAAAAATCAACTTTCGGCTGGTACCCCTGATTTCTCCACATGCAGCCCTTAGCGGGTCATATGTGTATTCTCTAAGTCCTCCCTACGGGTAGGCATTTTTGACATATCTCCACTGGAATATGCTTCCCAGTGTCCCTTGGTATTCCTGTGATAAGTGGGAGTCCTTAATCCGTACTAGTCTTACAACAGGGCACTCACACTTACGCAGGGCACTGGAAGACAGCCGAGTGGCGTCACTGTATTGGGACCCCCATTCGTTAGTCACTAACGTTACGTCGTAGTGACTGAACGAAAGGGAACGTCTCGGTTACATATGTAACCCTCGTTCCCTGAGGAGGGAACGGAGACGTAACGTCCCTTTGCCACATCCGCTGTACTGCTGGAACGGCCGGGAGTTCAGTCTTGGCTCCGCAGCAGATAACATAATGCGATGTTGCCAGTGTACTTCCTTATATACCCAAGTGGTGGGGCGGAGTTACGCATGCAAATTCCACATGCCCATGGCATTGGCATTGGCACTGCCATTGGGCGTTGTTAGACTCCTCGAAGGTACCGAGACGATCCCTATCCCCTATATAGTGCACTGTCTGAATCACTCCCTATCCCCTATATAGTGCACTGTCTGAATCACTCCCTATCCCCTATATAGTGCACTGTCTGAATCACTCCCTATCCCCTATTATAAATAACAAGCAGTTCAAAACACTATTGACTAAACAAAAACACATTACAAAAATAAAACAACATTTATTATTTATGATAAATAATAATTTTATAATTATATTTAATATTTTTATTTTCACAAGTTTATTCTATAGAGATTACTTTTTTTTTTTACTGTTTTGTTACATTTGTGCTTGAAAATAACTCTTACTATCCAATTGGTCTTGTTATTTTGCATTTTAGGCTTATTTTAAGGACAAAGTATGTGAATTCTGCACATGTATTTGTTGCAAGTGTAATTGTTTAGGCTTTTTTTATAGTTCAGATGTGTGGTTAGTTAATCACTGCTTTGTGACTGCGGAACTCTCCAAGTCCCGCACCTGTTGAGGCTCTGTTATAAAGCACATACAAACAGTATTACTTTAATTTAACATGAATAGCTAGTATGTTACTACCTTGAAAGCGATAATGATGTTTCTTTTGATTTTTGGCGATAATGGCGCTCTGCTCTCGGTTACGTTCTTCATAAAGTAACGTTAGTAGCGGCGCATGCGCGACCAAGTAGAGTCAGCGTATCTCACAGCGCCATCTGCTGGTGAAAATACACAATTGCTCCTATAATCAGCAGCTGCTGTATGGTGATTGGGCGCTTTTTTGCAATTGAGGTGCTGGTCATATAATTAGAATATAATCAAAAAGTTTATTTATTTCACTAATTCCATTCAAAAAGTGAAACTTGTATATTATATTCATTCATTACACACAGACTGATATATTTCAAATGTTTATTTCTTTTAATTTTGATGATTATAACTGACAACTAAGGAAAATCCCAAATTCAGTATCTCAGAAAATTAGAATATTGTGAAAAGGTTCAATATTGAAGACACCTGGTGCCACACTCTAATCAGCTAATGAACTCAAAACACCTGTGAAGGCCTTTAAATGGTCTCTCAGTCTAGTTCTGTAGGCTACACAATCATGGGGAAGAAGCTGACCTGACAGTTGTCCAAATGTCAACCATTGACACCTTGCACAAGGAGGGCAAGACACAAAAGGTCATTGCAAAAGAGGCTGGCTGTTCACAGAGCTCTTTGTCCAAGCACATTAATAGAGAGGCGAAGGGAAGGAAAAGATGTGGTAGAAAAAAGTGTACAAGCAATAGGGATAACCGCACCCTGGAGAGGATTGTGAAACAAAACCCATTCAAACATGTGGGGTGGATTCACAAAGAGTGGACTGCAGCTGGAGTCAGTGCTTCAAGAACCACTACGCACAGACGTGTGCAAGACATGGGTTTCAGCTGTCGCACTCCTTGTGTCAAGCCACTCTTGAACAACAGACAGCGTCAGAAACGTCTCGCCTGGGCTAAAGACAAAAAGGACTGGACTGCTGCTGAGTGGTCCAAAGTTATGTTCTCTGATGAAAGTAAATTTTGCATTTCCTTTGGAAATCAGGGTCCCAGAGTCTGGAGGAAGAGAGGAGAGGCACACAATCCACGTTACTTGAGGGCCAGTGTAAAGTTTCCACAGTCAGTGATGGTTTGGGGTGCCATGTCATCTGCTGGTGTTGGTCCACTGTGTTTTCTGAGGTCCAAGGTCAACACAGCCGTATACCAGGAAGTTTTAGAGCACTTCATGCTTCCTGCTGCTGACCAACTTTATACTTTATTAGTGCTCTAAAACTTCATGGTATACGGCTGCGTTGACCCTGATTTCCAAAGTCTTGAATTGGCCAGAAATGGACAATTACAATTTACGAATTCCCAAGAATCTCCGGTCACACGTTTTCTCAGAAATGATAAAGGTGTGTTAAAATTGATGAATACAAGTGAACTATGTATGGCTGATTTGCTAACAGAACATGACAGACATCGTCGGAGAGAAGAAAAGAAAGACAAAAGGACATTCAAGGCCATCCGAAAGGATGGAGTCACTCAAAGCAGGACGAGCTTCCAGACAGAAACAATTGACTAGGTTAATTAGGCAGATGGAGAAAATGAACAAACGTATGATGGATGATATTAAACATATTGTGTTTGATAGTGACTTTGAATGCTCACATTGTGAAATGGTTAAGTTACGAGAGAAGTTTGGATCTCTGGACACCCAGGACCATCCAAACTTGCCTCGTAAATAAAACATGTTATTATTATTTCTCTTTAGATCTTAGGAGTGGATATATTTTAATAAAGAAATTATTATATTTCTTTGAATTTTAGAAGTGTATTTGTGCTTAGAGGATGAGGTCAAATGCAGGGTAGTCTGTTTAACAGTTAAACTATTTGCAGACATGGGGGAGAGGGCTGGCTGAAGTTAAAGGTGTTAAACAGAGATAAGGCCATGACACGGGCAAATGTAAACCACATGAAGCTAATCTTATTCTCGGACAAATATATCAAGTGTGTGCAAACTGTCCAGGGATCATGCTTACCATATTAGGAATTGTTTTATGATTGTAACCGCCCCACGCAGACGGAGGATAAAGCAGGGTGCTGAGAGAAGATCGGGGCCGTACCCCGGGTGAAGATTTTTACGCTGTTATTTCTTTTTGTTGGAACTTTGTTAATCTTTTGAGTTTATTGTAACTGTAAGGTGGAAAATAATAAAAGATATTTGAAATAGAACAAAATCATCTGCTTTGCTGTTAGCAGCCATCGTCGTGATTTAGATATTGAAATTGACTCAACCCCTTCCCCCTTAACGCCATCAGAAGGGCCAGTTGGCGTTAGAAGAACAAAAGAATGGCTGGATGGCAAAAAGGTTTTCACACCTTTGATACAATGGGGGAAGTTTGGTCTGATTGGTTACTTTCAAACGTCTTATGGTTTGGTCTGATTGGTCAGTTTTAAAAGAGACATATTTGAATTTGGTGACATCAGGGAAAAGGATAAAAGAGGATTTCAACTGTAGCTCGCTCTCTTTGGATTCTCTGGCTTTCTCTAGAGAGAGCTGTTCTTTAGCTCTCTCTCTCTCTCTCTCTCTCTCTCTCTCTCTATCTCACAGGTAACATTCTAGGCAGAGGCCTACTGAGCATAATTAAGGGTTTATGTTTACATCTATTTGAAACTATTTTAAGTGTAACCATAACTAGAATTTGTGTTTCCTTTTAGAAGAGATTTATGTCTATGATGTAATTGACATTTTACATTTACTTGATTGTTAATAAATTGTTACATTTTGATCCTTTCTGAATTAATCTGTAATTATTAACTATCTCCAATGTGGAACGTTATAATTGCAACAAAGGGTTAAAACGGAACGATTAAATGTATGATTAACTATCAAATATAAATGATCAAACAAGTTGGCATTCTCTTCTAAATGCAACAACTATGATAAATGGAGTCAGATAAAGAATATTATAATCAAATCCATTCTTCCAGCTGAAACACTAAACGCGTGCGGCCTTCACCGCGGTTCGCTACCGATCCTTGGAGCGAATTCATGCGGTTTTACATTGTACTTTGTATTATTTTGAAACTTTTATTAAGTAAAATGGGGGAACCAATGTGGTGAACCTTATTAATCTTTGACCAGACTCAGAGTATTCATTTTTCCTTTTTTCTAAGTATTTGTATATCTATCCATGATAAATCAATAGAATAAATATACATTGAAAAGAATATTAGTAACCTGTCTAGTGCAACGGAATCCGAGACTGAGTAAGCTCAGGACACCGCCGAGGACCTTTGATACTACATCAGATATGCCCAGGAAACAGGTGAGATTGCCCTCTTATTAATATATGAAATAAAGGGCTTATCGGGTGTAGAGTATTAGGGAGTTACAGCGGTATAAAAATACAACAAAAGGAAATGCAAAATTTACTTTCATCAGAGAACGTAACTTTGGACCACTCAGCAGCAGTCCAGTCCTTTTTGTCTTTAGCCCAGGCGAGACGCTTCGCCCAGTCACAATACAGCAGCTGCTGATTATAGGAGCAATCGTGTAGTGATTATTTTCACCAGCAGATGGCGCTGTGAGATACGCTGACTCTACTTGGTCGCGCATGCGCCGCTACTAACGTTACTTCATGAAGAACGTAACCGAGAGCAGAGCGCCATTATCGCCAGATATCAAAAGAAACATCATTATCGCTTTCAAGGTAGTAACATACGTAAGGAATAATTGATGACGGGCCGTTGAATTATTAGTAAAATAATGGACACCCGAGGTGGTGATGAGGTCACGACGCGAAGTGAAGTGTTGCTTATACTACGGTTACCACACCTCAAGACATCAATCCGATTATATATTTAAAGGGATTCGTCTGGCTTTTGTACTTAAATTGCTATTGTGAGTAGGACTATTTCTTTCGCGTCTCATCCAACGGCTCTATTGCTAGTTCCGAAACGTCATTTTAAAGCTGTTAACAGAGGCTTGAGCCGTTGATAGCATTCTCCAGTTATTAATGAAGTTATTAGAAAGAGAGCGAGAGCGACAGACACAGAGAGAGAGAGAAAGAGAGAGAGAGAGAGCTTGTGTGTTTTATATTCACCATAAATATTAAAATTTACTTTAGGAAAATTGTCTGTCATGTTTTTTTATTCCTGTAATTTTCCGTTATTACAGTTAACAATAGCGAAGTGATATGGAACTGTAATGTGGTCAAGAGAGCTGCCTGGAACTACGTTCGCTGTGCATTTCCCAGAAAATAATTGCACAACTCAGAACGTTCATCACCCGTAGTATAATAACTCTTCATCTTAGATTAAAGTAATACTGTTTGTATGTGCTTTATAACAGAGCCTCAACAGGTGCGGGACTTGGAGAGTTCCGCAGTCACAAAGCAGTGATTAACTAACCACACATCTGAACTATAAAAAAAGCCTAAACAATTACACCTGCAACAAATACATATGCAGAATACACATACTTTCTGCTTAAAATAAGCCTAAAATGCAAAATAACAAGACCAATTGGATAGTAAGAGTTATTTTCAAGCACAAACGTAACAAAACAGTAAAAAAAATAATAATAAGTAATATATATAGTATAAACTTGTTAAAATAAAAATATTAAATGCAATAATAAAATGATTATTTATCATATGTTGTTTTATTTTTGTAATGTGTTTTTGTTAAGTCAATATTGTTTTGAACTGCTTGTTATTTATAATGGTTACTATTAACTGGTTTCATTGTTTGTTTGTTGTTTTTTTTGCGGGTGCGTTGAATTGTATTCAATCCAGACCAAAAATCGTAATAATCAAACTAAATTATAATAATTATTAATGTTAAAAATAATATAGGGAGCCCACAACAACAACAACAACAAAATCATTCAAAAAAAAAATGTATTGTTGCTGTTTTTTAATTAAAAGATAGTAAAAAATATTTTGACCACTCAAATAGGAAATGTCCCCGGTTTCAATTTCAGAAATCTGGTCACCTTATGTTATTTTGATGCTATTTTCTCTCAGCAGGTCTAGATCGAAATGTATCCCAGATTTATTTAAGAACTTGGGGCCTCAATCCAAGCACACTATTTGAAAGGCATTTCACAGTTGATGAAAGAATTACCTGACAGCGTCAGCTCTCAGACTTCAGCTCCACTGCAAATATTTCTGTGCCAATTTCATAAAAAGATTATGCTGTCCCTGCTGGGAGAGAGAGAGGGTAAGAGAGGTGAAGAAAGTGAGACAGGAGTGAAGAGAAAGGACCCGGACTAAGCCTGGCCCCTCCACACACACACACACACACACACACACACACGTTTGTTGTTGTGTTTTGTAGTGTGTGCCGTCAGGAGCGCTGGGGTCTGTGACACAGAGGGTGTTTTATGATTCAGATCTGTCACTAACTCAAACCTCTGAACTCGTCAGGAATGCAGCATCACTGCAGGATCTTTCCATCTGTGCGTCCAGAGCACTTTAAGATCCTAATGAGAGGTGCATGCTTATTCTCTCTCTGGAAATGTGATCTGCTAGTTAGCATGGCTGTAATTATGATGGGCTCAACACAAATCAGCTCT
The DNA here is from genome assembly GCF_949357685.1 of Gobio gobio. NCBI lineage: Eukaryota > Metazoa > Chordata > Actinopteri > Cypriniformes > Gobionidae > Gobio > Gobio gobio. The sequence goes on from NC_137103.1 coordinate 8,781,534, forward strand.
GCATAAGTTTGAAAACTAATCACACCACTGAGCTGTCATTGCTTGCAAACCATAGTGCAGTGAATGAGCAACAACTGAAACTATACTGTAATTAATACACCACAGAATGAATCAAAAGGGCAGAGATGTTTTCATAGCCTGACAGTCAAGAATAAAACTGGTTTCAATTACAACCAAAACAACGCGTTAGGACCTTTGTCCCTCAAGCAGGTCTGGAAAACCACTGGCACTTCACTTAATCCAGAAACCAGCAGCCAATGACTCGAGAACTTCACTTTATAAACCTCAAAGCAACATAAAGCTCAACCTACAGAAGAAGAAAAAACGCTTCTCAATAAAACTTTTTCTTCTTTGTGTAATGAGTGTAATGAATAATGCATTTAGTGAAGGCAGTTTTGTCTTAAACAATAGTGAGTGAGAAACTGTAAAAGTCGCCGTACCTTGTTTGTCGTTAAATGTTCGCTAGAGTAGGACGCCCCGAAAGTTTAGGCAAATGTTGGCCTCATTTGTTGTTAGAGGGGAATAAGCCGTAAAGTGTCGTTTGGTGGAGGCTTCACGCTTCACCGCCGTCCCGAGAGCCGAGAAACACTGCAATACTGCAGACTCACTGACTGACTGACTGACTGGAGCAAACGATACAAAGGAGCAACTCTCTCTCTCTCTCTCTCTCTCTCTCTCTCTCTCTCTCTCTCTCTCTCTCTCTCTCTCTCTCTCTCTCTCTCTCTCTCTCTCTATGACTTCGATTTAAAAAAAATGCTGTTCTTTTGAACTTCCTATTCATCAAAGAATCAATGTATCACAGTACAACTGTTTTGAACACTGATAATAATCATAAATATTTCTTTAGTATCAAATCATCATGATAGACTGATTTCTGAAGGATCATGTGACACTGAAGACTAGTAATGATGCTGGAAACAGTTATTTTAAATTGTAATATTTCACATTACAGCTTTGTATCAGTTAAATGCTTTACAAAAAGGTTTAATTAAACATTAGTTAATGTATTAAGTAACATAAAATAACCATGAGCAATACATTTGTTACTGTATTTGTTCATCTTTGTTAACGTTAGCTCATATAAATCCAGCTGTTCATGGTTTGTTCATGTTAGTTCACAGAGCATTAACTAATGTTAACAAGATTTAAATAATGCATTAGTAAATGTTGAAATTAACATTAACAAAGATAAAATAAATGCTTTATAAGGGCAGTTCATTATTAGTTCATGTTAACTAATGTTAACTAATGAACCTTATTGTAAAGTGTTACCATATATATATATATATATATATATATATATATATATATATAATCTTTCCTATACTTAAAACTTTTGATCATTTATAAATATAAATGTAAATATATAATCAACAAAATATGTATTCATTTATAGTAAAGACATTTAGATAATACACTCCAGCACTAGTCTGTTGTTTTTATTAGGATTTTGTTGTATCACCAAAAAAAGGGCTAATGCTAATCTAACCGATTAATGGTGATTTATTAATTAAAGCTATTTTTGCATGTGGTTAATTCAAGGATAATTGGGACATTTCTCCAACGCAGTCATCTCAATGGCAAAAATCCCTATTTCCTGCTATAATGAGTTGACTTAAAGCACCAGTAGTTTGTTTTCCCGTTTTTACCAGAAAATATGTTGCAGTGACCAGTTAATGTATTTTACAGGTCATATACTAGAACTAGAACACAGGTCTTTGATTTTGTCAAATAATGTGCATATGTCTGAGGTTTGTAATCAGTGCTAATCTTTGCAGTCCTCCAGGACACAGCCTCAGATCCATATATCCGTTCAACCACTGCCCCCTACATGAACAGGATGTATATGCTTTTTCATTCAAACCTTAAGGGATGCGTGCGAGTCACGTCCTATTCCTTGGGATATGAACTACAGATGAAGAGCTAAATTTAAACCCTTTTGTTGATTAAACAGCTCATTATTAGGTATTTGTGAAATCTGTGCCCATGCGTGACTGAGTCACAAGAATATGTATTCCCAACCACAATTCATTTGTAAAATAGTTTGCCTTATTGGTTATGCTTTCTGTACTCAATTTAATACATTTTCATCATATTTATTTTCTGTATCACAACAAACTTCAATACGTTTACCCCTAAAATCAACACAGAAAATGCCTGCAGATGTCGTCTGCTTATTAGTGCACTATTAGTGAACCATAATTCCCACACTGTACAGACTCCTAAGAGATATTAATGTCTGGCAAGTAACCAGTTGGGCTGTGAAATCATGTATTGCATCTCAATGATCTGCAATTAATCATTTAAGGTGCAATGATCACTGTGGCATGTGAGCGGCTAAAGTAAACAGCTGGTTCTGAGGAAATTAAGAGGTCAGGCCTCAGGCATCTGAACTGGGAAGGAAGGGGCTGATTAGTTTAGAGTCATGGTTTAAGGCCATGGACGGCATTTGAACACAGAAATCCCTGCTTGCTCATTCGGGATATGTTTCCAGCATCGCTACAGTGCCTCCACTGGGGTCTCATAATTTGAACAGGATATCCTGGTATTTTATAATGTTTGGGACAGACAGTTAGAGGACACACACTTACACACTAAGTAAACAATACTAAGATGGAATGCATTGTTTATGTATTGAATGATATATAAAAACATTTTTAAATTAAATAATTTAGTTTGAAGCACAAACAATCAGCCAAAAAATAAAACTGCCTGATTCACCGACTTCTTTTCTTACATGTTTCATCTTGTATATTCATTATTTTATGTTGCTAGTTTTGTAACACATTTTAATTAACCCTCTGTGGCTCTTCAGTCATTTCTGACACAAATTTTTTTAAATAAAAAATGTAAAAAATCGTAGCTTCATCGGAATGGTCCGAAACCTGGTGACTTTATTGGTACTTGGTATATGAACACCCCCCCCCCCCCCCCCCAAAAAAAAAACATAATGGGGACAGGATTTGAAAAGTCTAAGTGGTGGTAAAAAAAATAGTCACACTCAGGACCTTCGGGTCAAAAATGGCCCCCATAGGAAATGAATGGGAAATTGGCAAAAATATGAAAATACAGAGTCTTTTTGTGCATACAATCTACAAATCAGCCAGGATGCAGAAAAAAGGACTCAACAGTGAAGGGGTGAATCTCTAAAACATCAAGAGTGCAAAACAGACAAAAAAAACACACACACACACAAAACACAATTTGCTTTTGGAATGGCACGTGTTAATTTGTGTGTGCGTGTGTTTTTGTGTGTATAAGTGTGTGTGAGAGTTTTTTTGTCTGTTTTGCACTCTTGATGTCTTGATCTCATTAAAAAAATTGCTTTCATGAGGCCTAGGCTTGACTCTAAAATGAAATACAGTTTTAATTAAAAAAATATATATATTTTTTTTTTATTATATTCAATGGGAAAAAATGGGTCATAATTATTGCATAAATATTAATTATAAATCATAAAATTATCTCAAAACACCAAAAAAGAAAAGAAAAAATATTATTGAACAAAAATATATTTCATTGATTTTACTCAAATCTTTTTTATCTTAATCCCACCCTCCGAAGGTCCTGAGTGTGACCCATAAATGAAGAACCCCAGAGGGTTAAAACTTAAAATAACCAGAAATGTTTATTGCATATAATGCTATGGGATACTTTCCCACATGCATTAACAAGTCATCAAATTAAAATTTCTCACCAAAGGTATATAAATGGATCACATACTGATAGAAAACAGCGTGTTCGAGTAGATCATAAGACTTCATGAGTAGTCATTAATCCTGTTGGTGTACCTCAAGGTTCAACATTGGGTCCTTTATTATTCAGTTTGACCTGACGTTAGTTGTCAGATGCATGCTGATGATACGGTTATATACTTACATGCTAAAAGCAAAAATCAAGCTACAGAAGAGTTGCAGTGGTCAGTATTTTTCAAAGTCCGCAAATAGAGATCCAGATCTCTAGCAGGAAGATTATCAGCAGTGCATGAGTATAAATATTTAAGCACAATAATAGACTCACAACTTACATTCAAAAAGTTTAAAATGTTAGGAATAGAATTAAATGTAATCTGGTCAATTTTGGACTCACAGTATACCAGATCTTCTCACATATGAACTACTGAATGCCGTACAAATGCAGTTGTTTCTGCATCAAATAATTTATGATTTTTTTTTTTATTAAATAATTTTGTTGGACTTTCTGTCTTTCTATGACAACCTCTGTGGTCACATCAGGGCAGACAGGAAACTCAGGGGTAACCTCCATGGTCATGTCAGGACAAGCAACAGGGATACAGTTGATAGTGGGAGAACCTCTGAGATCCCCTGACTTGATACCACTACAAAGATGCCAGCTGCTAGCATCGACATCAGCGGTGTGTCCACGAAACTGGAAGCCAGTCTCAAACACCTAAGGACTGCTTTGGTAGCTTCAGGTGGAACGTCCATGATGGCTGGAGACTGTGGCATGGCGTCCATGATGGCTGGAGACTATGGTGTGGTGTCCATGATGGCTGGAGACTGTGGCATGGCGTCCATGATGGCTGGAGACTATGGTGTGGTGTCCATGATGGCTGGAGACTATGGTGTGGCGTCCATGATGGCTGGAGACTGTGGCATGGCGTCCATGATGGCTGGAGACTATGGTGTGGTGTCCATGATGGCTGGAGACTATGGTGTGGCGTCCATGATGGCTGGAGACTGTGGCATGGCGTCCATGATGGCTGGAGACTATGGTGTGGTGTCCATGATGGCTGGAGACTTTGGCGTGGCGTCCATGATGGCTGGAGACTATGGTGTGGCGTCCATGATGGCTGGAGACTCTGGTGTGGTGTCCTTGATGGCTGGAGACAATGGTGTGGTGTCCTTGATGGCTGGAGACTCTGGTGTGGTGTCCATGATGGCTGGAGACTTTGGTGTGGCGTCCATGATGGCTGGAGACTCTGGTGTGGTGTCCATGATGGCTGGAGACTTTGGTGTGGCGTCCATGATGGCTGGAGACTATGGTGTGGCGTCCATGATGGCTGGAGACTTTGGCGTGGCGTCCATGATGGCTGGAGACTATGGTGTGGCGTCCATGATGGCTGGAGACTCTGGTGTGGTGTCCTTGATGGCTGGAGACAATGGTGTGGTGTCCTTGATGGCTGGAGACTCTGGTGTGGTGTCCATGATGGCTGGAGACTTTGGTGTGGCGTCCATGATGGCTGGAGACTCTGGTGTGGTGTCCTTGATGGCTGGAGACAATGGCGTGGTGTCCTTGATGGCTGGAGACAATGGTGTGGTGTCCATGATGGCTGGAGACAATGGTGTGGTGTCCTTGATGGCTGGAGACAATGGTGTGGTGTCCTTGATGGCTGGAGACAATGGTGTGGTGTCCATGATGGCTGGAGACTATGGCGTGGTGTCCTTGATGGCTGGAGACAATGGTGTGGCGTCCATGATGGCTGGAGACAATGGTGTGGTGTCCTTGATGGCTGGAGACAATGGTGTGGCGTCCATGATGGCTGGAGACAATGGTGTGGCGTCCATGATGGCTGGAGACTTTGGCGTGGCATCCATGATGGCTGGAGACTATGGTGTGGTGTCCATGATGGCTGGAGACTATGGTGTGGTGTCCTTGATGGCTGGAGACTCTGGTGTGGTGTCCTTGATGGCTGGAGACAATGGTGTGGTGTCCATGATGGCTGGAGACTATGGCGTGGTGTCCTTGATGGCTGGAGACAATGGTGTGGCGTCCATGATGGCTGGAGACAATGGTGTGGTGTCCTTGATGGCTGGAGACAATGGTGTGGCGTCCATGATGGCTGGAGACAATGGTGTGGCGTCCATGATGGCTGGAGACTTTGGCGTGGCATCCATGATGGCTGGAGACTATGGTGTGGTGTCCATGATGGCTGGAGACTATGGTGTGGCGTCCTTGATGGCTGGAGACTCTGGCGTGGTGTCCTTGATGGCTGGAGACTATGGTGTGGTGTCCATGATGGCTGGAGACTCTGGCGTGGTGTCCTTGATGGCTGGAGACTCTGGCGTGGTGTCCTTGATGGCTGGAGACTCTGGTGTGGTGTCCTTGATGGCTGGAGACTATGGTGTGGTGTCCATGATGGCTGGAGACTCTGGCGTGGTGTCCTTGATGGCTGGAGACTCTGGCGTGGTGTCCTTGATGGCTGGAGACTCTGGCGTGGTGTCCTTGATGGCTGGAGACTCTGGTGTGGTGTCCTTGATGGCTGGAGACTCTGGTGTGGTGTCCTTGATGGCTGGAGACAATGGTGTGGCGTCCATGATGGCTGGAGACTCTGGTGTGGTGTCCTTGATGGCTGGAGACTATGGCGTGGTGTCCTTGATGGCTGGAGACAATGGTGTGGCGTCCTTGATGGCTGGAGACTCTGGTGTGGTGTCCTTGATGGCTGGAGACAATGGTGTGGCGTCCATGATGGCTGGAGACTCTGGTGTGGTGTCCTTGATGGCTGGAGACAATGGTGTGGCGTCCATGATGGCTGGAGACTATGGTGTGGTGTCCTTGATGGCTGGAGACAATGGTGTGGTGTCCTTGATGGCTGGAGACAATGGTGTGGTGTCCATGATGGCTGGAGACTTTGGCGTGGTGTCCATGATGGCTGGAGACTATGGCGTGGTGTCCTTGATGGCTGGAGACTTTGGCGTGGTGTCCATGATGGCTGGAGACTCTGGCGTGGTGTCCTTGATGGCTGGAGACAATGGTGTGGTGTCCATGATGGCTGGAGACAATGGTGTGGTGTCCTTGATGGCTGGAGACAATGGTGTGGTGTCCATGATGGCTGGAGACTATGGTGTGGCGTCCATGATGGCTGGAGACTCTGGTGTGGTGTCCTTGATGGCTGGAGACAATGGTGTGGTGTCCATGATGGCTGGAGACAATGGTGTGGTGTCCTTGATGGCTGGAGACAATGGTGTGGTGTCCATGATGGCTGGAGACAATGGTGTGGTGTCCATGATGGCTGGAGACTTTGGCGTGGTGTCCATGATGGCTGGAGACTATGGCGTGGTGTCCTTGATGGCTGGAGACTTTGGCGTGGTGTCCATGATGGCTGGAGACTCTGGGGTGGTGTCCTTGATGGCTGGAGACAATGGTGTGGTGTCCATGATGGCTGGAGACAATGGTGTGGTGTCCTTGATGGCTGGAGACAATGGTGTGGTGTCCATGATGGCTGGAGACTATGGTGTGGCGTCCATGATGGCTGGAGACTCTGGTGTGGTGTCCTTGATGGCTGGAGACAATGGTGTGGTGTCCATGATGGCTGGAGACAATGGTGTGGTGTCCTTGATGGCTGGAGACAATGGTGTGGTGTCCATGATGGCTGGAGACAATGGCGTGGCGTCCATGGTGGCTGGAGACTATGGCGTGGTGTCCATGATGGCTGGAGACTATGGTGTGGTGTCCTTGATGGCTGGAGACTCTGGTGTGGTGTCCATGATGGCTGGAGACTCTGGTGTGGTGTCCATGATGGCTGGAGACAATGGCGTGGCGTCCATGGTGGCTGGAGACTATGGCGTGGTGTCCATGATGGCTGGAGACTATGGCGTGGTGTCCATGATGGCTGGAGACTATGGTGTGGTGTCCATGATGGCTGGAGACAATGGCGTGGCGTCCATGGTGGCTGGAGACTATGGCGTGGTGTCCATGATGGCTGGAGACTATGGTGTGGTGTCCTTGATGGCTGGAGACTATGGCGTGGTGTCCATGATGGCTGGAGACTATGGTGTGGTGTCCATGATGGCTGGAGACTATGGTGTGGTGTCCATGATGGCTGGAGACTATGGTGTGGTGTCCATGATGGCTGGAGACTATGGCGTGGTGTCCATGATGGCTGGAGACTATGGTGTGGTGTCCTTGATGGCTGGAGACTCTGGTGTGGTGTCCTTGATGGCTGGAGACTCTGGTGTGGTGTCCATGATGGCTGGAGACTCTGGTGTGGTGTCCATGATGGCTGGAGACTCTGGTGTGGTGTCCTTGATGGCTGGAGACTCTGGTGTGGTGTCCATGATGGCTGGAGACAATGGTGTGGTGTCCTTGATGGCTGGAGACAATGGTGTGGTGTCCATGATGGCTGGAGACTCTGGTGTGGTGTCCATGATGGCTGGAGACTCTGGTGTGGTGTCCATGATGGCTGGAGACTCTGGTGTGGTGTCCATGATGGCTGGAGACTATGGTGTGGCGTCCATGATGGCTGGAGACTATGGTGTGGTGTCCTTGATGGCTGGAGACTATGGTGTGGTGTCCTTGATGGCTGGAGACTCTGGTGTGGTGTCCATGATGGCTGGAGACTCTGGTGTGGTGTCCTTGATGGCTGGAGACAATGGTGTGGTGTCCATGATGGCTGGAGACTCTGGTGTGGTGTCCTTGATGGCTGGAGACTCTGGTGTGGTGTCCATGATGGCTGGAGACAATGGTGTGGTGTCCTTGATGGCTGGAGACTCTGGTGTGGTGTCCATGATGGCTGGAGACAATGGTGTGGTGTCCATGATGGCTGGAGACAATGGTGTGGTGTCCTTGATGGCTGGAGACAATGGTGTGGTGTCCATGATGGCTGGAGACTCTGGTGTGGTGTCCATGATGGCTGGAGACAAAAAAGTGTCCACCTTTATTCACCATTAGTGTTGGGGTAAAACGTAAGTTATGAAATCAGATTATTTTTCCAAGTCAACTAGTAAAGTAACGCATTACTTTTAAATGAACATTAGTTCTTTTTTTCAAATAAGTAATGCAAGGACTTTGTGATGACTTTAGGTAAACATCACTTTTTTTTATTACTGAAGAGTGTTGAACTTTCTTCTGTTTGTTTGAGCGGCTCCCTCTATTGTACAGGTGTGAATGTGCATTTCCTTCAGCCTGAGCCTCATTTCACTGTGGTGTCAAAGGGCCTTTACATTTGCCAAAAATAGAACTTTTTATTTATTAAAAAATAATAAATCTCTGGATGACTTTGTCATAAAATATCTATATAGGCCTATATAGCCTACCTTTAAGATACTATTGTCTGCATAACATTATATGAAAATATATTTTTATACCGTGTATACAAGACATGTGTAACTCGTGTAGTATGCATGCACTGATTTAAAATATATCTTATGCAAATAAGCGTCGGCAGAGCAGCTGGTATAGAGGGCAGGGGCAGACGCACGGCACCTGCGCGCGGGCGCATCATTATCTGGAGGAGCGTGCTCGCGGAGATCTCGGGCTGGCCACCGCCTTCACGCGCTGCAGCATCAGGACCAGCAAGGACAATGAGCCCCTAGCGAGTAGCCGCATCCATACGTTAATCTCGCGCTATTCCACAGACCAACTATGAATCATGTATGTGCTAGTACTGTCGAATCTGCTCGCCTGCATCCTCGCTTCCTGTCTCCAGCCATTCGTGGAGTCATCGTCAGCCGGTACGTACTTAACCTAAACCGAATCACTTTGCGTTGAGTTTGTACAGACCGCCAGTGAGAAAACATATGTCTTCTGGAGGAATGTGATCGCGAGGGTCCGGTTTGGGATGTGTTCAGTGAGTTGTTCTTCTGCAAGGGCATTCTCTCTCTCTCTCTCTGAGTGTGTGTGTGTGTGTGTGTGTGTGTGTGTGTGTGTGTGCGGAGGACGGCAGCGGTGCAGGGAGCAAAGTGTCCTGCCTGAGACAGAGACAGACATGTGCATGCAAACACAGCTTCAGTGTGTCTCTGCTTTACTTGATATGGTCTGGGCTCACAGAGGAGACTGCAGAAGTTGACATTTCGTTTTGTTTTATTATTAAAATTCAATCTTGAGCCTCAATCTCTTCAAGTCTCAATTGCTTACAATTATCATTGTAATGATATGAATAGTCTAATCGACCCGATTAGCTTGTGACGCATGTACAGTACACCTGACACCAAAGTCTTCCGGTTAATTCCTCACAGATTTCTTTGAGGTTCAGTGTCAGATTGGCCTAGTTCAGATGGTGTTAGTGTCAGGAGTGTTCATCAGACGTGGAGACCGCTTCAGTCATGAGTGTGTGTGTGTGTGTTGTCAGTGTTAGAGGCTGAGATCTCCGGGGAGGCGGTGTCAGATGATACTGCAGCCGGACAGATGCACAATGCCAGCGTCCCGCAGGAGTCCCAGCACACACTCACATACCCCTCTCGCCTCATCTACTACCTGAACGAAGCTTCTGAGAGCACCTACCATGACCTGGACACCCGCGCTAAGATCCCTGACCCACACGGACAGGTGAGAGCCGCTTCACTTCACTACTGATATGATGCTTCAGCGTATGTGCTTAAATATGCGTATGCATGCTGAGGCAGGATAGGGGGCTATAATTTCTTTACCTTAAAGAGCTAGTTCACCCAAAAATGAAAATTAGCCCATGATTTACTCACCCTCAAGTCATCCCAGGTGTATATGACATTCTTCTGTCAGACGAACACAATCAGAGTTATATTAAACAATGTCCTGCTCTTCAAAGCTTTATAATGGCAGTGAATGTTGCTTCGTTTTTGAAGTCCATAAAAGAGCATCTATCCATCATAAAAGAGCATCTATCCATCATAAAAGTGCATCTATCCATCATAAAAGTACATTTGTCCATCATAAAAGAGCATCTATCCATCATAAAAGAGCATTTGTCCATCATAAAAGAGCATCTATCCATCATAAAAGAGCATCTATCCATCATAAAAGTGCATCTATCCATCATAAAAGTACATTTGTCCATCATAAAAGAGCATCTATCCATCATAAAAGAGCATTTGTCCATCATAAAAGAGCATCTATCCATCATAAAAGAGCATCTATCCATCATAAATGAGCATCTGTCCATCATAAAAGAGCATCTATCCATCATAAAAGTGCATCTGTCCATCATAAAAGAGCATCTATCCATCATAAAAGTGCATCTGTCCATCATAAAAGAGTATCTGTCCATCATAAAAGTGCATCTATCCATCATAAGAGTGCATCTATCCATCATAAAAGAGCATCTATACATCATAAAAGTGCATCTGTCCATCATAAAAGAGTATCTGTCCATCATAAAAGTGCATCTATCCATCATAAGAGTGCATCTATCCATCATAAAAGAGCATCTATACATCATAAAAGTGCATTTATCCATCATAAAAATGCATCTATCCATCATATAACTGCTCCACGTGGCTCCGGGGGGTTAATAAAAGCCTTCTGAAGTGAAGTGGGGTATTTGTGTAAGAAAAATATCCATATTTAAACCTTTATAGACTAAAATAACTAACTTCTGGTGGTCAGCGGTACGCAAGTCGACTGACACCATGTCCTAACTACACGCGACACGATACGATTCCAGCGTCAAGCAACTTGTCTCTCCACACCAGACGCGACGCGACTAGGAGATGCCACAAAGTCAATCAAAAACCACAGCCAATCAGAACAGCGTGTGGGCGGGCTCTCGCGGCAAGTGCACGGCACCAGAGATTAATCTTGACGGCACTCGCAAGTAAATGGAGAAGTACATAGTCAAATTCACAAATATTACACCATTTAAACATTACTAAAATACTGATTTACTAAAACAATCACTGTCATAGAATATAATTGACCTATCGGTAAGCCCCGCCCCCCTTAGTTACTGTTGCTAACTCGGACAAACAAACGGAGTTGCTATATCTTACAATGACAGCTGTCAGTGTGAAAACCTTTTCCCAAGATGTTTTTGGACACAGATTGTAGTGTATATCCTGTCCGAATGATGGCCAAACTTAACTGATGGTTTATCAAGTTTATTGCATCATTTTTCACTCCAAAAAATAACCGTAAGAGCTGAACAAACAAAGCATAAGTGCGCATTAACGTCTCATTCACAAACTGTCTCTCTCCGTTGCATTACCATTAACATACACAGCAAATTACACAAAAACACTCATAGTAAACAAACATATACACAGGCCGTATGCCTTTTCGGGGGTGCAGTTAATAACTGGTGAACTTTGTATCTGCAAAACAACTCCGATAAACTGCGTGCGAGCTCTTCCTTTCATTACCCGGAGACTATAATACCCGTAAAAATAGGAGTCCTCCTCATAAGACAGATAATGTAGACCTTAAACATATCTAAAATGAAATTAATTTACATATAACCAGTTTAATATGGAGAGGCACTGAAATGTAGACGTTCGTGTTTTTGACCTACAGTGTTACATGACGTGAGAACCGTCAAATATTTCGGTTTGAATGTTAGCAGGGACTATAATCGTAACTTAACGAGAGTTTGACAAACAGAAAATCCTCTCAGGATCCCTGGAGTCAGTGCTACAGTACCTCAGGCACGACGTTTTAGCATTTTTGTAGCATAAACACCATCAAACCGATGACAGCTTCGGATTTTCCAATGTTTCTCTATGGCGCTGAAGCCTAAAGATGTCCGAGTTCCGGTCCCAGCGCAACTGATACTCAACTGCTATTGGCTCATCTGCGTTCGAGGGGAGGGGCTTACCAATAGGTCAATTGTTTGTTCACAGTTTGAACGTTCTTGTTTCCATTTGTTTAAAGGGGTCATGAACTGGCTTTTAAAGGTCCCATGGCATGAAATTTTTTTCAACATTAATATGAGTTCCCCTAGCCTGAATATTGTCCCCAATTGGATAGAAATGTTGATCGGTGTAAACCCGAGTTCTGGCTGTCTTTCTCTGCCTTTGAGAAAATGACAGGCCAGACGAGCCAATCCTGAAGTCTCCTGTTATGAAGTCAAAACAAGAACGGTTCCCTCCCTTTCCTCCGCCCAGAGAATCTGGCACGCCCATGCAAACGCTCGAGAGATCATGGCTTGTGAACGAGTGAACGCTGGCAGTTTCTCAGTGTTTGGATGTACAAATGAAAACAGAAGTCTTTTTTCAGTTTCTTCTGATCTGTGATCAGTGATTTCTTATGTGTAGCTTATTATTTATTATTCGTGCACACGCAGCGGCTTCTCTCTCTCCCGACAGAACGGTGTTTTCGTGTTTTCTATCTTGTGAGTCAGTGTTTTTGTACGTCCTCGTCGCGTCTATCTGTTCTACAATGTGCATACAGTCAGGAGTTTCTGCTCAACATCAGCAGAGTAACATCTGTAGAGATAAACCTCACACACGCCGAAGCTCGGCCTCCAACATCCCCGACCCCCAGTACTGCATCTGGCCCACAGCGGAGGCACCAAACGCGGGTTAGATTAAGCAGAAGGGGGGTAAGCGTGAGGGTATCCTAGCCCCACAATAGTATAATTACTCCAGCCTAGCCCCACAATAAACTGGATTACATTCGATTACTGCTGTTGTGTCTTTGTTTGCGCTGTGTACTCAATGCGCGTCACTGACGCTTTCCATATGATAGGAACATATCTAAAAATAATGGTATTATCAACACTTACTCGTAACTCGTTCATCTCGACAGCTGTAATGGTACTTTGCATGTGTTACAAAGTTGGTAATAATGATGAAGACGGACTCGGCGTGACTGGGACTCGTGTTTATTCAGAACTCTCAGATACAAACACAATAAACTCGCGCTGACAGACAGCGCTCTCATAACTCAGTAGTTACTATAAATAACTTTGTTAGCAATCGCTGAGCTCAGTCTCTGGTACATTAATGATGTCCGGTTCGCGAACGATCTTTGTTTTGAACCGGTTCTTTTTAGTGAACCGAATCAGTTCACCAAATCGGATTGAATTGTTCTAAATGGTTCAGCGCTGATCCATAATTTACTAAAGTTACTAACTTTCTGACATGAGTGACAGCCCCTCCGACTAGAAATAAACTAACAACCTGAAGTATATGCTGTAACTACAACAGTTCACTGAACTGAGACTGACAGAACTGATGTGAAGTGAACTCAGGTCCATCCGTCTCTCTGGCAGCAGCTCGTGCCTCGTAGACCTCGTTAAACCACGCTCCTCCGCTCATTTAAAATGCAAAGATATCAGCCAATCACAACAGTGGGCGTTTTTACTGAAGTCTCACAGCAGACACGCCTCTTGTAACAGGGCCTTCAGCCACAGGGCAAACATCAGTATTGAAAAAATGCCTTTTATTTCTAAATTATGACATTTTATGATGTAAAAATCATATTAACAATATAAGTACACCTCAGGAAACATTATAAAATAATAGAAAAATGCCATGCCATGGGACCTTTAAAAAATTTGTATACTGTTGTCCGAGGTCAACTTATGACGTTTGCGTGGTTTTTACAAGTAATTTTTTGAATAAGGCTATCTTGCTCTCTCATTGGCTGTCGGTCAACACCGATATATTTTTCAGTCAGAACTAATTTCACACAGCAGGATTTTGAATCGCAGACAGGTCCAGTTATTGAGCATGCCAAATATCTCACGGGCATCGTCGACTCATCTCCGATTTCTCTCAGATCACGTCTTTGATCATTCACGTGCACGAGCAACGATTTGCCTATGATTTCGGGAATTTGACTGCGATTTCGCGAAACCTGTCGGCGAGTCAAAATCGGGCCTAAAATCAGGCAGTGTGAACTCAGCATTAAGTCATTTAATAATGTTCATTTAATTGCAATGAACACACAATTCAGTGTCTACAAATTTTACATTAAGTTTGCACTTACCGTAAAACTTAAAAAATAATAGCCCGGGCTTCTATTTACCCAAATCGCCGAACTGCACCGGCTTGTATTTGAAACAGGCGTCTATAAGAGAGAGGCCTTTAATTTAGTGTTGAGATGTTCAAGCATGACGGTAGGAGGTTACCACATTATATTACGTTTTATTTATAATTAATTCAAATGTGTTTAACAAATCATTTAATGTAAGAAATGTCTAAGAAATAAGAAATTATTGGCAGCACAAAAAACGAAACAATGTGACAGCAATGGGCAGAACAATATAAGTTACCGCTAAAATCCATTGAGCGTATGAACTTGTTGCCCGAAACACATCAAAAAGAAAGAATGAAGGCTACCCTGTAAAACAACTGCAATCATGTGATAGAAAATTACTATATTCATCACTATCATCATCCCCGCGATTCTCAATTACAAGTTCATGGGCGAATTCCTCCTCCTCGTCGCTCTCCTCCACTTCTCCAGCCTCCGCTAACTCTGCCTGCCTTGCTCGCACTAACAGATCCCGCCCAGATGCGCACGGCTCTCCCTCTTTGAAACAATGGATACGGTGATCCTCGCTTCCATCAGAAGCTACTGTCAGGCCACATACCCAAGGATAACATCCCGAAGTTAATGAAATATATCTCCTCCTTCTCCCTCGCACACACAAACACACGCGCACGTCTGCGCGCAAGCATTAAAGGAATTTTTCAGCCGCTCCGTATCCAGCTTTACCCACGCTTGAAATTTGACAACTGTCAGCTTAAATGTCAAATTATACTTTTCTCAATGGTGGTATTGAGAGAATTAAGAAAAACTGAAGACTGAAAGTTCGTTAACCTCTTTGTTATGTTGCCATAGTGATGAGTCGTTCATGAACGGTTCCGTCTGTCACGTGAAATTTAATCAAAACATAGAACAGACGATCTGACGGGTTTGAGAAGATCAAATACAGCCCGATACTAAAAAACAGACCCGGCGTCTATTTGAGACCGGCCTTTATTTACCCAAACCTGCCGTTACACCAGGCGTTTAAAAGAGACAGGCGTCTATTTGGGACTCGGCTATTATTTGAAGTTTTACGGTAAGCATATTCTTTTAAAGTACACTCACCTAAAGGATTCTTAGGAACACCTGTTCAATTTCTCATTAATGCAATTATCTAATCAACCAATCACATGGCAGTTGCTTCAATGCATTTAGGGGTGTGGTCCTGGTCAAGACAATCTCCTGAACTCCACACTGAATGTCAGAATGGGAAAGAAAGGAGATTTAAGCAATTTTGAGCGTGGCATGGTTGTTGGTGCCAGACGGGCCGGTCTGAGTATTTCACAATCTGCTCAGTTACTGGGATTTTCACGCACAACCATTTCTAGGGTTTACAAAGAATGGTGTGAAAAGGGAAAAACATCCAGTATGCGGCAGTCCTGTGGGAGAAAATGCCTTGTTGATGCTAGAGGTCAGAGGAGAATGGGCCGACTGATTCAAGCTGATAGAAGAGCAACTTTGACTGAAATAACCACTCGTTACAACCGAGGTCTGCAGCAAAGCATTTGTGAAGCCACAACACACACAACCTTGAGGTGGATGGGCTACAACAGCAGAAGACCCCACCGGGTACCACTCATCTCCACTACAAATAGGAAAAAGAGGCGACAATTTGCACAAGCTCACCAAAATTGGACAGTTGAAGACTGGAAAAATGTTGCCTGGTCTGATGAGTCTGGATTTCTGTTGAGACATTCAGATGGTAGTGTCAGAATTTGGCGTAAACAGAATGAGAACATGGATCCATCATGCCTTGTTACCACTGTGCAGGCTGGTGGTGGTGGTGTAATGGTGTGGGGGATGTTTTCTTGGCACACTTTAGGCCCCTTAGTGCCAATTGGGCATGGTTTAAATGCCACGGCCTACCTGAGCATTGTTTCTGACCATGTCCATCCCTTTATGACCAGCATGTCCCCATCCTCTGATGGCTACTTCCAGCAGGATAATGCACCGTCACAAAGCTCCAATCATTTCAAATTGGTTTCTTGAACATGTCAATGAGTTCACTGAACTAAAATGGCCGCCACAGTCACCAGATCTCAACCCAATAGAGCATCTTTGGGATGTGGTGGAACGGGAGCTTCACGCCCTGGATGTGCATCCCACAAATCTCCATCAACTGCAAGATGCTCTCCTATCAATATGGGCCAACATTTCTAAAGAATGCTTTCAGCACCTTGTTGAATCAATGCCACGTAGAATTAAGGCAGTTCTGAAGGTGAAAGGGGGTCAAACACAGTATTAGTGTGTGTTCCTAATAATCCTTTAGGTGAGTGTATATTATTTCCATAATAATTACTCTTTTTAAAAGTATTCTAAACTGTACACACCCCGAGGCTAGAAATGCACCATATCACACCACCATCTGATAAAAGACATCATTCGATTGCTTTCTCTTATTTATGAACTTTCTGGAAGCAATAAAAAGATAAGTTCAAAACAACTTGACATTATGCAACATTTGAGCTGAAAGCAGACAGTACTACTAGTCACGTTTCACCAGCCCTGACAAGACATGTTTGTGATTATTGCTATGATAATACTATCACTCAGACATCGCTTTGGAATTGCCTAACAGCGTTTTGATTGTTCAATAAACAAGGGTGTATTTCCGATGAAGCATCGAGGGACCTGATCTGTAAACGTTTGTTCACTCTAGCCTGACTCCTGTTTTTCTTTCTTCAATAGGAGGTCCATCTCGCTCAGGCTTCATTTCAACTTCAGGCCTTCGGATCCCAATTCATTCTGGACCTCACATTAAACAAGTGAGTATACAGACTCTCATCGGCCTCACACACACGTCTCTCATGACCCTTGACGTGCCGGGTTATTGATGTGTTGTGTCTGTGTGAACCTAACACATGCACTTTTGGGAATACAGGTTCTCTCTTTTGTGTTACTGGAAGCATTGTGTGCTGGGAAACACTGGAAATAACTCCATATCCGTTTCTCCCCTCAGTATAAAGTGGTATTGAGCGCCTTATTGCAGGTTTTGTAACCAAAACACTACATAACTACATCCTTCAGTTATCACACAATAGCAGACATTCATCTGAAGGGAATGTGTTTATGTGTGGTTAACACATGCACACTCACAGACACAGTGAAAAAGAAGAGAGCTTTATCTGTATTGAATGTGCAATTAGCATTGAATATTGCACTTGTGCAATTTCAGATTTTAAGTATATTTTAAACCTACTTACAGATAATATAATATTAATGAAACGAAAGACCACTCTAGTGTACTTAAAGAGAGTGCACTTTCATGACTGTTTCTTAACACACAGAAAGTGCACTTAATGAAGCGTACTTCTTTTTCACAAGGGATTGTTCTGCATCAATGATGTCTCTGAAAATTACTGTATTTTCACCAAATTGTGATTATTAGGGGTGTAACGATCAACTATTGTAATCGTAGGCGTTCTTATGATTATTCTTCTTCTGCCATGGGAGTCTATAGCTATGTTTCCATCCACCTATTTTTATGCACATTTTGGGATATCGCATCAAAAAATGCTGAATGAAAACGCCAAGATGCGCATAAATTCTAAAAATGCGCATTAAAAACGTACGCGCTCGTTCAAGTCGGATACATTTTCTATCCGATACGAAAACATGCGCAAAAACTGCGATGGAAACGCATTTACCGAATAAATTCCTTGATGGGCATAAAAAAAATAATGTGACTTTCGCGATGTAACAGCATAACTGTACTAATCTTGTTAGTACAAAACAATTCTTGTTTGCACAGCATCTGAAATGCTGTTTTGGTCTTTCAGAAGTCTGTTGTCAAAGATTGCCCCAAACACATCAGCCTCTGAAAGCACGTTTATTGAGATGCACAAGTTTCTCTGAGACGCAAATAATTTATTATATACGAAAATTATTATATATGGTGGCTTCTATGTTTCCTAGTGATTTTTTAGGGGTAGTTTATCAGGAATTGACGATTATGTTCTCTTCGACTCACTGGATGGAAACGGTGCTTTATTCGCAAATGTTTTATGCGATATTGCATTTTTGTGCATAAATTATATTTGCAACTTTGGATGGAAACATAGCTTATGACAGCCCATGGAACCGCTTGCGGGAAAGTTATGCAATTTGGCACACGGATAGCGGACAGTCTGAAATGTCACCATAGCAATTTTGGAGTCTCTAACTCAACCCCTCTAGCGCCACCAACTGTCCAAAGTTGCACTCATATTTTTCTAATAACTTATGAACCCTAAGGGCTAGATTCTGTGGCTCAAGATGATTCGATTGAACACTGACATCATTTTCTGTAGTGCCAATTTTCCCGCTTAATTTTCCCGCCAAAAAAAATACTTTTTCGCACTTCTCCAAGACGGTTTATCCGAATTTCACGAAAATTTAACCAGACAGTGCCAACAAAAGTTATGGTTTCAAGTCGATATTTAATTCAAGTCGATTCATCAAACTGTTTTCGAATAACGTGCAAACTAATTTTACATATTGCTTGTGAAAATAGACATAAGGCTGTATATTCGCAACGATTTATCGTATTCTGACCAAACATATCTTCATGACCTGAGGCTACATGCTGCAAAAATGGCTATTTTTGCTTATAATTTCTGAATGGTTTGCCCAAAAATCATAAAAGTGATCTTGTTAGATTCAGGGCCACATGCCAAGTCCAATTAGCCTAGAAATGTAATTTGCAGCCAGGGTAGTCTAGCAACTCTCCGTTGGCGTGCGAGCTGGAAAAACCAAACTCTGGCCAGGCCAATCAAATCGTGTATAGAGTCGGTGGGCGGGCTTAACATAATGACGGCAGATTTGTGGCGGTTCCGTGTGCTACTCGTAAACAAAGAAGCTGGTGAACAGCGGTCTTTCCAATCGGTTTTGGCCGCGACTCTAGAAGACTTGAAGTTCAGCTTTTCTTTGAGAAAAGAACAAAGAACGGCACTGAAGTCATTCTTAAGAAAGGACGATGTGTTCAAAGTTTTGCCGACCGGATACGGCGAAAGTTTAATCTATCAACTAGCTCCGCTTCACCTTCTTCGTTGCTCTGGTTGGTTGTAGTGCTATCCCATTGCGTGCAGAGGGAATTTGACAGACAACCGTTTATCCCGCCCCTCGGATTGAGCCCTGTCAATGGCGTGTTCCCAGACCCAACATCTTGATGTGGGTCTGGCTTGTCAGGCTAGAGTCCAATGATTTCCAATTGTCTACAATTTTGGCCGTCGGCCATTTTGAATTTTGAAGTAAAATGCTGTATTTTACGAACGCATGAACATATCGTAACAAAACTCGGTATGGGTCATCGGCACGATGTCCTGAAAGAGTCTGAGAAATTTCAGACCAGTGCCACCTAATGGTGAAAAAAAATATTTACACACTTATAACTTTGGATATGGTTGACTTATTTTCACGGGAGTCATCAGCCGAGTCCAACGACACCAAACATGCTAGGTTTCGCCTTATAGTTTGTGAAACATTGTGATTTAGCGCTTAAACTACTTTTGCGAATATCTTCGAAACCGTTAGTCTGATAGAGACGAAACCATCAAAAGAAAATCTGAATCATAGGTCATTGAGAATATAATTGTGGCCAAATGTCAAAATTTTTATAGTAAGTGGCAAAAAAATGCATCATTTTTTATGTGTTCATACATACACATGTCTATAACTCCTAAAAGAAATAAGATATTTTCACCAAATTTCACACGCTTATGTATGGGGGCACTCTGAGGACACACAAAAAAGCGATGGTACTGTGCCATTCGGTGGCGCTATAATTAAACAAAACATGAAATTGGCTCTATACAACTCAATGTATTTATGTGGGTTGTCAAACTTTTTTAAAATTTTCTCCAAATGTCTTTACTCATTTTTGCAGCTGGTCTGCTGCTAGCTTCTGTTGTGCTTGGCTCTGATAATTTCAGCTTGCAGCTATATTTAGTATTTACTATTGCTCAAAATGAGGGTTAGGGGTTTCTGAATATTAAACTTCATTCGTCTAACTTTACCCACTCCATTTGTGTCAAGGACTTCAGCAGTGTTGGGGGTAACGCATTATAAGTAACTTGAGTTACGTAATAATATTACTTTTTCCTAGTAACTTGTAAAGTAACGCATTACTTTTCAAATTTACAACAAAATATCTGAGTTACTTTTTCACATTAATTTGACTGACAGCTCTCCTGCCCCCATGTTGAGATAAATAAGTGCAGAGGCGTGTGTGTGTGAACATGATGGTTATTGTAGTTCTAGACGAAATGTGAGCATTTATTCATCTCACTTGCACAATAAAGATTCAGTACTCCTCAAAATGAATAAAATCAGTCAAATGCAAAATCAGAATACTATGCAAATCTCCAATAACTAAATTTTAAATAAAACAACCTATTTTATGCATTTAATCTACCTTTATATTTAAATTACCAATGTTCTACCATTATCCAGAATGGCAGCAGAGCTGCGCCCTCTACTGTTCATGCGTGAATTTGCATTTTTACCTCAGCCTGGGGCTTATTATTTCAATTTTGGTATGAAGAGGTCTTTACCATTGCACAAAAATATAACTTTTTTACAAAAACAAGCCCAGCCCAGGTGAGAAAAAGTAACTCAAAAGTAACGTAACGCATTACTTTTCTTAAAAAGTAACTAAGTAACTCAATTAGTTACTTTTTAAGGGAGTAGCGCAATATTGTAATGCATTACTTTTTAAAGTAACTTTCCCCAACACTGGACTTCAGTGATAACTCAAATCGTGTTGCTTTGCTGATGACAAGTGCTATTACTTTTCTAAGCAATCTGACTTAGAATTTTTGCCAGCCGGATGAAAAATCAAGCAAAAAAAACCTCATTAAAGAAGTGCCCTGAGTCAAAATAACTAGCTGAAAGTCACTGCCATGGCTCCGTTGCTGCAGCTTATGCTTGAGTTGATTGAGGAGGCGATTTTGATAGGAGACCCGAGAGACTAAAAATACTGTAATTGTGAAAGGGAAGTGCCTCTGTCTGTCAGACCGCTTTGATTGCTATGCGGTTTACCTCGTAGACTCACTGTCTCTCTCACAATGCCTCTGTGTGTGTGTGTGTGTGCTGTTAGCCTGTCAGTGTGTGTCTCTATACGGGTGTACATGTGGCCGGTGTTGTGGTTGTGCGACAGTCTTGATCTAATTATAGCCGTCCCACAGCATGAGCATGCAGCTCAGAGAATCCTCTCACTGCACCTGTACTAACATCCTCACAGCATCCCTCCATCAAAGTTAAACTTGTCAATTGACATTATCAGGGGTTGGGGAGTAATAAAAATACATTCAACTTAGTTACTTATTTAAAATACAAAATTTGAGTAACTGTATTTCATTACAGTTAGATTTTAAATGGGTGGTAATCAAATTACACTTGCATCCGAAAAGTATTTTAGATTATCAAAGTGATTACTTTGAATTTGAATGTAATCTATTTAATTTAAACATGAATCTAAACTATAACGGACAATTAATATAAATAGCAATCGTGATTCTCAGACTCTGACAGTCTGCAAAAGCATCCTAAGCTCCAGTTCTGCTTGTAAGTTTCATACCCCTTGCAGAATATGCAATTTTGGGGTTTAATCTGGGATTAAACTACATGTTATTTTGACTGTCCTGAATAAGCTATTCAACATAATTGTAATGTCTAGTGAGTTCTGTTTCATGTTCATGTGTCATGTTCTTGTTGCTGAATAATGATTTCAACTACCACAAGGATGTGAGATCACATGCTGAATGAATCAAACAGCGTTTATAGTCCTACACATTGAAACATCATAAACAGCTCTGGGTCTCACTTTATATGAGTTATCTTTAACTACTACTGTATGGACTAACATTAAAGTTAATCTTTTGACACAATGCTCTTAATGTACATTGTACTTAAAGGTACTTGATGTATTTGAAAAATACCTGCATGTAATTACAGCTGTATTTTATTTCTGTAATTACTTCTATAACTAGATTAAAAGGTTTGTCCAAAAAAAAAAAGCTTAGATTTTTGACCAGAAGGTTTGAGAATGTTTTGAAAGCTTGAAGTTTGAAGGATTTTATTTCGAAGTAGTTTAAACGCTTCAAGTTTGAGGGTCTCTCAGAAGATTTAACATGTTGCTAGCATAACACATTGCTAACAAATTTTAAGACAAATTAGCACATTACTAGCATGTTTTAACATATTGCTAGCATGAATTAGCATGTTGCTCGCATGTTTTAGCACATGTCTAGCATGTTGTCCTAGGTTAGTTGTTAAGCTTTGCTAGTGATAGAAAGCTTAAATACTCCATATGTGTTATTGTATAAAGGTTTTGACCCCCTCAGTGAAAGTATTTGGGATTCAAAAGTCCAGTATGGGAATTTCCAAAGTCGAAACTAGGACTGGACGATTAACCGAAAACTAATCGAAACCGAAATTTAGAGCCTCTAACCGACGTAATTTTCCCATGTTGGTTATTTCGGTTTTAGACACGTGACTCCGCCCCGTCAGTCACATCAAGTGCAGTTTGCAGGCACACGGAAAGATGCAGGAGCAGTTATCTGTGTTTATAGATGCTCAGAATCACTATGGTAATGGCATGTTTTACACAGTTTATACACGCAAGTTAATTACAGTTGTTATATGCGCTGATACACACACAGAGACGGCGCGAGCAAGCCCCGAAGCCAGATCTCTTTCACTTGCGTCCTCATGAAGTTTGTCAATTAAATGAGTTTTAAGGCCTGCCAGTTTGAACATTGAAGCGATGTTAGACCATCAGATGTGTATTATGTTGAACTAATGCCTGATATATTGTGACACACGTACACTCAGACAGAAGCTTGCACATCACGTGAAGATCGCGCGCAGAGAGGAGCACAGAAACGCAGTGTCAACGCCGTCCTGTGATTTGTAGCTTAGAAACTCAACCGTTATAGATTTTAATACCTCTGAAGTACAAACCACGGCTTCATAATGAATAGAGACGGTATGAGTAATTCACACACACAATCACTCTCTCATTAATGCATTCAAATAAATGTAATGTACAACATGTACAACAAGCAGAAATCTGCCCCATTGACAATGACTGCGGAAAAGTGAGCTGTTTCCTTCAAGTATTTTAAAATCACAAAGAAATGCACTTTTTGATTAGAAAAAAATATCCCACCTTTAAT
Source organism: Gobio gobio (assembly GCF_949357685.1). Classification (NCBI taxonomy): domain Eukaryota; kingdom Metazoa; phylum Chordata; class Actinopteri; order Cypriniformes; family Gobionidae; genus Gobio; species Gobio gobio. Next base: position 8,805,317 of record NC_137103.1, read on the forward strand.
AGTAGAAAATATTTACAGTACAAACCTTATCATGAACTATGAGGACAAAAAAAGGAAAGCAAAAAAACCCCCAAAAAACCAGAATAAATAATAGTTCAAGCCAACATAATTACACTGTTGGGTTGACCCTGCCTGATATCTGAATACATGTTACTGGTCAGATTAAGCAGGATTCCAGATGTTGTTCCAGAGAAAATAAATCTTTTCCTTTGTAATAATTCATGAAATTGAATAATTTCTCTTGGCAGCTAAGATCACCCAGGCCGCATACAGATGTTGATCACTGCTTTATCTACAGTTGGAAGTAATGTAGCCTTTCTAAAATCTATGTAGACTATCTAAAATGTAGACTTCCTAATATTGTGTTAGTCCCCCTTTTGCTGCCAAAACATTCCTGACCCGTCGAGGCATGGACTCCTCTAGACCTCTGAAGGTGTGCTGTGGTATCTGGCACCAAGATGTTAGCAGCAGATTCTTTAGTCCTGTAAGTTGTGAGGTGGGGCCTCCATGGATTGGACTTGTTTGTTCAGCTCATCCCACAGATGCTCGATTGGATTGAGATCTGGGGAATTTGGAGGCCAAGTCAACGCCTCAAACTCGTTGTTGTGCTCCTCAAACCATTCCTGAAGCATTTGTGCTTTGTGGCGGCGCATTATCTGCTGAAAGAGCCACAGACACAGGGAATACCGTCTCCATGACAGTAGCAGCACCAAGTCGCCATTCGCCTCGTCCTTTTTCGCTCGACCACAGAATGCGTGCGTATTACATAGGTGTGCTGAGTTTGGTGAAAATATCTCATTCCGTTCTCGAGTTAACACCATTTTAATTAAAAAGTGGCTCCTCCTACTTCGAACATTTTGAATCCCCTCAGGGACCATGAACAGAAATTTCACAACTATTGACAATCAGACTCCAGAGAATCTTGCTGCGCTGGTTTGGTTCCGATCGGGCCAAAAACCTAGGACTAGTCAGGGTTTTTCCTGGGTCAAAAATGGTCTTCGGTGGTGGCTGACAGACATGGTCATCCACACACACACACATACACACACACGCACAGTAAAAAAGTACCCTACCCACGTGATCTGCAAGCACGATACTGACAATACATTTTAAATAAATTCAAAGAAAGTTTGTAACTTTAGCTTATCTTATTTTGATCCCACATGAAAAAATACTGTAGTATATTATAGTAAAATTACTCTAGTAAATACTATAGTGTTTTTGAACCGTACTATAGTAAATATACTACAGTAAATTAACAAAGTGTAGTAAATACTATAATATACTATTATATACTATAGTATTTTTTCATGTGGGATACCTTGATGTTTGTTTTTGTTCCTCATTTTTACACTATTTACTGATAATTGTTTTGGTATATAATCATATCAATATTAAAAAGTAGAATAAAAAAATGAACAAATAGCCTAATTTTCTGCCATATACAATTTCATAAAATGATCAGCTTGCTAACAACAACTTTGTTCTGGGTTCACCTCACTCCAGTCTAAACTAAGTGATTTATAGGCTATTTATTTTACTACACATTATGAACATAAATAAGCTCAAAGACTGTGAATAATTACAACTAACTCTTACACCCACTCTTGCTGAATGGGGTAAGCACACTTGTTCTCTTCAGATGTGTTCAGAGTTAATGATTAAACTGATTCGTGAGTTCAGTGTTGGACAGATCAGTTGTTCTAACCAGTCGTTAAAATGATTCGGTTCAAAGGAGTCATTAGGTGGCGAATCGGACATTAGCAGACGCGTTGTGTGTGAATCCCGTCTATTAGAACATCGCAAAAGATTTGTCAACACACAGAAAACACTTCATAACCGGATAGGATTTGTTTCCCGTTTATTGAAAGTATGGTTTATGTCAGCTGGTCAGAGAATCAGTCAATGTTTTTTGAGCGCATTTCACACCCAGCGCCAGCGGTAATTAAAGGAAAACATCGTCTGATAGCGCCACGTGCAACATGGATTCGGTCTTCCGACCTTTTGATTTTGATTAACGTAATATGGGAAATATTAGAAAGCTAAGAATGCTTATTTTAAAGACAGAGAGAGTGCGAGCGAGGGAGGAGCTCTGATCGTTCTCTCTGTCACTCAGCATCTATTCTACATCATTCATAAATCACAATAACTCATCACATAAAGCTTTGGCGGGACAAAAATTTGCTTTGGCGGCCGCCAAAAAAATTTCAATGTAGGAAAAACCCTGCTAGTTCGCAAAAGTAGGCTTTTCAAAAATATCCAAAATAACTGAACATTTCGCAAAATGACGAGCAAATCCGAGACCTGAATTGTGTCCATCTTGAGCCAAGGATTCCAACAATATAAGACAATTGAGTCTTCGCCTAACGGTTTAGGCGTTATGAGCCATTTCATACTTTTGACCACTGTAGCGCCCCCGTCAGGCCGTTCTGGGTGAGGCTTGGTGACGGTGTAGGCGGTGTGAGTACAACCAGCCCTCGAAGTTTCAAATCTCTATGACTTACGGTTTGGTCTGCCTGCTCACTTTTAGGGGAGAATGCTGATCCTTGGCAAATTTTACAATTACAATAGGGTTTCAGCGCTACGTGCTTGAACCCTTAATAACAAGTGACCCATAAAAGAAGTGTTGCCATTGGAGTACATTGAGATTGTGTTACTGTAGAGTTACTTTATCAGTTCATGATGGATTAGTATGGAAAACACTGGGTGAATAGCATTGTTATATCTAGGCCATACATAGACAGACAGATGGATAAGGATATAATACAGTTCTTTCTATCACAATGTGTCCTGACATTCCCTCACATATGCACACGCACTAGCCTAATTAGAATATTCTGATCTGTTTGCTCCGGAGGAAACCTGACTGTGTGTTTAAGTCACTTCCACAAGGTTACAGGAGAACGCCATTCTGGCAGAAACTGGCGTCTCTTGAAGTGAGCAGTCAGCTAAGAACGAGACAGCTAGTGTTTTGTCAGCTAGAGCGCATGTTTGTGTGCTCTGCCTCGCTGACTCAAGTTCAGGCTTGTGATGATTAAAGGACGTTGAAGGTCAATAAGTGTCACCTTCTGACACACACACACACACACACACACACTAAACACTGCCTACCTTCATTTTACATAAATACAAACAGAGATGAATGTCTCAGTCTCAGCCTAAAGCACCTCTTATATTCGTCTGTTTTGACATAATGCATCAGGTGTGCGATGACAAGGCCGACAGCTACAGTACGTGATCCTGAGGGTGGCCAAAGTCCCAAAGTCAAGTCCTATATACCTAAATGGGGAGTTAGTAAACTTTGGGTACACAACTATTGACAGCTAAGTTTTTCTTTTGTATTGTAACTTCTCTGAACTATGCTGTTAATTTACTATCTACTGTATACTTCTAACTCGCTTTTTATATAAGAAAGTAAACTACTAGTTTTTATACTGCAATTATTAATTTCAGGGGAACTTGCGCAGCATCAAATTATCCACGCTATGGGAATGCCTCTGCGTGAAGCATGTGTGCAATCAGCATTTGCATGGAATTGCATGTTGGGACATCATAGATGGATGATGTCATGATCAGGAAGCTATAAAGTGCACCTGGACCAAACAATGTCAGCCTCTTTGCTTTCAGCAAGGACTCTATGTGAAATTGTCTCTATTTATTGTTTGTTTGTCACAAGCACTACAGGGAGTGGAGAATTATTAGGCACGTTGATTTTCTGATCATATTTTTTTTCCAGGCACATTTGACCAATTCCAAACCACAGTAATCCTAAAAACTACTATTGATTTAGTATTTAATAATGTATAAGTGATATATAATTGTTCATGAAGGCTGGAAATGAAAATCACCTTATATTCAGGTGTGCAGAATTATTAGGCATGTTTTCTTTTACAGATAAATTGAGCCAAAAAAGAGATTTAACTCAGACTGAAAAGTCAAAAAGTATTAAATGCCCATGAGAAGGATGCAATACTAATGCAATACTAGACATTGCAGTTAAGGCATGACCATTGGACAGTGAAATGCTCGTTGGGTCAGCAGGTTCAGACAAAAACATGTGGCGGAGAAAAGACACCTGTTAACCGCAAAAGAATGAAGAATTAAGGTGAAGAATTAAGGGTGAAACCATCAGGAACCCTTTAGTCTCCAGCGCCACCATTTTCCAAAGCTGCAACCTACCTGGAGTCTCCAGAAGTGCAAGGTGTCAGGATCTCAGAGACTTCAGTTAGGTAAAGAATCCTAAAAAATGACCCCCACTAGATAAGAATCACAAGCTGAAGTGTTGTAAAATACATGAAGAAGGTTTTTTTAAATTCAGAAAATTAGAATATTGTGAAAAGGTTCAATATTGAAGACACCTGGTGCCACACTCTAATCAGCTAATGAACTCAAAACACCTGCAAAGGCCTTTAAATGGTCTCAGTCTAGTTCTGTAGGCTACACAATCATGGGGAAGAAGCTGACCTGACAGTTGTCCAAATGTCGACCATTGACACCTTGCACAAGGAGGGCCAGACACAAAAGGTCATTGCAAAAGAGGCTGGCTGTTCACAGAGCTCTGTGTCCAAGCACATTAATAGAGAGGCGAAGGGAAGGAAAAGATGTGCTAGAAAAAAGTGTACAAGCAATAGGGATAACTGCACCCTGGAGAGGATTGTGAAACAAAACCCATTCAAACATGTGGGGGAGATTCACAAAGAGTGGACTGCAGCTGGAGTCAGTGCTTCAAGAACCACTACGCACAGACGTGTGCAAGACATGGGTTTCAGCTGTCGCACTCCTTGTGTCAAGCCACTCTTGAACAACAGACAGCGTCAGAAACGTCTCGCCTGGGCTAAAGACAAAAAGGACTGGACTGCTGCTGAGTGGTCCAAAGTTATGTTCTCTGATGAAAGTAAATGTTGCATTTCCTTTGGAAATCAGGGTCCCAGAGTCTGGAGGAAGAGAGGAGAGGCACACAATCCACGTTGCTTGAGGTCCAGTGTAAAGTTTCCACAGTCAGTGATGGTTTGGGGTGCCATGGCTGCAGGTGTTGGTCCACTGTGTTTTCTGAGGTCCAAGGTCAACACAGCCGTATACCAGGAGGTTTTAGAGCACTTCATGCTCAGATTTCATTTTCCAACAGGACTTGGCTCCTGCACACAGTGCTTAAGCAACCAGTACCTGCTTTAAGGACCATGGTATCCCTGTTCTTAATTGGCCAGCAAACTCGCCTGACCTTAACCCCATAGAAAATGTATTGGGTATTGTGAAGAGGAAGATGCGATATGCAGAAGAGCTGAAGGCCACTATCAGAGCAACCTGGGCTCTCATAACACCTGAGCAGTGCCACAGACTGATCTCCTCCACGCCGCATTGCTCATACTTTTCATGTTCATACTTTCAGTTGGCCAAGATTTCTAAAAATCCTTTCTTTGTATTGGTCTTAAGTAATATTCAAATTTTCTGAGATACTGAATTTGGGATTTTCCTTAGTTGTCAGTTATAATCATCAAAATTAAAAGAAATAAACATTATAAATATATCAGTCTGTGTGTAATGAATGAATATGATATACAAGTTTCACTTTTTGAATGGAATTAGTGAAATAAATCAACTTTTTGATGATATTCTAATTATATGACCAGCACCTGTATATTTAACTAAGACAGGAGTATAATGGCAAGCAAACAGCAATTTAAAATCGTATGTCCCTCTTCGCCATCAATACATTACGGATGGGGATACACATTTATAATTTATAATGTATTTTTTGTTTGTTTGGGAGCGGAGAAAGCACGGTCAGCTCTCGCTCTTTGAGGAGGGCGCCCAGGCTCGCATTCCTCTTAGTTTGGGTCCCGCTGCAGCTGAGGCAGAGTGGCGACTCAGGTCGTAGGGTTTGCAAATGGATCTAGTTGAGGGGTTAGAGACGGGCTCTGCCTTTATCTGCTGGATCCTAGCACCTTTTCTCTGGGTTAGAAAGCATGCTCAGCAGTTTCTTCGACCCCAAGTGAGGCACCGGTGCTGCAGCTATCCATCCCTGAGGAGTTGGATGTTGTTTGCATTGACACAGGAGATGTTGAGGACCAGTCACCTTACACTTCTGCTTACAAGGAGCTTATGGAGGTTTTGACTCGTGCCATTGCTAAAATAAATATCAATTGGCTGGCCGAGAAGCAAAAGAGTACATTAGATTAACTTTTCCTGCTTTCAAAATCACAATCTCCTCGCCTGCCATTTTTTCCAGATCTCCACACCATGTCTTCATTTCCCAAACTACTCATTTATTATGAGGCTGAAATATGGGATGATTTTAGTATCAAAAGGATGAATAAATGCAAGCACAATTATCCATGAACTTGATACATTTTGCAGATATTTTTACTATCCACAAACAAATGCCTTTCAACTTGTGTGTGTGCAAAATACAGAATTACATGAATGTGCAACGATTCGTACAAATATGCACATTTGTGGATCATGTGACACGCGTGCATTTATTGCCGTCTTTTCTGAGTCGATCTCATTTGGATTTTGAGACTTTCTTTTCGAGCATTTCACAACCCACACACACACAACTACCAGTGAATATGCCTGGTTCTAATTATTAATGTATGCACAAATAACAAATGTGCATTACTACATTTAAACTACTACTTTACAACTTGTGTGTGCAAAATCCAGATTCACATGAATGTGCAGTGATTTGTACAAATGGAGACATAGTTGTGAATGCAAAACATTGATTTTGTATTAATGTTGGTCAGAATTTGTGCGTGCAACGGGTACGAGTCGATCCTATTTGATTCATTTGGATTTTGAGACTTTCATTTCGCCGGTTTGGCCTTGCACGATCCACACACACAGCTGTCTAAGAAAACCTGCTACCACTAGATGGCAGTATTCTGCCAAAACAGACACCGGCACCGTGAGCGTTTACATGGCGGCCATAGCTGCTTACCACACACCTTTGGGTGGTGGGTCATAGAGGATAAACCCGTTGGTGTCGTTTCTTCTGGCTATAACGTGGTGAAAGCTTTTCTACACCCTAGACCGGGGTACATTCCTAAGGTCCCCGCCAATGTGGCATGATCTATAGTGTTCCTCACCCCTTTTCTGACATCAGAAAGACTGAATCTGCTTTGTCTAGTCAAAGAATTGGATGATTATGTCCACAGAACTGTCCTGTGGTGTAAAACTAACCAGTTGTTTGTGTGCTTCGGGTTTCCTAGACGAGGGTCCCCAGCATCTAAGCAGAGTATGAGTAAGCATCTGGTCTTCACCTATAGCTTTCAGAGCTCATTCAACTAGGAGTGCGGTGGCTTTTAAAGCCTTATTGTGAGGCGTGCCATTTCAAGACGTGTGTGATGCAAACCACATTTGTGAGGTTTTTGGGGTCTACACCAGGGTCCCACTCATGTCTTAGTTGTGCTCACCATGATTTCACACTAGACAGACACTTATCAGTATGCCGTTGTGGGTATTTCGTTCCCATAGCGTCTTTGATGCAGTGCAAGTTCCCACGAAAGGGAACGTCTCAGGTTACGACTCTAATGAGACACTGCTTTGCCCCCCCATACCTCCTGTGATCGACTTGCTTCGACATTTCAGAAGCTGACATTATTTGGTCTGGCTGTGGTTCAACAATGGTTAGTCGTAACCTGAGACGTTTTCTTTAGGTGAACTTAACAGATACTTAAAGTTTTTTTTTTTGTTGCACTTTCTATTTAGATATACATTTTTATACTTAAAATAATAAGCCTTTAAATGTACTTCAACATAACTCCTTTATGTAAACTACCTATGTCAGTGATTTATGTATTACATAAAGAAACTTGCTCTATTTGCTAGCTAAATACAAACTAAAATGTTAAACACAACTATAAGAAAAGTATACTTTGAATACATAATTATACTTTTCTTAAGTATATCTTGATCAAAAGATTAAGTACAATTATAGGCCAAACATACAGATTTTTTTAACTTGTCAGTAAAAGCCAAGCATTTTCATTAAGTATATCTCTGATAAATACAAGACTATCTTCTAAATATACTGTTATTTAAAAAAAAAAAAAAAGTATACTAATAGCACTTGAATTTCTTCTTCTTTGCATGGGTATGTAACAGAAATACTGGAAACATGCAAAAAACGTGTTGCACATATGTTGAACTGACTATAGTGACATTTCCCCTGAAATATAGGCTCTGGTCCAACCGAATTGGATTCAGATACTTTCCTTTCAAAGCAAATACTCTTCAGCAGAAGAAAACAGTCCCTGTGTGTAAACTCGAGCCAGAATACCAGAGTCTTCTGATATCCAGAATCAACAGATGATCATAAGTTCATACCAGTTCACATTTGTGTGTGTTTGTGTGTTCCAGTGACCTGCTGTCCTCAGACTATGTGGAGATACACTATGAGGAAGGGAAGGCCATCCTCGGGAAGGTATAAATTAGCCATTTTTAATTAATTGTTTGTCACTTCACTCTGTCTGAACTGTATAGATGCTATTCCACCATTGGGACACACTGTTCTCGTTGCTTAACCTTTCTATTTTGTTCCGTTCCGGTCCAGCTGGTACGGATTTGGTTTCATTTTGCACTGTGGGTCTGATAAAGAAGCTCTTTGGGATGTAATACAAATGCGGCAGTCATTGCTTTGGTATTGAAAGAGTTTATAGATGTATGAGATGTTAATAGCCACTGTGTTATAGAGGATGATCAGATATTTATTTTCATTTTATTATTAACTGGTGTTTAGTTTGTTAGCCAACTGCGCTGAGAATTAGACAGGCTAAGAACAGATTGTAATTGTACCATGCCAAACCAAGCTCAAGTGGAAATATAACTGGAAACATTCCTGTTCCTGTTCTCAGAACCGTTCGGACTGATGGTGGAAAAACGGCTTATGCTCTCTTTTTTTGAGAATAGTTAGTCATACAATGACTATTTTAATCAGTTATAATAACAGCCATATAATTTCATGGGAAGACATTACTGCTGAACCTGTGTACCGTAACTACAATTGTGAAAGAACCCCAGTTAATTTGGTTTCATGCTTATAATTTATACTGTGTAAAAGTGTCAGTTGTTTTCGGTGTGCCCTATAATAAATCCTCTTTAATCTTTCCTGTTAATAATATCAGTAGTAAATCACTGGGACACAAATGAGAATGTGCCAATGGTATAAACTCAGTCAAATGTACTAAATGAAGCTGTTGCATACTGGCTTGACATGATAATCCATAGCCCCATTTACACCCAAATGACCCAGAACAATTTGTCCCAGGAACTCTTTTTACCTTAGCACCGGGAAGATTAGCCCGGTGACGTAGGACTGTGCGCGACTTTCCAGAGCCCACTGGATTTTATCCTCCACATATAAGCTTAATAAAGCCTGAACCTTGTCGTTGGTCCATTGTTTTGTTTTGTTTTTTAACCCCTAGGAGTCTGAGCTGTTTTGGGGCCCTTTAGAAGTTTTGACATGCTCTTAAATTTGTGCTTTTTTCAGTTGCTTATAAACACATTAATGGCAAAGGTGTAATTCAGCACAAAGAAAAAAAACAAAAAAAATTGCTTTAAAATTAAGGCCTCAAAACACACAATAGATATGTGTCCACAAGACTTTTGAATAATGGGTGATGTGAGAATCATTGAGCTAATCAAACTGATGTGAGAATTATTGAGCCTACTCATTCACATAAAACAATACACTGATTTAAAATTTGTAAGACAGTTTTTCTTCACAAAGCCAGTGTGCGAGGAGGCGTGATAGCTAATGAATAATGTTGGATATCACCTGAGAGAACAAAAGAACATAATAGCCCGCATAATGAGCTGTACAATGAGGTGCATAATGAATGAGCTTCAGTGTGACTGAGAGAGCAAAAAAATGCTCTTCTTATTTAGTTGAAATTGTACTTATCTAGTAAATACATCTTGATTTAAGAATGTTTAAATATTTAGACTAGAAACAAGACAAGAATTACTAAGTAGAGCAGTTTTTAAAAAACATTTTTTGTTCTATTTTTTATGTTTTTGAAAGTAGTCTCATGCTAAAAAAATTAATAATAAATAATTAAAATTAAGATACAATTTATACAAAACGAAATTCACTTTAAAGAAAGCAATTCACTTTCTACAAAACGAAAAATTCACTTTCTACAAAACAAAACTCCAGAATCATTTATTTAGAATGAAGTCAACAAAGGCCCATTATATTTTAAATGATCAAAAGATTTGACTACACTTTAAAAAAAATGCTCTTCTTATTTAAAATTGTACTTATCTTGTAAATGCATCTTGATTTAAGAATATTTAAATATTTAGACTAGAAACAAGACAAAAATTACTAAGAAGAGCATTTTTTTAAAAACATTTTTTGTACTATTTTTTATGTTTTTGAAAGTAGTCTCATGCTAAAATTCTCATTCTACTAAACAAAAAAACACTTTCTACAAAACAAAACTCCTGAATCATTTCTGACAAACTTTGATATTAAATTAAAAACATTTCATTAGGCTATACTATTTAAACATCAATATGAAGCAAAATACGTTTGACTGGTACTATATTTATAGCATCTGAGCAGACATTTGCGAATAAAAGCTTTATTGATGTGACACTAGGCTCTTTTACAATAAACACGTTATAATCTGTCCAAAACAAGCCAAATAAATCTTGTCTAAAAAGTCTTGCGTGTATGACATTTAATGTTGCAATAGGAATCATATTTAAATGGTCTTTTTGCATTTAATATTCACAGATGCTAACAGAATAAACTGACCTTACAATCAGCGGCGGAATCCTTTGCTCTTAGAAATGAACAGCTTTTCATTAGCAGAATAAATACAGGATTATTCCTCAACGTCTCAAAGCGATGTAGCTGAAGTAACGTTACAGCGCTTCACTAGATGTGTTTGTATGAGTTGATGTGGGCGTCGACTCTGGATCGTCTGTATTTGAATCTGAAAGAGCGCGCGAGCCGTGGGAAAGTTCCTGAACTTTGAAAAAGTGCTACCTCACGAGCACGGCCGTTTTGAGGAGGAAATTTGTACCCTTAATTTTGAATGGTTTAAATACACGAAGGTAACAAGAGGCTAAATGAAGGACAGGTGGTAACAAACAAGATATCTAACAAGATGGCAATGGAAACTAGCTGAATACGAAATCGGCCCCTATACCCTCAAATAGGAAATTATTTGAGGGGACAACCATTTGTAGTGGTGTCCGAAACCATAGTGAACATAATGGAGTGCGCTCATTCAATCCCATAATGCACCGCAATAATGAGTGTACACTCAACGGCTGTCTGAGGGTACGTTTACATGACAACGATATGTTTAATATGATACGTTTTTAGTAGTTTCGGTAGTCTCTATTTCCCTTCATGCCTCGCTTCAGACTCTGTAAGGAGAATAAACGTTGGAATTAAATGATATTTTATCTTTATGCTGCTTTGTTTAAATGTAGTAACTGCACTTGCTGATGCAGTGGTAGTCTCTTTGCTGGGCTATTTCACAGTTCTTGAACTTAAATGCACTGAGGCAATCGGTTTCCTCAATTGAAACGTGTTATCCTAACTCGTCGGGTGTTACAGTTTAATAATCCAACCGCCTACAGTGTTGTGTGACGGTAGAGATGAGATGACAGATGTGACACAAAGATTATGAGAGAGGGGGAGAGTAACATAAAAGAGCATGACCGGAGGGAGATAGAGCGAGAGGATGCTGATAGGTGCTAAATCAGGTAAATCAAGACTTCACTGCTGAATCAGCACGGCAAGTTCACCTGCAGGTCAGGTCACATGACCAGCAAACTCTGCTGAAGCAAAGCAGAGAGAGGCTGAAGATCAGTCGCTCTGACATTGCACGAAGAATCACTTTTATAGTAGCTAGACAAACATCAGACTGTTAAACTTTTGCATTTTTGCGTTTGTACACATATACCCACCATACAGGAAAACCAATACAAATCCGATCTTTACTTCCCACACTATGCAAATTTATGTCAATGAAAGTAACAGACAATCGAAAGCAATCGGCTCGTTTCAAGATCAAAGACTGCAATAGGAGAGAAAAAAAATGAAAACAAACATTTTTGGAGGGAAAAGACTATAAATAAACGGAATCAGGACAGAAAATGCTCAATATTAAGGATGAATGAGAAACAGTGAGTGCTCTTTGCCATCCGGGAGTGATATTTATCTCTTAGCGGAAGTGAAAGCACCAGTCAGCACAGCGAGTATCACCGTATGTACACAGAGACATATCATAAATCATAGGAAAGTTGCTGACCGCTAAAATAACTTCTCCTCCATCTTGCTTCCGACGCTCTCCACCTCAGGATGTAGTGACAGATCACGTGCGCTCCACTGACTTCACTCCTATTGGTTGTCAGTCCTGAAAGTCGCTCTTCATTTGCATCGAGTTACATATATACTGTATGTGTTTTCATCATAATTACTGATGTACTGTAAAAGTCGTCACATGCTTTTAAAACTTGTAATTTGAGTGTAGACGTACTACATCCGCCATGTTGTCACTGTCAGTTGTGACGCTTAAAGCCATATGTAAAAAAAAATTCAGTAAAATATCCAAAAATCACTAGGCCAGTGTTAAATATTTGGTTCGGTCGAGTACTTGCAATATCCAGGTATTTGTAAATCATGAGAATTTGCTATTTTAACCAAGGAACCGGGACGTGTGAGGGAGTCGCGAGGTGTGTGTTGTGTTCATCTTATTAACAATCGCTCCAGCGGTTCCTCAGCTCCACAACACTCGCTCCTGCTCTGCTTCACTACAGTAACGTTAATAATCACATCAACATGATTTCTGCCCGAGTCCTGTCCCGATTCTCTCCCACCGGCTGTGAGGTGAAGACCACATGTCCCTGCGCTCAAACGTGCCGTCATCAAACTACGCCTTTGTTTTGAAGAGGCGACCTCTAGCAGACGGAAAAGTTACATAGTGCAGCTTTAACTTCCATTCATAAATCCCCTCCCGTGGCCTCACGGGATAGTAAAGTGTCCATCGAATGCACACTTCAGAATCTCAACAGAAGTAGTAGGTCATCTGGGGAGTTTTCTCCTGTTACTTTTCGAATACTATGTATTCGGACGTACTACTCCGTTGGCGTACTGTTTTTCGCATACTATATACAGTGGCATGAAAAAGTATGTGAACCTCTTGCAGAATCTGTGAAAATGGGAATAATTTTAACTAAATAAGAGGGATCATACAAAATGCATGTTATTTTTTATTTAGTACTGTCCTGAATAAGATATTTTACATAATTTTTTTTTTTTTACATATAGTCCACAAGACAAAAAAATAGCTGAATTTATTAAAATAACCCTGATAAAAAGTTTCTTACAATTTACAATTGAGGGACTCAAACACAACTACTAAAAAAGGTTCAAACATTCACTGATGCTCCAGAAGGAAACACAACGCATTAAGAGCTTGATTTGAAAATCAAGGTAAATTGTACTTAATTTGTCTTCCGGGAAACATGCAAGTATCTTCTGTTGCTTCTGAAGGGCAGGACTAAATGAAAAAAAAATTATATTTGAACAAAATAAGAAAAATTTGGACATCTTCATCCTGTTCAAAAGTTTTCACCCCCCGGCTCTTAATGCATCGCGTTTCCTTCTGGAGCTTCAGTGAATGATTCTACCTTTTTTAGTAGTTGTGTTTGAGTCCCTCAATTGTCCTCAGTGTGAAAAGATGGATCTTAAAATCATACAGTCATTGCTGGAGAGGGTCAAATGTGAAAAAGAGGCTGGAAAACTGAAGAATGTGCAGGACCTGGAGGATTTTTCTGAAGAACATTGGGCAGTTTAACGGCTCAGGACAAACAAGAGACTCAAGAACAACCATCACAAAACAAAGCCGTGGATCATCCAGGGAACGACACACACACTCACACACACACACACACACACACACACACACACACACACACACACACACACACACACACACACACACACACACACACACACACACACACACAGACAGCCGTGGATCATCCAGGGAACGACACACAGCTCTGAGAATCAATGGTTCAGAAACTTTTTATCAGGGTTATTTTAATAAATTCAGCTATTTTTTTTGTCTTGTGGACTATATGTAAACATTTGTATGTAAAATATCTCATTCAGGACAGTACTAAATAAAAAATAACATGCATTTTGTATGATCCCTCTTATTTAGTTAAAATGGTTCCCATTTTCACAGATTCTGCAAGAGGTTCACATACTTCTTCATGCCACTGTAGTAGGGAAGTATTCGATTTTCGACAAAACGGTGGTCTTTTCACGATTGGATAGCTATCTGATCAAAGGTGTAAACAGGCTCTAAATGTGTGTGTTGTCAGGGTGGAGAGCACTGTTACTACCACGGCCGGATCAGAGGAAATGACAACTCGCATGCCGCTCTGTCCACCTGTAACGGTTTACAGTGAGTACTGCAGTGAATACATCCACTTAAAGATTTTTACTGACTCAATCAGTTCTGTCTGTATTTTTTCCCATTTGTAAGTAATGTTTTTGAGTAATCAACTTAAAAATGTATGTTTATGCTACAAATGATGTTCCCCTAACTCATTGTACTGTAGTGTGTAGTGTGTCTGTATGTTTTCCTCATTTCTAAGTTGCTTTGGATAGAAGCAGATCAAACATGACTGTTTGTCTCTCTCTGGTACCCAGTGGCATGTTTGATGATGGAGTCCATATGTACACAATTGAGCCACTTAAGCAGACTCACGCTATTGTAAGTTTTCTTTTCTACATGTACATTTCATTTGTATACACACAGACCAACATTTATGTACACTACAACTCATTATCCAATTCAATTATGTTTATGTGAATTGTGCAGATATAATTAAATTAAATATACTTATAATTCTCATCGAATTTACCAGAAATACATGTGGTGGTGGGAAATAAATTAATACTTTTATTTATAAAGGATGCATTAAAGCAGCACTAGGTAACTTTTCAACCTTCATAATATATTTTCAAAACTCTTGTGATGATACATCGACTTACAATAGGTTGAATGACACGTCTGCCATAGCCTGACGGGGTCTGTGTCGTTTTTAATCGTACTTTTAAACTTCGGGTTTCGGGTAGTAACCCGAGAACAAAAAGAACTACAAAATTAGACTGCTTTACGGCATATACGTCACTTCCACCACCATCCCCACTTCCTTAAATTCGGACGTGCGTGAAAAAATCGCTCGCAAATCATTTGTTTGCCGAATGTTATAGTCATGGCCGAAGCAGCACAGAAAAATAAGAAAGCAAAGGTTTTGTCTGAGGAAAGCAAAAAGAGAAAACGAGAAAGTGATCGGATTAAAGGCAGGACGAGGATCAACATTGGGCCAGCGTTTGCTCGTTGGCGTGAGCTGAAGGAGGAGGGGCTACATTCTTGCAAGTAAATACGTAATACATACAAAATCATATTTTAGGATACCTAACATGTCTGTGATATTGGTTTATTTGTCTTTCCTCAAGCTTTAATGCAAATCGATTTTTCGAATTTGCAGATTCATCTATGGTAGCTTGATAATATAATATTGACGATATATGGTTATTACCTACCACTCAAACATTGAATTGAAGTATCATATAGATTCTGTAAAACGGGAACCAATAGACTAGGCTACTATAATGACGCTGGCTTGTAAACGTGAGCATCGCGATCATTTGGCATTTGAAAAAAATAAAACCCATGAAATTGTATTCATATGACATGCTGAAACATATGCCACTGTACCTGGGATGAAGACATTTCACACGCGACGCAAGCAGAACGCCTGCATGTGAACTCCTGCAGTGTTCAGGGCTATCATAGTTGTCATGTCAACAAATGCACGTGCGATGCATCCCCTGATGTAGAGTGACCGTTTACGACAGTAGTAGAGGACAATACTGTTTCACAACTGTAGGGGGAGCCCGAGAGCAAAAGTTACCTAGTGCGGCTTTAAATTGATCAGAAATGACAGTAAAGACTTTTATAATGTTACAAAAGATTTATATTTCACACTTCATTAAGCGACATAACCATTTGCAACATTGATAATAATCATAAATGTGCGTCTTGAGCATCAAATCCTCATATGAGAATGATTTGTGAAGGATCATGTGACACTGAAGACTAGAGTAATGATGATAAATTCAGCTTTGATCCCTTTAACTTAGGCTGCGTTCACACTGCAGGCTGAAACGACCCAATTCCGATTTTTTTGCCCTTATGCGACCTATATCTGATCTTTTCATGACAGTCTGAACGACACAGATCCAATCTTTTCAAATGCGACCCAGGCCACTTGGGTATGTGGTCCAAATCCGATACATATCCGATCTTTTGAAATGCGTCTTCAGTCTGAACTGCCAGGTCACATGTATCCGACCCGCACGTCGTTGATACGTGACAAACATCATCATTGTACGTTGAAGTAGGCGGGAATGAGAAGATAAACAACTATGGCGGACGATGCGGAGACCAGTCAGTGGAAGGGAAGCGAGATTTCGGAGTTAATTAATATTTGGGGGGACAGCTCTATTCAGGCCAAACTCGAGGGCTCTTATCGGAACCGGGCGGTTTTTGAAAACATTTCAACAAGTGACGTCGTTGACCGTTGAGTACTCTTCTGCGCATGCGGGTCACTTCTGGGTCATTTCACGTTCACACAGGAGATCATAAAAGGTCGCATTTAATTGGAAATGTGAACGGCCTTGCAAAAAAATCTCATTTTTTTCAAAAAATCGGAATTGAGCATTAAGCCCTGCAGTGTGAACGCAGCCATACACTCACCTAAAGGATTATTAGGAACACCTGTTCAATTTCTCATTAATGCAATTATCTAATCAACCAATCACATGGCAGTTGCTTCAATGCATTTAGGGGTGTGGTCCTGGTCAAGACAATCTCCTGAACTCCAAACTGAATGTCAGAATGGGAAAGAAAGGAGATTTAAGCAATTTTGAGCATGGCATGTTTGTTGGTGCTGTAACAGTTTATCCACTGGAGGCGAGTTGTTGGACCCAAATGCAGCTTTTTATTCACAACAAAACATAAAACAAGGACTTGGCAAAAAACAAACTATAAAGAGCTTTAACTTAACAGAACTCACCAACAGCGGGTTACAACATTCAATACTTGACAAAGACACATGGCAAACATGAGGGCTTAAATACACACACAGACTAATGACAAGACAAGTGACACCTGTGAACAGTGATGAGACAATGAACCAATGACAGGACAAGACACAAGATCACATGAGGGCATGGGATTCACATGACACTGAAACATGACAAAACCAGGAAGTGCATGACACTAAAACAAAGCAAGAACATGATAAACTAAAACATGAACAAGGAACAATGAACATGAACCAACACCAAAACACCATGTGACAGGTGCCAGACGGGCCGGTCTGAGTATTTCACAATCTGCTCAGTTACTGGGATTTTCACGCACAACCATTTCTAGGGTTTACAAAGAATGGTGTGAAAAGGGAAAAACATCCAGTATGCGGCAGTCCTGTGGGAGAAAATGCCTTGTTGATGCTAGAGGTCAGAGGAGAATGGGCCGACTGATTCAAGCTGATAGAAGAGCAACTTTGACTGAAATAACCACTCGTTACAACCGAGGTCTGCAGCAAAGCATTTGTGAAGCCACAACACACACAACCTTGAGGCGGATGGGCTACAACAGCAGAAGACCCCACCGGGTACCACTCATCTCCACTACAAATAGGAAAAAGAGGCGACAATTTGCACAAGCTCACCAAAATTGGACAGTTGAAGACTGGAAAAATGTTGCCTGGTCTGATGAGTGTGGATTTCTGTTGAGACATTCAGATGGTAGAGTCAGAATTTGGCGTAAACAGAATGAGAACATGGATCCATCATGCCTTGTTACCACTGTGCAGGCTGGTGGTGGTGGTGTAATGGTGTGGGGGATGTTTTCTTGGCACACTTTAGGCCCCTTAGTGCCAATTGGGCATTGTTTAAATGCCACGGCCTACCTGAGCATTGTTTCTGACCATGTCCATCCCTTTATGAGCACCATGTCCCCATCCTCTGATGGCTACTTCCAGCAGGATAATGCACCGTCACAAAGCTCAAATCATTTCAAATTGGTTTCTTGAACATGTCAATGAGTTCACTGAACTAAAATGGCCCCCACAGTCACCAGATCTCAACCCAATAGAGCATCTTTGGGATGTGGTGGAACGGGAGCTTCGTGGCCTGGATGTGCATCCCACAAATCTCCATCAACTGCAAGATGCTTTCCTATCAATATGGGCCAACATTTCTAAAGAATGCTTTCAGCACCTTGTTGAATCAATGCCACGTAGAATTAAGGCAGTTCTGAAGGCGAAAGGGGGTCAAACACAGTATTAGTGTGTGTTCCTAATAATCCTTTAGGTGAGTGTATATTCACACAGAAAACAGCTGTAATAATATTTCACAATATTAATCCTACTATACTAATATTGCTGTATTTTTGATCAAATAAATGCAACATAACAATAGTGTATCTTAGGGAAACGTGATGAAAATGTGTGAATATGTGTATTTCCTGTAAGCATAAGAATAAAGCCTAATTTTCCATTAGATTACTCACTGAATATTATTCTTATAATAATTAGTACAGCCATATTTGCAAACCGTCAATATGCTCATATGAAGTCTGCAGTAAGAACATGCACTGCTATTGGCAATGAAAATGGTTGCATCATGTTTATAATTTCCTCTGCAAATTGACTCCTAACGCTTTAATGACCTCCATACACACTATCCCTACACACAGTGACTCTAAACTAACATTTTAATTTTAAACTAACAAACCGTCTTCTAAAACAACCCAAACTGCACCGTTCATTATAAGCACTAATGAAAAGCACTAGGCCAGTTAAGATGATGTGTGCGGCTGAAGACACGTTGGATGAACTTGGTGAGGTTTGGCGGCTCATACTCTGTGTTTTTTTCATTAGGAGGGAACAGCGAGACCACATGTCTTACTCAGGACGGCTATCCTGCAGCAAACCCCACCTACAGGAGAAGAAGGTACACTACATGGAACATGAACGGCCAGGACGTCCTGATGAGTTAAAGGAACAGCTCACCCAAAAATACCAAAATACTAGGGGGAACAATAAAAAAAACTTGATCCGATTTGATCAGTTACATGGTCGACATGTTGTTTGGAGATGTGCTCTTTGTGTCTTTGAAAACAATGTTACTCTCTTGTTAGCAGCTTAAATTTCTCTTTTAGGAAGGAATCTTAGAATGTATTCACATAACAAACGAAGGAAGGGCTGACAAACAAACACATGTTTGTGTGTGTGTGTGTGTGTGCAGGCATGGAGGAGGATTTGTCTTGGCTTCGACGGAGGAAAAAGCGAGCTGTAAGAGTTTGAGTGGGACTTAGCTGATGCTGGATACAGGCCATAAAGTGACCCACTGCAGAGCACAACACAACACCGACAATGACAAACCAGCACACATCCCATAATGTCAAACTGATAGACTCAGCCTTAGTACTGCCACTCTTAGCACACACACAAGGTCACATCCATACTAGATTGTATTCATACATTATTGTAAAGTAACAGCAGTTTGAACTGGGGCCTGGATGGCAGGCTACATGATTTATTTGTGGACTCTGGAAGAATGCATTCTGCTCATGGTTTTTGGGTTAATGTTGCACTCAAGCGTTATTACTCAGGAGGACGAGTTTGTAACTGGTCCGAAAAATGCAGACTGTAACTGATTGAGCAGTTTTTAAACACATGAACATAAAACATGAAGGGCCCTATAACACACCCGATGCGATGCGACGCGAGTGTGTTCTGCTAGTTTCAGCCGGACGCAGTTCTCATGTTCACGTCCAGCTCCACGTTGTTGAAATATCAAATGCACTGGTGCATCTGTTCACCCATGGGCGTCTGCTCTGAACACCAGGTTCATCGTACGTCGCTAACTCAGTTAGCCGGATTTGATTTGGCGTGATCTTGGATTGTTTGGTTCTTCGACGCTCATCTTGCTATCAAACTGTGAGCTTAAACCTGTTCGGGAGCGGCTGATTTCATGTGAATAGGGTTAGACTGCATCTTTTTAAGGAGCGTTGATACTTAAAATCTGTCCCAGCCACTGCTGCTTTATTACACCAGGGGCAATAATTATTTTAAATAATAACAATAATAATATAAAAATGAAAATATATATAAAATATACATTTGAAAATAATATTATAATGTTGTGTATAATACTATAGACTACTTTACGGAGAGATTTATTTGTGATGGAATAATTACTTTATAATGTTATCGCAGTCTTACACACGTTGTACAGTTACTCTGAGCCGTGCATTAATTTGAGTGGTGACGGATATTATGGGATGGTTTGATGCAGCGCAGGAGATGCAGAGAACTTGATCTTGACCCTTAAGAAACTTTAATACAAATCTTCTTCAAATTGAATAAAAAATTAAATGAATTGCTAACTACAACATTGAAATAAAAATGTAAAGGGTTTACAAATACTATAAAATCATGAATATAAATAATTGGGAACAAATTTGATTTATCTATTATAATTTTTATGTTGGTTTGGTTGTTTGGCTGTTTCCTTATAAAGGTCCAGAATTTTTTTAATTTGTCAAGTTTTTTGCCAGGTGGCTTTTTTTTATTATATGATGTCATGACGTTGTCTTGCCGCCAGCCAATCGCTGCATTGCTGATCATGGTTTCGAGAATCAATGCATCTGCCCTCTTCAGGGAACAGAAGAACGCGCAGTGATCTTATATATTTTATATATATAAAATTATATATTTTAATCCGTTTGAAGAACCAAATTAGCCAGAGATCAGTTATCACGATTAAAAGATCTGGGATCTGTCGAGGTACGAAGAACGGACCCCAGGTGTGTTCAGGAGCATTGCTGGAGTGTTGCTATTGTGAGGAACTGAAGACGACTGCGCCTTTGACCAACACAAACCTGCTCTAAAGTCAATAGTGCAGTATTTTGTGTGCTATTTAAAGGGTGTGTTAGTGATATGAGCCTATAGGCGGTTCACAACACGCGTACACTCTGATTATTACATTAGATTTTATTATTATTGTGTACATAAAGATAAAAATGCCTTCATGTCATAATGGATAGTCATTGCATGTTTCAGAATTAGCTATTTGCAGTAATGACGGATGAAATTGGCTAATTATTTGACCAATCGTGCCAATACACACATGAAACAGACTCGTCAGGTTGAGGGCGTCTATATTCCTCCATTCAAATGGGGAATCCGCCATGGTGCGAGCGCAACTGGCTTTTAAAGGGAATGGGAGATGAGACTGTGATTGGTTTATTGCACGTTACGCCCAAAACACACCCATGACTCATTGAGAGACGAGGGACGACCCTTTTGGACCTTTTTGCGCCTGGTGCGCCGACCATTTATTCCGTCGTTAAAATAGCAAAAGTGGATTCGGACACACTCTAAGTGCACCATGAGCTTCAGACCATGTGCTCAGATCATTACCATAATGCCCCATGTAATTATGAATAAATTAGGCCATTTGTTTAGCAAAATGCTAATGCAAACAATAGCTGATGCTATCTTATGAACTAATAGTATTTCTCAATAATGGTGTGCTTCTGAAAATGAATTGTTCAAAATGTTTGAAATGTCTACTGGTGCATCAATGTAGCACTTTCTACTATAAATGTCAAAACATTTTTTACCTGTGATGACAAAATCCAATTTTTAAAGAAAGAAGGCATTAAATTGAGCAAAAGACCCAGTAAAGGTTAATAATGTTACACAAGATTTCTAATGAATTCTTCATTCATCAAGGAATCTGATTTTTTTTTTTCATGGTTTCCACACAAATATGTAGCAGCACAACATTTTTCAACACTGATAATAATCATAAATGTGTCTTGAGCATCAAATCCTCATATGAGAATGATTTGTGAAGGATCATGTGACACTGAAGACTGGAGTAATGATGATAAATTCAGCTTTGGGCACAGGAATACATCACATTTTACTATATATTCACACAGAAAATGATGGAAGCTTGTTTTCGCCACAGAATAAAAGATACAAAAGGTAATTGTGACTTTATATTTCATAATTCTGACTTTTGACCTTTAGTTCTCAGAATTGCGTGATATAGTCAAACTTGCAATTCAGACTTTTTTCCACAATTGCGAGTTTATATCTCACAATTCTGACTTTATAACTCACAATCATGACATTTCACATTGACATTCAGAATTGCGTGATATGATGTCACAACTGTGAGAAAAAAAGTCAAAATTGCAAGTTTATATCACGCAGTTCTGACTTTATTTCACAATTATCTTTTAAATTAGTTGTATTCCATGGTGGAAACAAGCTTCCATAGAAAACATCTATTATAAAATGTAGTAATATTTAAAAAATGTTCTGTTTTCACTGTATTTTTGATCAATAGAGACCTCTTTTAAAAACATAAAAAACCTTACCAACCCCAAACTTTTGAAATGTACTTTCCCATCACCAGAAACATGCAAGCTTTCATTATGACAAAAAAGTTTTTGTGGCCATAAATTAAATTATGGTATTGTCGAAGTATGTAAATTGGGATCCATCCAAAAACGTTCATCCAGAACAAGGCACTTTATCCATAAATGTAACCGCAGCCCATTATGAGAGTCTGTAATGAATGAAAGTGATTATGAGACACTTCTGTCTGTTCTTGAGGAGCTGAGCCAGGATTGAGTCCTATTTCTCTTCCAGATCCCGAGGAACCTGTTTGAGGAGATGAAGTACATAGAGCTGATGATCGTCATTGACCACAACATGGTGTGTTTAAATGCTGTTTGGATAGGATAGTATGTGAGTGTGTGGCATGTGTTTTCCTTTGCGAAGAAGACGTACACTTTAGCAGTCCTTTTAAAAAGAGTATGGGGAAAAATATGAAAAATTATATGGTCAATTTTCCACTTTATCTCATCAAAATAATTTGACCAATGTTATAACTAGTTATAGAAGATTTAACTAGGCAAGATTTTTGACTTGTACAGCCAATTTGATTGTACTTAAACATTTAAGTGGAATTACAATGTACTTGAAAAGAGTGAACTCATTGTAATGTTTTTGGACACTTCATTTCATGTTAATTGCAAAAATGTATTATAGTATAAATTAATATTAAAGGATTAGTTCACTTCTAAATAAACTTTTGCTGATAATTTACTCACCCCCATGTCATCCAAGATGTCCATGTCTTTCTTTCTGCAGTCAAAAAGAAATGAAGGTTTTAGATGAAAACAGTCCAGGGGTTTCCTCCATATAATGGACTTCAATGGGCTCCAAACGGTTCAAGGTCCAAATTACATTTTCAGTGCAGCTTCAAAGGGCTTTAAACGACACCAGATGATGAATAAGGGTCTTCTCTAGCCAAACCATCAGTTTCTGTGAGAAACCCAGCAGTATTTATGCTATTATTTTACCTCTTATCAGACGAGCGTGATCATCTCTGAGCTCCGCCATAACTTCCGCTAAGTGAGGTCAAAATACGAGCGTGGTCATAGATGTATATGTAGATGCCTCATTAGCGCCTGCACGGATCAGTAGAATGAGGCATCTATGATCGATATATCTATGACCACGCTCGTATTTTGACCTCACTTAGCGGAAGTTATGGCGGAGCTCAGAGATGATCACGCTCGTCTGATAAGAGGTAAAATAATAGCATAAATACTGCTCGGTTTCTCGCAGAAACTGATCATTTCGCTAGATAAGACCCTTATTCATCATCTGGTATTGTTTGGTATGGTTTAAAGCACTTTGAAGCTGCACTGAAACTGTCATTTGAACCGTTTGGAGCCCATTGAAGGCCACTATTTGGAGAAAAACTGTGAGTAAATTATCAGCAAAAGTTTATTTAAAAGTGAGCTAATCCTTTAAATGCAATTTGCAGCTTTTTTGCCTAGTTAAGTAAGACTTAAGTACAATTCAGAAATAAATCACATTTATTTCATACTGTGATTTCCCCCCCACTTAAAATTCTTTTACTTCAATGAAAGGTTAGATTTTTGTGAATTTTTCGAATGAAAGATCAAAAGGATAAACAATGCAGATTTATTTTTACAGCCATATTTGATCATATTTACCATGGGGTGCCAATCTTTATTTGCAATTTCATAACTACATCTATTGTCTTTGAAATATGGATAAAGTTACCGCTGAGTGTACTGACAAGCATTAATGATAGACTAAAATATATTTATTTTATTTACTAAAATGTAATTTCTGTAACCCTTTTTTTACAGTGTCTGTTACATATGTTACATGTACTTACTATAGTAATAACAGTAAATTATGCATAATTACATGTACAGAACCCTCAACCAAACCCTAATCCTACCCTAACCTTATAGCAAGTACATTTTGTTAATTAATAGTACTCAGTACTTAAATATATAATTACACTGTAACAAACGACACCTTAAAATAAAATGTAACCATAATTTATATTGTATTTTTAAATATGTTTGTAATTGCACAACTTAAAGTTGAACATAATACACAATGATGAAGTTGAATATAAAGATTACACTTACACTATTTTAAAGTGTCATTGTCCCAGTGTAATTATACAACTAAGTATTAAGTAACAGTAATTAACTACTTGTACTAACTAGATAATCAGGGTTAGGGTTACGGTTTGGTTTAGTTGCATGTAACTATGCATAATTGAATGTTATTATTACTAAAGTAACTATATGTAAAATGTGTAACAGGGACAATGTAAAATATTTTAGTCTGAGCGGGACGACAACCGCTGCGGAGTAACCCATACCTGAGTGACTCGTCATACATAAACCTTTTTACAGTCTTAACGCTTAGAGTTGGTGTAAGGGTTGAAAACAATGTTTCTGCAGTGTTCTTGAGTAAATCTGTAGTGTTCACTAGAGGGCGCTCTGCTTCTTCTACAGAGTTTGTTCTCCTCACTAATTCTGTTGCAGTCAATGCAGTATTAGCGCTGCAAGTAAAGGCGCATTTAAGTGTGCTGAGTTTGAGTGTTTGTTTGATCTTTCGGTTTGATGTTTTATAATTAGGCTATAACTATATCAATATTATCCCACAGTTTAAGAGACTGAGGACCAAGCAGCACACTCTCAACTTCGCCAAATCTGTTGTCAACCAGGCGGATGCGGTGAGTTTTTGAATTATTGACCAGTTTTCAGTGAATACTTTGTGTTTGTGATCAATTAGATAGACCTGGATTTCAGAAACCCCTAATGGTCTGTGGACCCCGTGGCTGGGAGCTTCAGAAAAACTGCAACAATGTGTAATTAAAGACATTTTTTTATTATTTTTGTCAAAATGGCAGAAACATCACAAATATAATCACTTGGATTATGATTGACTTGTTTATCCCTTTTGACCAATAGGTGGCGCTGCTATCAAATTATTATAGTGTGGTCAGTGTGAGGTTACAATAACATACAAAGTTTAGTGTCAATATGCCAAAGCGTTGCAGTTGCCATTCTCAAATAACACATCAATGAAATTGTAGGCATAACCAGCTGATTCTGAGGCTGTAACTCAAGAGCTTCATTTGGTTATCATGCCTACAATTTCATTGATGTGTTATTTGAAAATGGGTTGATCTATTGAAAAGCTTTTGACAACTTTTTTGCTGGCATGGTCTGAAGATGATCTGGGACAATTTTGGTGAAATTCAGACCAATGGTCTGGAAGGAGTTCGAAAAAGTACGTTTTCAAAGAAATTCAAAATGGCCGACAGCTAATTTTTAGTATTCGGTTAGCCTGGCTCCGCCCTCCTACGTACTTCCGCTCAATTTTCATTTTCCTTCAGTACTCCGTCTGGGATTGCGGTATATTCTCTGGTTTTCTCCGGTCAAATTTTAACCAGTCCAATCAGTTTCCCGCCTTAAAGGAAGTCAACGCTTGTCAATGGAGAGTGGCCAGACTCTCTGTACAAATGAAACGTAAGAGAGTCTGGTAAGACCAGGCTAGCTACTAATTGGTATCATTGTTCTCGGTATTACTCAAGGAATCTATCAAGATCAGTTTCATCAAAATAGGCTAAATAAATCGAACATTATTAGCATTTTTTTAAATGTCATTATAAAATTTGACCAGAATGTGTTTTTTGTGTATATTAAAGGCATGGTCCTGATGACACATACAGAGTTTTGTAATGATACACTAAGGCATTTGTAAAATATAGCATTTTACAACAAAATATTGTACTGTAGTTTGTGCTAATTTCACGTTTTGTTCAATTATAACACCACCAAGTGGCACAATCCCATCTCTTCTTTATGTGTCCTCTGAGTGCGCTCATACAGAAGTATCAAATTCTGTGAAAATATCTAATTTCATTTATAAGCACATGAAAAATGACCCATGCCCGACGTTGATTTAATCTTTTGCCACTTACAATCAAAGTTTTGACATTGGATCTTTGATATTTTGTGAACTTGCTATGGTTCCAATTTTTCTACGTTTCATCTCAATTGGAATAAATGTTTCGAAGATATTTGCGAATGCTTTTTAAAATGATAAATCACAATGTCAGCAAAACATAGCATGTTTGGTATCATTGGGCTCTGCAAAGATTCAGGAATCTAACGAGATGACTGCTGTGAAAAGGAGTCAACCACATCGAAACATTTTTGTAAATATTTATTTTTACCACTAGGTGACACTGACCCGAAACTTCTCAGGCTCCTTTAGGACTCGGCCGATGACCCATACCAAGTTTCATAATGATACGCCAATGCGTTCATAAAATACATAATTTTACTACAAAATTAAAAATTGCTGTCGTCAAAAATGGCCGTTATGGGAAAATTGTGTATAATTCAGCTCGCCAACCAACGAGAACCAATTTTATGATTTTTGGGCAAACCGGTCAGAAGTTATAAGCAAAAAGAGCAATTTTTCATATCTCCTGACCAGTAGGTGGCGCTGTGCTGAAACTCTGCATGCGGCCTCAGGTCATGCTTGTGAAGACATGTACCAAGTTTGGTCTGAATACGCTAAAGCCTTGCGGAGATATTGCCTCACGTCCAATTTGGCGTGCTCTTTGTCAAATTCGTTTGCGCGTTATTCGAGAATGGATGGGTTTATCAAAAAGATTTTGTTACATTTTTGCCAGTATGGTCTGAAAATGATCTGATTCGATTTTCATGAAAATTGGACAAACCGTTTTTCGGAAAATTCAAAATGGCGGAATTTTTTTCATTCAATTTTGTTTCTAGCCTTTCTTGTTCAAAAGTTATCAGCACAAGCGTAAGTGAAACTTTGGACAGTTGGTGGCGCTAGATGGATTGAGCTAGAGACTCCAAATTTACTGTGGTGAATGTTTGGACTGTCCTCCATCAGTGTGCCAAATTTCATAACTTTCAACCATACGGTTCTATGGGCTGTATAATAAGAAAACTAACGGATACGATCTCAGCTTTGATGCTTGGCCCCAAATTAAACAACAAAGTATGGATTATATGGAAAGATGTTAATTTTCTCCTGTTGCTCTTTCTCTCTGTCTAATGGAAGATTTTCAAAGATCACCTGTACACGCGTGTTGTCCTGGTCGGCGTAGAGATCTGGACGGACAAGGATCACATTCCCGTTAGTGTGATTCCATTCGATATGCTGCGGAACTTTTCCAAATACCGACAGCAGCACATCAGGAAGCACGCAGACGCTGTGCATCTGTTCTCGTGAGTTCACATTTGTGCAAAACTGCTTACACATGTGCAGAAATAGAGTGTGCTTAATGGAGCTTCTGTGTGTGTGTCTGCAGTAATGTGGCGTTTCACTATCCTCGGGGCTGCGCGGCGTATTTTGGAGGGATGTGTTCTGCGAGTCACGGGGTCGGAGTCATTGAGGTGAGTGACTCTACAGCAAACACACACACTCATCACAGACGGTGTCAATGACGTTTTCTCTAAAGTAGAGGATATTACAGCTGATTTTACACACCGATCTTACTCTTAGTTTGCAATACTTCCAGTGTAAGCTAGGGTACAAAATATCTCTTTTTGAAAGAAGTCTCTTCTGCTCACACAGGCGGGATTTATTTGATACAATAAAAACAGAAATTACAAAAAGTTTTTTCTATGTGAATATACAACGATCCGGCATAACATTATGACAGGTGAGGTGAATAACACTGATGATCTCTTCATCTCCTGTTAGTGGGTGGGATATATTAGGCAGCAAGTGAACATTTTGTCCTCAGAGTTGATGTGTTAGAAGCAGGAAAAATGGGCAAGCGTAAGGATTTGAGCGAGTTTGACAAGGGCCAGATTGTGACGGCTAGACGACTGGATCAGAGCATCTCCAAAACTGCAGCTCTTGTGGGCTGTTCCCGGCCTGCAGTGGTCAGTCTCTATCAAAAGTGCTCTGAGGAAGGACCAGTGGAGAACCGGCCACAGGGTCATGAAGGACCAGTAGAGAACCGGCCACAGGGTCATGAAGGACCAGTGGAGAACCGGCCACAGGGTCATGAAGGACCAGTGGAGAACCGGCCACAGGGTCATGAAGGACCAGTGGAGAACCAGCCACAGGGTCATGAAGGACCAGTGGAGAACCGGCCACAGGGTCATGAAGGACCAGTGGAGAACCGGCCACAGGGTCATGGAGGACCAGTGGAGAACCGGCCACAGGGTCATGGAGGACCAGTGGAGAACCGGCCACAGGGTCATGGAGGACCAGTGGAGAACCGGCCACAGGGTCATGGAGGACCAGTGGAGAACCGGCCACAGGGTCATGAAGGACCAGTGGAGAACCGGCCACAGGGTCATGGAGGACCAGTGGAGAACCGGCCACAGGGTCATGAAGGACCAGTAGAGAACCGGCCACAGGGTCATGAAGGACCAGTAGAGAACCGGCCACAGGGTCATGAAGGACCAGTGGAGAACCGGCCACAGGGTCATGAAGGACCAGTGGAGAACCGGCCACAGGGTCATGGAGGACCAGTGGAGAACTGGCCACAGGGTCATGGAGGACCAGTGGAGAACCAGCCACAGGGTCATGAAGGACCAGTGGAGAACCGGCCACAGGGTCATGGAGGACCAGTGGAGAACCGGCCACAGGGTCATGAAGGACCAGTAGAGAACCGGCCACAGGGTCATGAAGGACCAGTGGAGAACCGGCCACAGGGTCATGGAGGACCAGTGGAGAACCGGCCACAGGGTCATGAAGGACCAGTGGAGAACCGGCCACAGGGTCATGAAGGACCAGTAGAGAACCGGCCACAGGGTCATGAAGGACCAGTGGAGAACCGGCCACAGGGTCATGAAGGACCAGTGGAGAACCGGCCACAGGGTCATGAAGGACCAGTAGAGAACCGGCCACAGGGTCATGAAGGACCAGTGGAGAACCGGCCACAGGGTCATGAAGGACCAGTGGAGAACCGGCCACAGGGTCATGAAGGACCAGTGGAGAACCGGCCACAGGGTCATGAAGGACCAGTAGAGAACCGGCCACAGGGTCATGAAGGACCAGTAGAGAACCGGCCACAGGGTCATGAAGGACCAGTGGAGAACCGGCCACAGGGTCATGAAGGACCAGTGGAGAACCGGCCACAGGGTCATGAAGGACCAGTGGAGAACCGGCCACAGGGTCATGGAGGACCAGTGGAGAACTGGCCACAGGGTCATGGAGGACCAGTGGAGAACCAGCCACAGGGTCATGAAGGACCAGTGGAGAACCGGCCACAGGGTCATGGAGGACCAGTGGAGAACCGGCCACAGGGTCATGAAGGACCAGTAGAGAACCGGCCACAGGGTCATGAAGGACCAGTGGAGAACCGGCCACAGGGTCATGGAGGACCAGTGGAGAACCAGCCACAGGCTCATGGGCGGCCGAGGCTCATTGATGCCCGTGTGGTCCGATCAAACAGACGAGCTACTGGAGCTCAAACTGCTCAAGAAGTTAATGCTGGTTCTGATAGAAAAGTGTCAGAATACACAGAGCATCTCAGTTTGTTGTGTATGGGGCGGCACAGCCGCTGACCAGTGCCCATGCTGACCCCTGACCCCGCCCAAAGCACCAACAGTGGCACGTGAGCATCAGAACTGGACCACGGAGCAATGGAAGAAGGAGGCCTGGTCTGATGATCACGTGTTCTTCTACATCACGTGGATGGCCGGGTGTGTGTGTGTGTGTGGCTTACCTGGGGAACACATGGCACAGGTGCATTATGGGAAGAAGGCGTGTGGCGGAGGCAGTGATGCTTTGGCCAATGTTCTGCTGGGAAACCTTGGGTCCTCCATCATGTGGATGTTACTTTGACACGCACCACCTCAGCATTGCTGAGACCATGTCCAGCCTTTCATGGAGACGGTATTCCCTGTGTCTGTGGCTCTTTCAGCAGATAATGCGCCGCCACAAAGCACAAATGCTTCAGGAATGGTTTGAGGAGCACAACAACGAGTTTGAGGTGTTGACTTGGCCTCCAAATTCCCCAGATCTCAATCCAATCGAGCATCTGTGGGATGAGCTGAACAAACAAGTCCAATCTATGGAGACCCCACCTCACAACTTACAGGACTTAAAGGATTTGCTACTAACATCTTGGTGCCAGATACCACAGCACACCTTCAGGGGTCTAGAGGAGTCCATGCCTCGACGGGTCAGGGCTGTTTTGGCAGCAAAAGGGACCAACACAATATTAGTCATAATGTTATGCCTGATCAGAGTATAGTAAAGTGTGATGTATTCCTGTGTTCAAAGCTGAATTTATCATTATTACTTCAGTCTTCAGTGTCACATGATCCTTCAGAAATATCAATGTTGAAAACAGTTGTGCTGCCTCATATTTCTGTTGAAATTGTGATACATTTTGAGTTTGATGAATAGAACGCATTTATTTGAAACAGAATATTTTGCACCATCATAAAATGTCTTTACTGGCACTTTTGACCAATTTTATGCATCTTTGTTGAATACAATTATTGATTTGTTTTGATTAATTCTGCCTCCCACTGCAATCAGTAAATTAAAGACTTTAATTGCACATTTTAACAAATCTACCTTTTTATTTAATTATCGCATCATCTATATCTTAAAGTCAACATGAATTCAAAATGGACAATTCTTATTTTGTCAGGAATATCACCGTATTTATTAGATCCTGGCAAATCCTACATTATGGGGACAAAATGTCCTCACAAAGATGGCAATATCACAAATCCTTGTCCTTGTGGGGACATTTTTTGGTATCCATGAGGAAACAAGTTTATAAATCAAACAGAATGAGGTTTTTGTTGTTGAAAAGGTAAAAATGCCTGTAGTTTTGTGTGATGGATAGGTTTAGGGGTAGGTTTAGTGTAAGGGGAGAGAATATACAGTTTGTACAGTATAAAACCCATATTATTAAAACCCAACATGTCTCTCTCTCTCTCTCTCTCTCTCTCTGTGTGTGTGTGTGTGTAATGGATGTGCAGTATGGCTCTACGCAGACATTGCCGCTCTTGCTGTCCCAGAGTTTGGCTCAGAATCTTGGCATTCAGTGGGATACAACATCAATAAAAAGTACACACTCTTTCTCATAATCTTGCTCACTTTACTTTGAAACTGACATATAAACTATAAAATATTGAGCATTAACTGACTGTGTGTGTTCTGTTTATCAGATGATTGTGGCTGCATGAACTCTTGGCAAGGCTGTATCATGGAGGACAATGGGTGAGATACTTCACACAAACACATTTTGATATATGACAAGTCTCCATAGTCCATATACTAAGTACTCATTACATCTCCTGTGTGTGTGTAGGTTGTGTGTGTGTGTGTGTGTGGAGGGGGGTGTAATCATTTAGACATCACTTTATAGAGGGTATTATGCATCGACGTCCCTGTCCCGCCGGAGCCGGACTGAGTTAATAGAGGAAACTGCTAATAAAACAAACGGTTATCAAACTATAGTGTTCCTTACAACTCCCCAAAGATCCAGTGATCCATGGATATTAACATGCAGCCAGGAGTCGTGTTTCCTGACATTTATATGAGCTTGATTTTGATACATAAATATTTCTCAGTCAGTCATCAGTTTGCAGAGTGAATCCCGCATGTATATACACAGATGGGTCTATGTACTGAAGTGTGTATGTGGCCGCTTGTCAAGAATGGAAAACAAAAGTTTTATTCAAATTCTGAATATATTATAGGCCTATTAATTATTTTTTTATATCGCATAGACAGCGTTCCCTTTATAATCACTAAAAGCTGTCACTCATTCAATGAACACGTTCTCACACAGTCCCGTTATTTGAATCAGATGACGCAACGCATCTCTTATTTCCGTAATGTTAGAGAGGATTAGTGCGCATGCAGAACTCAGCACTGGACAAACACTCGAGCGGTGAGTGGAGTCTGACTTCAACACCTGTGATTGGCCATTGCGTTCAAGAAATCAACAAACATGCCTGTGATTGGCTACATTACTCACCAAAAATTGAATAATTTGATGAGCACAAATACAGAAACGCACTGGATCTCTTTTTCACTAAAATATGGGATTATTATAAAAATTCAAATTCAAATCATGCTATTATCAAGTCCGTCTCCCTCGCTCTGGAGGGGGGCACAGGGACACAAGCCCCTGTTACCACTCACATGCACACAATCTATAAAAACACAATTATTATTTTTGTATTTAAGCTAAATTGAACTATTTCCTATTCATTTAATACATGTTTTAAATAACATGCGTTTCAATGGGCCTGTCAATGGAGTAAATTGTTGCAATGTGTGTCATTTGCCTGGCAGAACAGAAATGGAGAAAATGTTGTCTTCTTAAAGGGTTAGTTCACCCAAAAATGAAAATTCTGTCATTAATGACTTCCCCTCATGTCGTTGGACACCCGTCAGACCTCCGTTCATCTTCAGACACAAATGAAGATATTTTAGTGTAAATCTGATGGCTCTGAAAGGCCTCCATTGACACAATGGCACGGTTCACTCTCAAGACCCTTAAAAGACACTAAAGACGTCGTTACAAAGTCCATCTCACTACAGTGGCTCTACAATAACTTTATGAAGAGGCGACAATAGTTTTTGTGCGCAAAAAACCCCTAAAAAACACAGCATCATGAAGCTTCGAAGCGTTATGAATCCGTGAGTCGATTCAGCGGTTTGAATCGCCAAATTTCAGCAGTTTGGCGGTTTGACACACGATCCGAATCATGATTCGACTCACTGATTCATAACGCTTCGAAGCTTCATGAGGCCTTGTTTTGAAATCGTCCTCACTATATAAGTCGTTATTTAGGGTTTTTTTGTGCACAAAAACTATTGTCGCCGATTCATAAAGTTATTGTAGAGCCGCTGTAGTGAGATGGACTTTGTAACGACGTCTTTAGTGTCTTTTAAGGGTCTTGAGAGTGAAAAGTGCATTGTGCCAATGGAGGCCTTTCAGAGCCATCAGATTTACACTAAAATATCTTCATTTGTGTCTGAAGATGAACTGAGGTCTGACGGGTGTCCAACGACATGAGGGGAAGTCATTAATGACAGAATTTACATTTTTGGGTGAACTAACCCTTTAATGTGAGCTATACTTTCTTCCCCCATCCGTCTTTCTACTCAGGGCTCAGGTCACGAGGATTTTCTCTAGGTGCAGTATCACTGGTTATAAAGAGTTCCTGTTGAAGGGAGGGGGATCCTGCCTCTTTAACAAACCCATCAAGGTCAGACATCATCAGAATTTATCCAAAAATAATAAGAAACTGCCTGAGAAAGTATAAGGAGGAGACAGGCAGTCCCACCTTTCATTTAAATTGTTCCAGGTCATCTGTGGTGTGCTGCACAATACCACAGACATTATTTTCTGTAATAACTCATCCCTCTGTTTGTATAAAAAAACGAATATGTTGTCTATGTGGACAGGATAAGAGCAGAAACTTTAAGACCAGTTTAAACTGGATGCGTTAAAGTGAACAGAGGCGAACCAACAAAATGAATCAATGAGGCCCTATTTAAAAAATCTTATGTTAATATATCTTCGTTATCTAATTTTACAACATTCAAAAAGTAGTCAAAACACATCTAACAGAACCTAAATTGTTTAATTTTTTATAACATTAAAGTGCTTTTTGTTTCATTAACAAAATGTCAATCTTCATCTTTATAATAGACTATACAATACAATATCTTCAAAATACAATCTTCATATTTATAACCAATCGTCACATTAAAAACGATGCTTTGTGTGGTGGTGACATATAGAAATATATGGTTATCATTTTAATTGAATCTTTATTTTATTAGTTAATCAACTAGCCTGATTATGTTAACTCAACTCATTTAATGTAGATGAGCTGGATCTATGGATCCTGAAATATCAAAACAAGTCATTTTTGGTTAAATAAATGCTTTGTTTATGATGAGAAGGACATTTTAAACTTGCGGGATGTTTGAATGGTACAAAGACTCTTATATGTCAAAAGATCAAGGCAATTTTTTTAAGAGAATATACTTCAGTTCAAACTGAATGTTATGTCAGACACTTAATTTTAAGTTTAAATTCATATTAAATGCTGTTAGCTGAATATGTCAGTTTATAATTACTTCTGTTGTGGTTAAAGTCACAGCTGAATGTACTGACAAGCATTTATGGTAAACTAAAATATACTTTAATGTCATTTCTATTTAAACTTGTATGTCATGTAATTAAATATATTTATAATCACACATTTGTAATGATAAAGTTGCAATTTAATACATTCAATATATTAACTTCAAATGTAACACTGAATAACACACTACAGTTGTGCTTTATAAAGTGTTTTAGTATGTTAGTCAACACATCAAAATAAGTGTTCTTCTTATTCTTACTAAAAATGAATGATTTAAAATGTACTTTAAAGTAAAACGTAATGTGATATTAATACAAAGTGCACTTTTTAGTGTACTTAAGTGTGTGTACAGACATAGTAATGAAAGTATACTGTTTTTAAGTTAAAGTAACACTTTAGACACTCTACTAACTATAAGTGACTTTGCACCTACATGTCAACTAACTCTCATTAGAGTATTAATTTCTCCTTAATATCTGCTAACACTTTATTTTGATGCTCCCCAACAGACTGTAAGTAACTCTACTAACCTTAACCCTAACCTAGCAGTCTACTAATACTCTAATGACTGCTAGTTGACATGTATGTGCAAAGCCACTTATAGTTAGTAGAGTGTCTAAAGTGGACCATCGAAATAAAGTGTAAAAATATATACTTTTCAGATTTAAAGTACATTACAAGTGCACATTCAATGCAATCAAAATGCCATTATTCACTCCTCCTCATGTCTTGCAGCTGTTTGAAGAGACGGCGTGTGGAAATGGATTTGTAGAAGTGGGAGAGGAGTGTGACTGTGGACCAAGAGAAGTGAGTTTCCGTGAGCGCTTTTCAATCCTGGTCCTGAGGCATATTTTCTGTATGTCTCTCTTACTCTTATCTGACACACTAATGCTGTGTAATCGCCCCCTATACCCTCACTCACTATTCCCTACAGCCGTTGAGCGGACATCAGTTGTACACTCGATATTATGGTGCATTATGGGATAGAATGAGTGCACTCAATAACATCCACTATGGTTTTGAACACACTACAAATGGCTTTCCCCTGAAATAATGCCCTATTTAAGGGTATAGACCTATTTTGTGTTTGTAAACAGTGATGTTTTTCATAGCAATCTGTGGAAGCCATGGAATAAAAGACTAAAAAAAGTTAATTTCGAAGGATAAACAGAATTGTGAGATATACTCGTTATTTACTCTTTTTCAGAATTGAGAGTTTATATCCCGCAATTCTGACTCTTTCCCCCTCAGAATTGTGATATAAACTCAAAATTGCGAGTTATAAAGTCCGAAACTGGGAGATATAAACACGCAAATGCAAGAAAGAGAGTATTTTGTCAAGAGTCAAGAATTGTGAGATAAAAATGTTAGCTATCTAAATGTTATAGGTTTATTTATAATTTCATGCTGTAACTGCTGTGTATGTATGTCCCCTATGAACTTCAGATGTGAATATTATGTAGACTTACTGTTTACTTCAAATTCATGCTTTAATAGTCGACTAATCATTGCAGGTTTCATCAGTCCAGGCTGTGACCTTTAGCTTCAAAGGGCCGGAGACCGTATTTTTTGCATTCTGGCCAACATGGCTTTATGGTTAGGGTTATATTGCCACCTGTTGGTTTGGCATGCTCTTGACAGCGCTTCATAGCGTGTTTTGTGTTTTCACGTGGACACAATTTTTTATTTTATTAAATGGAGTGTGGACTAGGCCTCAGTCCAGTTCATGGAGCTCTTTCCTAATGCGCTGATGATCTGAATCAGGTGTGCTAAAGTAAGGGAGACATACAAAATATGCAGAGCGGTGTGTGTGTCCTCAGGACCAGGACTGAAACTGCTGCTCTTGACAGCACTCAAATGACTTCTGTATTTTACACATGAAGCTCATAACAGTGTCACAGCAGTATTGAGCTGTGTATATGTGTATCTTCTGTGTGTGTGTGTGTGTGTCATAGGAGTGCATTAAAGAGTGCTGTAAAAAGTGCTCTCTGTCTAACGGTGCTCACTGCAGCGACGGACCCTGCTGCAATAAAACATGTCTGGTGAGAGTCAGTCACACCGTCGTCATTTTATAAAACTGATTATGTATATTTTTTTTTGTTTGTATTGGTTGTTTTTTTACTATGTAAAGTGCTTTAAGAAGCTTCTTTTAAAGGCTATATATCAAATCAAGTTTATTATTATTTATGTTTATTATTATTACTTTTATACAAACACTCATACATAACCAAATCTGTCCGTCTCATTTACTTATCCATCTGCCTGGGTGGTTAAAACATGTTAAAGGTGAAGTATGTCATTTATTCACTCAATCTCTTATCCTAGCTTGTATGCTGAGACTCTTATAAGCAGTGTTGGGGAAAGTTCCTTTGAAAAGTAATGCATTACAATATTGCGTTACTCCCTTAAAAAGTAACTAATTGAGTTACTTAGTTACTTTTTAAGAAAAGTAATGTGTTACGTTACTTTTGCGTTACTTTTTCTCACCTGGGCTGGGCTTGTTTTTGTTTTTTTTTATAACAAAAAAAGATATATTTTTGTGCAATGGTAAAGACCTCTTATACCAAAATTGAAATAATAAGCCCCAGGCTGAGGTAAAAATGCAGATTCACACATGAACAGTAGAGGGCGCAGCTCTGGATAATGGAGAATAGGACGCAGGAGGAAAAAGTTTTACCAATAAAAACAAAAAATCTAGTAATTTTCATCATCAAAGGTCAGC
Source organism: Gobio gobio (assembly GCF_949357685.1). Classification (NCBI taxonomy): domain Eukaryota; kingdom Metazoa; phylum Chordata; class Actinopteri; order Cypriniformes; family Gobionidae; genus Gobio; species Gobio gobio. The sequence goes on from NC_137103.1 coordinate 8,842,655, forward strand.
AGCAAGACATTGGTAAATGAAATATAAAGGTAGATTAAATGCATAAAAATAGGTTGTTTTATTTAACATTTAATTATTGGAGGTTTGCATTGTATTCTGATTTTGCATTTGACTGATTTTATTCATTTTGAGGAGTACTGAATCTTTATTGTGCAAGTGAGATAAATAAATGCTCACATTTAGTCTAGAACTACAATAACATGTTCACACACACACACATCTGCACTTATTTATCTCAACATGGGGGCAGAAGAGCTGTCAGTCAAATTAATGTGAAAAAGTAACTCAGATATTTTGTTGTAAATTTGAAAAGTAATGCGTTACTTTACTAGTTACTAGGAAAGGTAATATTATTACGTAACTCAAGTTACTTGTAATGCGTTACCCCCAACACTGCTTATAAGTGAACATTTCGTAAATTGCTCAGCAGAAAACAAAGTATAAACATTGTGGTGTTAGTGATGTTAAAAGTGTTTGGTAAAGTACACTTTAGTATACTGTCACAGTGGGTCAGGCAAACAGAGACGGGAGGATCTAAATGCAGCAATATTATTTATTAATAACTAAAAACTAAGATGATAATCCAAACAGGAGCAAACACATGGCAGTGCAAACAACACAAGACAAAGAACTGAACAAACTGAGGGCCTTATGCTGGTTCAATTTAATTCAAATGTATTACATTTATGAATTTTAGACCCACCTAAGTGCATCTTTATATATGATTTCATAATTATTGTATTTGAAATATGATAAAGTGTTACTGCTGAATGTACTGATAAGCGTTTATGATAAACTAGAATATAATGCCATTTCTTCTAAAACTTGTATTTAAATATATTTGTAATTACAAGTTTGCATCGATGAAGTTGCAATTGAATACATTTAACATATATTAACTTTAAATGTAACGCAGAATAACACTACTGTTTAAATTATAATCACGCAACTTTACATGTGCTTTAGTATGTTCAACACAAGTGTAAAAACTTCTTTAAAGCGCGAAAAATGATTATTAAACACGTATTCGTCACAAGGGGTGTGTGAGAGCTCTCTCTCTCTCTCTCTCTCTCTCTCTCTCTCTCTCTCTCTCTCTCTGTCTCTGTCTCTGTCTCTGTCTCTGTCTCTGTCTCTCTCTCTGTCTCTGTCTCTGTCTCTCTCTCTGTCTCTCTCTCTGTCTCTGTCTCTGTCTCTGTCTCTCTCTCTCTCTCTGTCTCTCTCTCTCTCTCTCTCTCTCTCTCTCTCTCTCTCTCTCTGTGTCTCAGTTCTACCCGCGAGGCTTCACCTGCCGCTATGCAGTAAATGACTGTGATATTTCTGAGACGTGCTCAGGAGACTCAGGGCAGGTCAGTGATGTATCAGCGCTACTTCAAACACATATTAGGCTCTGGTCATCCATGTTTTTATTGAGCCTATCTGTGTGTCTCTGTGTCTGTGCAGTGCCCTCCCAATCTACACAAGCAGGACGGATACTTCTGCTCTCTCAACCAGGTACACACCGCAAAAACTGCTGCTCTACTGAAACACGGTGGCGTTACTTATTAGTGGTTGGCCAATATGTTTTGTTTTTGTTTCAAATGGCCAATGACCGTATCTAGAAAGCAGGGTGAGCAATGACCAGTTGCTTCTGATATAAAAGCTTATGTTTGAATGAAATAAATTAGTTTTGTCGACAAATATGAATTGTGCAATATTTAATATTTTTTTATTGACTTTCATTGCATTAAATTAGGCTACATAAAATATTTAACAAAATATTTACAAATATTTAAAAATGTACATTAGCCATTGGCAGAGTTAGCATATTTTAGCAGAGCAGCCACTGATATCAGTCCAGCAATCAGCTGATTAATCTTCTTGATCGATATATGTAGGTCTTTTACTATTAATCAGTGACACTGTGTTGTTTTTGCAGGGTCGCTGCTATGCTGGGGAGTGCAAGACGAGAGACAGTCAGTGTAAATATGTGTGGGGTCAAAGTGAGTGACCATATCCTGTCATCATTAACAGACAGAAGACTTAAACCCAGCAGTCTGCTCCACTATGAACTGCGGTCCTCCCTAAACACAATGTACGCAAGTTGCGTTGGGCCCCCGAAACACCATGGGGCCCATTTGCTCTCAAGAATGATTTAGGGCCGTGTTTTAGTTACGTTTTTTGGGGAAGCGGCCGTCCCCAAACTGTTCTCACAAAATTAGGAGCAGGAAATTGTCCAAAATATCTGTGTGCTGAAGCATTAAGAGTTCCTTTCACTGGAACTAAGGGGCCAAGCCCAACCCCTGAAAAACAACCCCACCCCATAATCCCCCCTCCACCAAACTTTACACTTGGCACAATGCAGTCAGGCAAGTCCCGTTCTCCTGGCAACCACCAAACCCAGACTCGTCCATCGTGTAGGGCCCCCAGAAGTATAGGACCGGCACTGAACTGCGTATCTACCTAATAATAATACTAATAATAAATATGTAGTATTATGAAATCAGCGAGAACAGGGTTTTGCCCTGACGTCTCACTACCTTGATTCTAGAGCTTAGATTGAGCTAAAAAAAATCAAGCCCGACCCTACCCGAGCCCGTACACATTGTGTCCGAGCCCGGCCCGACACATTACGTGTAATTATGAGCCCAAGCCCGATTTAAACCCGGCCATTTTTTAATACGTGGGCGTTCTGATGAGAACGAGCCTGTAATGAGAGAAGCGGTGTGACGCTCAGCTCAATAATCCGCTCCACTCATGAACCACTCACCGGTAAAACAACACTCGCTCAAATCCCGCTCAGACATGACATTTCTCTGTACTGTAGCTACTATACCTGTTGTAGCCATTAAACAATGTATTTTGTTTCATATTTATGTTTAAATATTATAAAGTTGTTTTTAAATTTCATCTGACTATGAAAAGTACAAAGATGCGAGTGGGTCAGAAATGATTTTGGTGGTTATTATATTTTGTTTAATATTAAGTTTTGTTTTGTAGAAAGCCTTTCTTTAAAGTGAATTTCGTTTTGTATAAATTGTATCCTAATTTTAATCAATGTTTCGTCAGCCAATTGCCTGCATTTAATAAATAAGAAGCAAATAGACTATAGCAGACAATAATCGTGACATGGAGGCGCCGGAGCGATCACTTTCATTGCACATGAACTGGAGCGCGTCTCATAAATAAACCCAAACTCAGCAGCGACTGCCTCAGACATGAGGAATATGTGTATAGAAAGCTTGAAATGTCCACTTTTAAACGAAACAATTTGAAACGAAAAGAAATCGGCTAGTTAAGCAAAGCGCTTGACTGGCGTCTCAGAGCGGTCCTGCGCGCTCCATCACTGCATGTGCTGTGAGTTTAACGCATTTTTAGACTAATTCTGACTTGTGCAACTTTGTACACATTTGTTTCTTAGTTGTAGTATTAGTTCTTACTATGCTAAAAATATATATTTATTATTTCAAATTATGGCATAGCTTTCTGCCCACCCAATTAGGCTAATAAAGTAATGAAAAAAAACCCACAAATGCTTGATCAAGGGCCCGGCCCGACCCAGCCCGAGGATAGTAGCAGGAAATATCGGCCTGACCCGACCTGCGGGCTCGGGCAGAGAATCTAAACTTTACTTGGTTCCAACACCAAAAGTATCCCTTAATAATTTGGGGAAGGATTTGTAAACAGCTCAGCTATCAAGCAATTTGTCAGACCTCTCAGAAGACGATTCATGAATATAAGCGGGACATGCCAGTTACCTCATCAGTCCAGCCTCAGAGCCTGATGTACTGTAAGTGCTTTGGAACAACCTCTTGTGTCCCACACACCCTTCTTGGGTGGGGATGAAGGAAGGAAGGTAAGGAGGAGAAATTTCTTCTCAGCGGTTCAATTTCCTTTACCTTTAACTGTTTTTCTATTAATTACTTCCCTCAAATCTGGTCTCTTTCTTTTGGTGTCACGTCTCCTCTGTGCTCTACTTCTCCTCATGAGTGGCCATGCTCTCCGTCTGGCCCTGTCTCCGGTCATCAGACTGGCAGGCCAGGACCCCTAGAGGCTTTGGGTGGAGACTTGGATCAGCACAGGATATATTTCCTGAACTGTGCCCTTGCCTCTCTAAACTTCCCAACCATCATCTCTACAGGCGTGCCAAAAAGTTCTGAGGGCAAGACCGGGGCATAAAAGAGAAAGGATTTCTCTTGCCGATGTCCGCCAGGTTCCACAAATGTTTGTTTGGTGGCTCAGAGGGCTAGATCTGTGGTGCATCACAGTTCAGCGACCACTTCAGGAAACAGTCCCTGCCCCTGATCCAGCAGGTCTGCCTGCCATTGTGTGTAAGGACCACCTGCCTGACCCGCTGGCACATACTCCCTGCCCATTAAGTGCAAGGAGGTCAGTAGTGGCTTAAGCGGCAGGGCCACAGTCTTCAGAGAGGATGCTTTGCCCTGCGAGAGATAGCCTGCAAGCGTCTCCTCAACAGAGGGCATCTGCACATATCCTAGCTCGCGCATCCCCTCCACATTCTCATCATTTAACTGTTGGAATGGGCAAATGCGAGCCACAACTTCTCCAAAATGGAAGGCTCAGGGGGACGGGGCGATAACGGCCTGGCAGGATTCGCTCATCGAGTCATGAGCCATGAGGGCCTTCCTGTTTCTCACGCTAAACTAGATTCAATCTGGTTGTGGCGCAGGCGAAAACATCTAGCAGCTCCCCATATGCAGTGCTGGCAGGCTGAGATGGTTCAATGCAAACGATATCCTCGCTGGATCAGATGACTCAAGAGACAGCACATCTTGATCCATCAAATCGCTCAAGCTGGCAACTGAGGAACATGAAAGAGCCATACCTTTCTCGAATTCCTCGGCCAGCTACAGCGGGGCAGACGCTTGTCCCACATCCCTCAAGAATAGGTCCCAGCGTGAACAGAGCTTCCAAATTTGTTAACTTCTCCCAATGGCCGCATTCATCGAGGACTGAAAGCGCATGCTCCTCACCCAAGCACAAAAAACACAGATCGTGTGTGTGTGCTCAGGTGTCAAAAACCTGGCACACGGAGGCACATATTCCTTGAAATCCTTGCTTGAGCTTTCCCTTCCCCTTCACCACACGCTTCTGCAAAAAACGTCTCCTGAAGACAAACAAAGCTGATGATGTGTATTACAGGTGCCCTCTAATACTCACAGGCGCTCCACTAGTGATGTCATGGACTGTCGTCGGCCAATGAAATTGTGCTTCAGACACCGGTCACGCTGATGCCGTCTCCATAGCGTCCATCCAAGACGCAGTGTTGAAGTTCCACTTCAAAAGGGAACCATTTGCCCTACAAACCAGTGTGTTTATGAGTGTGATAATGAAATAATATGATAAAAATACAAGCAAGCCGCATACCAGACTGCTTTTACAGCTTAAACAACTGTAAGACTTGATCCAATCAAGTTACAAACGGCCACGCAGTGAGTAGAGTAGATCTACATAGATTAGGCAATACCATTAGACAAGTGTATCTATCCTGAAGTGTATTTTATTTTCCCCTTGTTTCTCTCCTTTCACTCCTTTTCTTCCTGTTCTCATACAGACGCTGCGAGTTCTGAGAAGTTCTGCTATGAGAAGCTGAACACAGAGGGCTCGGAGAAGGGCAACTGTGGTCAAGATGGAGAGAAATGGATCCAGTGCAGTAAGCAGTGAGTTATAAACCATGGCAGCATAGAGCATTCTGGGTGTTTGCTTACTGGCCCAAGACTAAAGATCCCACCTCTCTCTATGATATTCTGGTCTGGATATGGCTCAGGTGCCAGTGGAGGAAATCATATACTTGCTTAGACAATAAATAGCACAAGCCTAAAGTTTAGTAAAGCACTTCACTGCCTTTTCTCGCTATTTGAACGGAAAGCTCCTCTGCACTGCCATCTGTCGTTTCATATCATAGTGCAACCACAGAAACACGTCAGGCGATTGAGAGTGGCACGCGTTGTCTTTGGGAGAGTATCAAGCAAAAGTATAATGCTACGTTCACACCGAATGCGAATTGAGTGTCTGGAGTGAGCGATTTCCATGTGAAGTCAATGTAAAGATATGTTGACGCGCGTCTGGAGGTCCTGCGGCGCGATAGGCGTGTTTAGTGCGGCGTGGTTTCGCCTCATTCGTGCGTCCAGTTTGTGCGAATTGTGTGTTTTGCGCCAGTGATTTTATTTGGTGCTTTTTGGGCATTCATGCGTTTGACGCCTGAGTTGAAAAATCTGAACTTTGGCATCTGATCCCGCCGCGTTAACCAATCAGGAGCCTGCTCGTGATAAATGGGGGCAGGCCCACCCGGAGTCACTCATTCAACATGGAGGAACGACTGATATTGGCAGTGAGCAGTCAGACGGAGCTATTTCGCTTCAAACGCTCGCTCGCTCCAATTCGCTTTGGATGCGCGCGTGGATTCAAGATGTTCAAGAGTCCAACTAGACGTGATAGAAGCTAATTTGACGCTCAAACCGCTTTTAGTGTGAACGCAGCATAAGAAAGTCGCTCCTGCATTTCGGGCTCCCATTCTCCCATTCGGGCATCCGAGTCCCTCTATACCTTGATTTCACTAAAGGTTTGTTTCTACATTACCTAAAAACCTTACAAATAACAAATTAGATCTTAACAGCCTGAGACCTTTTTAAACACTTTAGCTTTGTTACATTTCTGCAACATTTCCATTTGCATGATGCTGTCAGGTTCTTACTCTGCAGATCATGCTTGTTATTTATCTACGTTCATAGTTTTTAATCTGCAAAAACTAGATTTTGTGTATAACTCTGCACTGTGAAACTGATGAGTGAAGATAAGGTGCAGAACGAAGAGAAGCAGGAAGCAGCTGAACAAATGGCCTTAAAGGGTTAGTTCACCCAAAAATGAAAATGACCCCATGATTTCCTTACCCTCAAGTCATCCCATGTGTATATGACATTCTTCTTTCAGACGAATACAATCAGAGTTATATTAAAAAAATGTCCTGGCTCTTCTAAGATTTATAATGGCAAACTCTATTGAGTTTGAAGCCCAAAAAAGTGCATCCATCCATTATAAACATGCTCCACACGACTCCAGGGGGTTAATAAAGGCCTTCTGAAGCGAATCCATGGGTTTGTGTAAGAAAAATATCCATATTTACAACTTTATAAAGTAAAATATCTAGCTTCTGCCAGGCCGCCTTGAAGTATGTTCAACTTCATGCATCAGTTTTGCTTTTTTTGTAAGTTAAATAAAAAATGTAAGTTAATCACACCTAACATCTTTGAGTTAGATTAGTCACAAAAAATGCTTTGTGAATATATTTAACCTCTTTCCCATATCTCTCACAAACTGTTAGGGCTGAATTTTATTGGTAAATTTAAATATGCACATACGAAGAAAAACAACAAATAGATAAAAGATGCAACACATGATACATTGTTTCTGATTTTCAGTATACGCATGTGCCATTGTTGTGAATTTGAGTATTTTGTTCTCTACAGTAGTGTCTCTGTGATCTCCATATCTGCAGTGATGTGTTTTGCGGGTACCTGTTGTGCACTAACATTGGCCGAATCCCACGGATTGGAATTATGAAAGGAGAAATCACTCCCACGAGCTTCAACCATCAGGGCAGACTGATCGACTGCAGGTGAGAAGGCAAATAATACGTTTTGATCATGCATGTTAATCAGCATATATTTCAGTAGCAGCCAAATGCACTGCATCACAGTCTGCCAATATCAGAATGCTCTGATCTGAACACACACACTGTTTTCTCAGCGGTGGTCACGTCTTGCTGGATGATCAAACTGATCATGGTTATGTGGAGGATGGAACTCCATGTGGTCCATCAATGATGTGTCTGGACAGGAAGTGTCTCCCTATTCAGTATCTGAACCTGAGCTCCTGTCCCACCGGACACAACGGACACATCTGCTCCAGTCATGGGGTGAGAACAATGCTGAATACATGCCATGTCGAGGTTTATCGATGTACATTTTCCAAAATCCATGTCTCATTATACCTGGAAAGTAATACTTCATATGTATTAAAGTAATATGCATTGTTTTGGGCATTTTAAATTGAACAGGTGTGCAATAATGAGGCGTCATGTACATGTGACACGACGTGGGCGGGGACAGACTGTAGCATGCCTGACCCTCCAAAAGAACCGGCCCCTAGTGAAGATGATGAACCCAAGGGTTTGTTGCTTTGCTCTTACACAAACACATACGCTCACACATACAAAGACTCATAAAACACCAGCATTAAATTAGTTAAAATTTTTTAATGGATTTGTGATCGACTTGTCATTATATTTGCGCTTCATGAATGAGTCAATGGTCAGTAAGATTGAACAAACCCCCAAACTTTTGAACAGTACTGTACTATAATTTTTTTTGTCGTAATAGTAATTTGAGTAATTTAGTGCATAAATGTATTTCACATATACTAGTCAATACATAGACACAGTCCCTAAAATCATCATGTAAAAAAAAAAAAAAAAAATAGAGAATAGCGCCACCCAGTGGACAGGAAAGAATAAATCAGAGAGAGGAAAACCACACTCTAAGATAAGTCCATAAAATAACTACTGTTAATAATATGAAGGGATGTTTTTATGTTTTTCACGTTTTTTTAATTACGCATGACATTAAAGGAAATGTCTGTAAACTTAAGAACATTTATATTCAATTAGAAAACAATGATTTGAATTTGTAATAATATTTCATAGTATTACTGCTTCTACTGTATTTCGATCAGATAAATGCAGCCTAATTAGGGAAGCAAGCAAGGCAGGACAAAGAACATGACACAGAATCATCCTAACAAAACCACATGCCTAAAACAGGACAGGACAGGGCTGCTTGGAGTATTTTGCAACTCATATTGACTTAGAACTGCCCAATTAGACAGGAAGAGATTGTTTGACCAACATTTGAAGTGACCAACCACAGTTTGATACTTTTTCATTACATGCAGTGTTATTAGGGCTGACCGGAAAGATTTCAAATATACTAGTCAATACATGACAATCCCCAAAATCATCATGTACAAAAAATATAGACAAGCGCCACCCAGTGGACAGGAAAGAATAAATCAGAGAGAGGGAAACCACACTCTAAGATAAGTCCATCAAATAGGCACACTGTTACAGTTTTTCTCAGTTGCTTTGGTACATTTCTCAGATCAGAATTGAAATTCTCAAAACTACCTGTTCAATTCTCACATCATTGTGTCACTTGTGCACATCAAAAAAGCAGTTTCTCATTTCTTTGAACAAGTTGCAAATGCTTGTGTACATCCATGCAAATGATTATGTACAATTTTCTGCTGTTTCCTACATTATCAGTTGCTTATGTCATGTTGATCAAAATGTATTATAATGGATCTCTGTTGAATAGTCTCACCCCCCACAACATTTAGGCATTAGTTCATAGCAGAAGTCTTTACATGCAAAATGGTTGAACAAGTTATCATAATATGTCAAGCATATTTCTATACATTTCCGTTAGACGTTTATATTTCTACTTTTGTTTTTCAGTTTTTTTTTCTGTGCTATGCAGTGCTGTCTTTTTCTCTCTGTATCGCAATGACATGGTCTGTCAACAAATTACAGTACAAACAGTAAAAGCGTAAATGTGAATCTTGTCCAGTCTCTTACAATCAAACTCCCACATACACTAAGGTGTAACCTACAATTTACAATAATTGTCATCAAAAGTTTAGCTATAGTTTACATCAGAACATCCCTCCAGAGTACAGTTATATTGACAATATGACTAAGCAATTTGACTGTCTTATCCGTACACAATGATACAAGGATTTGTCATTCTGATGGCACTGACATGTTCATTGACACAGATATTTACTTTTGAGAGATGAACTAAGGATTTTGAGCAAGAGACTGGCTTTTGCAGGTAATCCATGGTGTTTTGCTATTTGTACGAATTGTTTTGAGAAATGCACTTACTGTTTTGCAAATGTCAAGGATGATTCGAGAAATGTACCAAAGCGACTGAGAAAAACTGTAATATGAAGGATTTTTTTTCATGTATTTCAGGCAAACATAGGAATACTACCGTTCAAAGATTTAAATTAATACTTTTATTCAGCAAGGACGCATTCAATTGATCAAAAGTGACTGTAAAGACATGTATAATATTACAAAGATTTATATTTTAAATAAATGCTGTTCTTTTGAACTTTCTATTCATCAAAATATCCTGAAAAAAATTTTTTTTTCCATAGAATTATGAAGCAGCGATAAAAAGAAATGTTACAAAAAAATAAGCTTTGCCACCACAGGAAGAAATTACATTTAAAATTATATTCAATTAGAAAACAATGATTTGAATTTGTAATAATATTTCATATTATTATTGCTTTTACTGTATTTCGATCAGATAAACGCAGCCTTGGTGAGCAGAAGAGACTCCTGTCAAAAGCATTTAAAAATCTTCCCGACCCCAAACTTTTGAACAGTGATCCACAGGGAATGTAGAAGCTTAAACGGGAAGTCCAAAAGGTAAAAAAAACAACATAATCAAATTACTCTCTCAATATTATAGTGCAAACAGAGAGCAAAACCACGACCAGAGCTAAGAGGTGGTTACAACTACACAGCCCAGCCTAAGATGGCTTTGATATTGGGAGTCCGGCTATTGTATGTAGCCTAATTTGCGCGAATCAGGGAGCTCGCGTTTACTTTCGCTTTCATTTGTGATCGCGCATACTCTGTGTATAGGGATCGGTGGTGCTGAGCACAGATGTGTACAATAGTTTACAATTCAAGCGACCGTTTTGCAACTGAATTAAATGTTTTTTATTTCTATAAAAAAAGTAATGTAAACGTAGCGGTGGCATATTCTATGCTAATTTCACCCTCATGCTCCGTCATGGAGATATCGCGAGACAGCTTTTCACTCAACGTGAAATCTCATCATATTTTAATCTCGTCACACCCCTAGAAAGTAGCCACCTAACTAGCTACTTAGTTGAGAAAAATGAGCAGTCATTGCCAAAGGGTGTTACAGGGAAGCAAGCAGGGCAGGACAAAGAACACGACATAGAATTATCCTACAAAAACAACATGCCTAAAACAGGACAGGGCTGCTTGGAGTATTCTGCAACTCGTATTGACTTAGAACTGCCCAATTAGACAGGAAGAGATTGTTTGACCAACATTTGAAGTGACCACAGTTTGATACTTTGTCATTACATGCAGTGTTATTAGGGCTGACCGGATGAATTGAAATAACAAACAGCAAACATGGCATAACAATGCTGGATCTTTTAAAGACACCATCTGTTTTGCTGGAACATATACGTATTTGGAGTTCTAGCGAATCATAGCTCATGTCCCGTTTTCCCACACTTGCCCAAACAGGTCCTAGTGCCACCAATCTCATCATAGGGTCCATCGCAGGGGCCATCCTGGTGGCAGCTATAGTCCTGGGTGGCACGGGCTGGGGGTTTAAGTAAGCACCAGTCTGCATGTCTCTTCCCTCTCTGTAACACTATACCTGCAGCTTACGCTTGCACGGGTTGGGTTTCTGCTGCAGACGCTGTACCAGGAGAGAAACGCTCTGCAGATGCCAACAGAGTGAACAACTGAGGGCAAATTACACACAACTTCACTGCAGCAGAACCTCAAACCAGCTTGTAGGGTCCAGCTGAAATCCTGACCTGCATGTTAAAATCACACAACTTCCCCATCCACAAGCCTCACAAACTGGCATTCACAGCACAAGCTAGAGAGGCTGAATCTACATGGTGCAGAAAATCTCTTGATTGATGTGGGGAATAGATAGTTTAGAACCAGCCTGAACTAACAGCGTTAAAACTTTCAGACAAAAATTTTGTGAATTGTAAGAGATGTGCTGTGCAATTAAATGTGCATTTAAATTAAGCTACAGTCATACCACATATACCACATTAGCAACTGTTTCTATGGTCCAATATACATAACCCGTCCACCATATTGAAAAAGTCAAAGCCATTCCGTGCTGACGTAGCTGAGTCTGCGACCGAGTTATTCACATTCATCAGTATTTATAGCCACAATAGTCTTTAGCAGCTGATTTTCACAGGATTTAGTTTATCATTCATGTTAGGAAATTCTGCATATGGTAAATAAAAAGTAATATTGGTTAAAGCTCTTTATAAATATTATTGATCAGCAGAAAACCCTACAGGCAATTGCTCTAAGCTTCTAATGAAAGCAGTGAGCACCTCAGGTTACCTATGTAAGATGGCAACGAGATGCTGCATCATGGCTTGATGCTATTGGGCCGCTTAGTGTAGTACGCCATTGGACAATGCCTGCCCCACAAGGCTGTGTTTCTGCACAGACATCTGTGAGCGTGGGCTTATATCGGATCCTGGGACCCTGGGACCCTGGGGTTGAATCCAAATCGACACTATAAAACCTGATGAATGTGTGTGGAGAGGACCATCCTCCTGCAGCACAAACATCTCGTAAAGGTGCACCCCGAGCGAGAGCTTTGTGGATGTGCGGTGGATGTGGATCATGTGGACTGGTCATAACAAATGCAGACTTTCTTGCTCTTGCGAGGTGGAGCCACTGGCTGACCAGCCATAGATGGAACTTTTGGAATATAGTCTGGGGTGGAGTATAGCTTTGACATCACCTGGAGCAATGTCTAGGCAGCTGACAGGGCCTGAAAATCTGCTACTCTCTTTAGCTAAGTCAGTGCTAATAAGAGAGCCACCTTAAGGGTCAGAATTTTTTTCCAATGGCTCATACGGAGCTACTGCTAACACTCCAAGGACCAATGCTAGGTCCCAGGCTGAAACTTGTGACTGGCTTGTGACCGTCTGGAACCATGCAAGTAACAAGACACCAAAGGATGCCTCCAAACAGAAACTCAGCTTCCACTCGGGCGTACCTCTGTCATATGAACAACACTACTTGTGGATTGAGGCGCAATTCCTCAGGCCTCAGCTCCTGCCTCAACAAGATATCTGCCCCCAAGTTTGCATGCCCCGGAATGTAAACTGCTCTTAGTGACTTGAATATCTCCTCTGTCCAGAGCAGAATCTGCTGCGACTGCCTGAAAAGAGGCATCTTCTTGAAAAGTGCATCTCCCTCGTGATTTATGTAAGAGACTACCGATGTGTTGTCTCTCCGGACCAACAAATGGTAGCCCCTCAGGAGTGGGAGGAAGTGTTTCAAATCCAAAAACACAAGTCTGCACCCCAAGAGCCTGGCTCTTGTTCAGGAACCCAAACGTAGTCCACTGCACATGACTCTTGCAACCCTGAAGGGATGGTTCAGAGGATGTAATCCCCTGCTTTTGAGCCAGAACTGAAATGGCCTAATATGCAGTAGGCCTAGTGGAATGACATTGAGCACTGCCGCCATGAGTCCCAAACCACCCCAAGGAAAGTGATTATCTCAGCTGGAGAAAGCACACTTTTCTTGCCATTCAATCTCAACCCCAACTTTTTCTCTATGTTGCAGCGCCAGCTCTTCCGATTGAACCAGTATCAGTCAATAATCTATCTAGTTCAGCACACGGATGCCCTGGAGTCTCAAAGGAGCCAGAGCACCACCCATGCACTTGGTGAATGTGTGGTGGTAGAGCTAGGCTCTATCTAGGCTAAGTCCCATCTAGGAGGGGTACACTTTCTATGGCCCCTTTTGCCAAGAGGGACTGTCGTTCTTGTTTGAAGAAAAATGTTCTGACTTCTGATGTACCACTGTAGCTACTACGCCATTGAATCAATGTGGACGGAAGGCGAACTGAATCCTGTAACCTTTCCTTACGGTATTCAGCACCCACTGAGAGACGTTTGGGAGTAGCCAGTTGGACCGAATGGCGGGCCAAATGGGAATATCGCTCTTGAGCAAAAATGGGGCGAATAGCCCATTGGGCGCCTCCACCCCCTGAATCACTGTTAGAGGCGGGGTAAGTGGAAACTCCTGCCAACAGCCCAGAGGAAGGTTGATCACACAATGCTGTGTGTCAGGATCCTGTCTCCCCCGGGATGACTGTGCTTGAGAGCACTTTCCGGCCCCCTTATCATTGCGAGGGGAAACAGAGGTCACTACGCTAGCTTTCTGTTCTTCTTCCCTGTCACTGGGCCCTGGCCTGGAGTGGCTGGTGGATGGTGCCGACTCCTGTATACGGTGAGGGATTAATTCCTTGAACACCGCTGGCTGTTTCATCGCCTCCTGGTATCTGTTGACGACAGTGTTGACTGCATTGCTGAACATGGCAGAAGGCGAGATTGGGGTGTTCAGGAGGAAAGCCTTGTCTTTTTCCTTTAGGTTTAGCCACAGATGCCACTCCATAGCAGCCATTGAACGGCCGATGGTGCGGAACGCCTGTGGCCGTCTGCATCCTGGGCTAATTCCTCCCCATAATCCAATTCTTTAGGCAGGTCTGCCTGGTAAGCCTGCAAAACTGCCATGGTGTGCAGGGACACACCAGCCTGACCTGCTACCCACAAGGGCCGAAGTGGCCCTACAAGGCTTGGTGGTTAAGGCAGGTTTCCTCCACGATGATGCGCTTGAGGGCTCTTCCAGCCTTGGCACCGCCCAGTACCCGCTCATGCATACCAAACACCATAGAATATGTAGAGGTGGCCTGCGTATGCACTCACGCAGAGTATGGATTCCTCCAAGACCTAGACATCTCAGTGTGAAGGTCCTGGAAGAACCTGTTGATTGCAATTAAATTAAATTGTATAGAAGTTTAAATGTATTTTAAATGAAATTAGCTTACCTTTAGAGTGCTTTTTGACCCACTTAAGTGCATCTTTATATGTGATGTCATAATTATTGTCTTTGAAACATGGTTAAAGTGTACTACTGAATGTACTGACAAGCATTTATGATAAACTAGAATATACTTTAATGTCATTTCTATTAACACTTGAATGTCACGTATTTAAATATATTTGTAAATACAAATTTGTAATAATTAGTGCATTTAAAATTAACTTTAAATGTAATATCGAATAACAAAATCCAGTACTTTACATTTGCTTTAGTATGTTAGCCAACATATCAAAATAAGTGTACTTTAAAGCATGACAAAAGATTATTAAAACATGATTTCAAATGTACACTTTAATGTAAAACTTTTACTATTAAGAAGAGCACTTTTTAAAATGTACTTGTGTGTTAAAAACAGTCATGAAAGTATACTCTTTTTAAGTACACTTTAGTTACTTTTATTTGAAAAATAAGCGCACTTCTTTTTCATAAGGGAATGTGGTGTTTTCGAAAATTAATTGGTTTTTAATCTGACTGATGAGTATTGTCTGAAATGTTGATGTTCCAATATGGCGTATTGGCGTATCTGGAGCAGTCTAATGTGGTATCTAGAATATATATCTATACATACAAAGTGGAAACTGGTCTCCTAACTTTCTACAATGAGCTTCATATTCACAATCAGTTTTAAAGGGCTACAGTATTTCACCCAAATATGAAAATCCTGTCATCATTTATTCACCTTCTTGTCGTTCCAAACGTTTGACTTTCTTTCATCATGGAACAAGAGGAAATGTTTAGCAGAATGCACAGAGTGCTCTTTTCTACACAATGATATATAATTGTATAGTAATTACATTAGATTACGATCATTTACCTTATGATTGAGATGCATTGTGAAATTTGAAATTGAGTCACATTTCAATCAGATCGGATTCAGTTAGATGTAAGCCGTAATGTAAAATTAACTTGAGAGACAATTTGCATTATATGGACATTATAGTGCTTGACAGACAAAAAGGAGGGTTGGTAAATGATGACCGAATTTTCATTTGAGTGCACTGTTCCTTTAAGTGATTAGGTGTGTTGGTAAGTATTGGAGGAGTTTTGTGAGACATCATGATAACCCTTACACTCTCTTTCAGTCTTGAGTAAACTGAGCAGGGCATCAGCCTTCCTGTCTCCTTGTGGAGCTGCTGGCTGGCAAACCCACACCTGGTACAGACAGCTCTGGCTGACACTGGTCTGCATGACCACATCCAGAAATGCTGGCTGTTCACTCGCACACAATTATCCCATCTGCATGGGGCTGTCCTGGAAATGCATCGTTTTGGATGGGCGTTCACACTGACAGTGATTCACTACGTTCGCTGGAGCTTGTCAAGTCACGGTACTTCTACTGTAGAAGTTTTCTTTATTCTGATTATTCGCTAAGAATTATGGTTATTTTTACCGCCATTATTTACAAACCCCAATGCACAGCATGTTACTCGTCATTGTTGTAATCTACTTGCGTCAAATACAAAACACATTTCTATGGACGTATTGGATTTATCGGCGATGCGCCTAAAATGTCTTCATTTGGATGTTTTCGACAAACAATATTCTTTATTATATTCATGTCGCGCAACATGTTTGTCACAAGCACATGCGCACTCAGATCAGTGGAATATAGGCCTACGCCATTATAGTGTTTTACATGCCTGCTTATTGCCATTAAAATCAGCATATACCACATATTTACTATGATTATGTTTGCTGCGATTATCAGCTCAATCACATCCATTTGATCAAAGTATTCTGTTTACAAGAGGTAAAGTTTAATCGCAATAGTTCCTAAATCTCATTATGAGGGTGCAAATAAACGTAGTCAATGTCATTAAATCTAGTAAAATATCAGATAAAAATTAATTTACCGATGGTAAAATATCATGTGTGACCAGAAACACAATGGTAGCTATTTATGATTAAAAAATAAATAAATAATAATATATACATATATGATTATTGCAATGTGTGCTATGTATTCAAAATGCAAGGAAAATATTTTAGCACTTTGGTAACACTTTACAATACGGTCCCATTAATTATTATTACTTTAGCTAATATTAATTGATATTTAATAATTAATAGTAAAAGGTGCACTATGTAACATTTTTGCAGTAAAATATCCAAACACCACTCAGATGAGTCTAATACGATCATCAGAGCTGCGTTTCCTCACACTCATGAGCGGAGGAGCGGAAGTGGCGCCGGCGACTGTGGCTTCATAATAAAAGTCCCGCTGCTCGCGAGGCGTGTGTTGCGTTCATCTTATTAACAATCGCTCCAGCGGTTCCTCAGCTCCACAACACTCGCTCCTGCTCTGCTTCACTACAGTAATGTTAATAATCACATCAACATGATTTCTGCCCGAGTCCTGTCCCGATTCTCTCCCACCGGCTGTGAGCTGAAGACCACATGTCCCTGCGCTCAAACATGCCGTCATCAAACTACGCCTTTGTTTTGAAGAGGCGACCTCTAGCGGACGGAAAAGTTACATAGTGCACCTTTAATAAAAACATATTTTTTTCATTGTTAGTGCATGTTAACTAATGTAATTAAGTGTTAATAAATGGAACCTGGCTAGAGCACATGACATTTTAGAGTAATTCAATTTAAAACTAAATTTAAACAATTTATTGAACAATGTATAACGTTTTTTTTACCATATAAAACCAACATACAGGTAGATACAAAATTTAAATTTCTACTACATTACGTTGGACACACTTTTGTCACATCATTGCTCATGTGATCTCAAATCTCCCAAACTAAAGGTCCTTTCACACTGGACGCGATTTTGACGCACGAATAATTCGCACGATGGTTTTATTTTTTGATCAGCTGTTTGTGTAATGAGAGCTTTCACACCGAATGCGAATGTGCTGTGGCGAAAAAACGATGTTTATTTTTTTAGTTTCAATGTCGATTTTTTTAACACTCGCAGCGACAGAAAAGGCTTAAACCAATCACATACAAGGAAACAAAGGTGACGAAATGTCCAGTTGATGTCACTAGCCATTCAATCAACATTAACCTTTGCCAGGTATCGCATTTCTCATGAGATTACAGCTGTAGTTGTGTTTACAGCTGTACAGATGCAGCTGTGTTTGCCCACTATAGGCTACAGATTACGATATTATAATCAATACGTTGATTTTTTTTCTAACCTAATTGTAACTTCACTAATTGAAAGTGAATGTGTTTCCGTCAGTACGACTGTGGCACTTAAATGTTTACATTGTGACTCAACTGGAAACACAGCAGCTCCGGATCGAGCCGTTCCTGAAGAGAGAGAGTGTGTGTGTGTGTGTGTGTGTGTGTGTGTGTGTGTGTGTGTGTGTGTGTGTGTGTGTGTGTGTGTGTGTGTGTGTGTGTGTGTGTGTGTGTGTGTGTGTGTGTGTGTGTGTGTGTGTGTGTGTGTGTGTGTGTCGTAAGGTGTGTGTGTGTGTGTGTGTGTGTGTCGTAAGATGCGCTGCCACCGTCTCTGTCTGGAGGAGCTCCTCAAATTGTCCCACGGACATTTGAAAGTAAGTTCGGAACCGGCCATGATAAAGTTTTAGCTCCTGTAGAAGATTAGCATCCTCCCCTTCAGACTCTGTTCTTTAAGACTGGGTGCACCCAAAGCCGCCTTCTCTGTCTTTTAAAGAAAATTAAAAGCTTGTCTCCACTGAATGATTACGTGTCCGTGTTTCTCAGCTGTCGCCGCGAATGTTTTGGAATGTTGGAGCTCTGAAACGTCGCAAACTTGCGTCGCGGCTGATGTGAATGGTTTTAATGCGAACTATTCGCACACGAAATGTTCGCTTTTTCCGCTTCGCTTTTCCGTTACGCGTCCGGTGTGAAAGGGCCTTAACTGGTTGCTCCCTGATATTTGCTGTCAGTGTGAACGCCCTTAAGACCTGCACCCCTTCAGTAGAGAGCGGTCTGTTCTTCTTGAAGCTGTGCATTTCCACTCTTTCCAGAACAGGCTTGTTCTCTGTAGCGCACATTGCTCTGCTTCAGTTCCACAATGTGTAAACTGTATACAAATTCACTACCTAAACAACACATTTCAGTGACCATGTGACCAAGTTAAACTGTAGAATTTGATTCTTCTTATTTGGATGCTGTGGAGCTGAAACAGAGTCTTGGTTATGATAAATGTCTATCTCAGAGACAACAGTGTTTTGTTTCCCAATAACTTTTCTCTTCTTTCCTCTTCTTCCAAACAACAAGAAACGTCAAACGGCGAGGATACGATCCAAGTGCTTCTGCCATCTAGTGGACAGAACGAATGCTCCAATCTCCAGAGCCTCTGTATTCTGGCATTAGTTATACTTGAACATATTATACACAATAGTGAAGAATTCAACCAACAATACCTTAGTTGTGTAGCTCCACCCCCTTTTATAAGCCACACCCCCTCTCTCAGAGCCAATTTATTGACATATCCCCTTCTCCCCCAACAGCCAATCAGAACGTTCTTACATTACAGAAGCATGACATCACAACCGCCTGGCCTTGGCACCTCTTTGAAGGTTTTGCATGTCTAACGCCCATACTCAGCCGAATACAGCATCACGACCTACGAAGAACATCAGCGCTGTCAACACGAGCTCAGACCCCCTTCATTTCTAGACTGTTTATTTGACAGAAGTCATTGATCGCTGCATGGCTTAGCCTTAGAGAGACATGTTAAGTCGAATTATGGGATGGACTTGATTCTACATATTAATGGCCAGAGACGTCTATAGGAATAGTTGATGCAAAAGTAAAGATTCTGTCATTATTTAGTCCCCTTCATGTTGATCCAAAACTGTGTGGCTTTCTTTCTTCAGTGGGGCAAGATGTCAAATCTTTGTATACTGTGAAAGTGAATGGCAACAAGCTCTAATAAGGTCAAAATAGCACAGTACCATAGTACACTCTATCGTAAGGCACAGGAGTAACACAAACCAACCGTTACATTGAGGACACCAGAGAAATAAAAAATAGTCGACCAAAAATGTAATAGTCGATAACTCACAGAAAAAACCCTCATGGTGAAGTCAAGGAAAGATCATTAACGGCGGGTTCTAGTGGTAATTACAGTGTGTCGGGCTTTCATCCGAAGTATAACACGATTTACAGCAGGTGCAATCGCTTGCACTTTTTCTTGATAACAGCGGAAACAACTTAAAATACTTGGGCTGCATTTCCCCATAACGTTGTCTCTTAGCGCACTACGAAGACCCTAAAGGTATAACTTAACTAAAGGTATACCATTTCCCAAACTATATCTTAGGAGGTTGCTTGAGGTATACCTTCTGAAGTGCGACGTTAGCAGGTGCTGTCCGTGGTGGTGGTGCCAATTTGGTTTATCAATGGCTCAAAAATCGATGATTCACTCAATGCAGAGGCTGCGTTATAAGAAAGCGGTGTTCTTTATAATAGAAGCTCTTCAGAAATGGTTGAAATTGCCTTTATCAGGACTCGTGAGATCTTATAAATATAATACAAATTGCAAACTAAATCCAACCGTCGATATTTTATATAATTTTGAAATGAAACCCGCAACCTCTCATGCCCAGACGTATCATGCATCAACCCACTACACTGGTAGTATGCCATTTATATTATCATTATATATTTTGCCATAGTCTTCATTTACTCCACAAGCAGGGTTAATTGCCCGCATCACATTATTGGAGTAAATCACTCATTTCTGTTATTGGATGACCTACTCAATAAAAGCGCAACACGTGAAACATATAATCAACAGCTACTATCGTGGATAAAAAAAGAAAGAGAAGAGCGGCAACAGCAGCTGAATTTCGGGGCTGACCTCCGTCGGGTTTGTCTTGACAAAGTCGGACCAACAAGATCTAAAAGCTTCTGAATTTGCTTTTGACATGATAGCCAGGGGACTAAAGTTTTCACGGATAAAATCGTGCACATAGAAATGGCACCGCGGACGTTTTAGCACAACTATTCGCTGTATCGCCGTCATAGTTTGACCAAACTCCCCTCCACAATCGTTCACTTTAAATAGACTCCATAGTGGTTTGCCAGCTGATGTACCCTACCTTTGGATAATGTAATTCAAAAGATAACAAACATCAGTGTAATGACATTGACAACTGTATTCTTTGCATGAAAACACTTCAATTAGCAGAATTATATTCATATAGACTAGACTAGAGATGTAAAGAAACAGTGGTGGGCCTCTATCGGAATGAAGGTATAGATAAGAGGCAACCTTATGAACGAATGACTTACAGAAGGTATTCTTAACTAAGATCGTTTCGGGAAACACGTATTAACGTTAAGATACACCTTAAGGTATACCTTAAGAATGTCATAGTGTTAAGAAGGTTTTGGGAAATCCAGCCCAGGTCATTTGTGGTCATACAGATGAGAGAAATACATCAATCCACACTGTAAAGGGTCTGCCTTTATTTGTGTAAAATCGCAATAACAAGAAAACATTGTGCCTTTGTCAAATAAAGAAAACAAACAGGATGCGCTTTCTGCCGTCTCAGTCTCTGAGAACTTGAGCGAGTCAAAAAAATAAATCAAAACTCAGTGTATACTTGCCTCACAGACATGAGAAATATATCTATAGAACGCTTGAAATGTCAAGCGATTGTCAACCAATTCAAGTGGAAAACAAAGATTGTCAGATTATATCATCCGTATGATGCAAGTATGACGAGTCCGCATTGTCGACTAGGGGTGTAACGATGCACTCGTGTCACGATTCTATATAAATCGCGATACTGAACTCACGATACGATTTATATATCGCGTTACTGAACTCACGATATGATATAAATCGCGATACTGAACTCACGATATATATATCGTGATACTGAACTCACGATACAATATATATATCGTGATACTGAACTCACGATACGATATATATCGCGTTACTGAATTCACGATACGATATAAATCGCGATACTGAACTCACCATACGATTTATATATCGCAATACTGAACTCATGATATGATATAAATCGCGATACTGAACTCACGATATATATATCGTGATACTGAACTCACGATACAATATATATATCGTGATACTGAACTCACGATACGATATATATCGCGATACTGAATTCACGATACGATATAAATCGCGATACTGAACTCATGATACGATATAAATCGCGATACTGAACTCATGATACGATATAAATCGTGATACTGAACTCACGATACGATATGTATCACGATATTTTAAGTTGTAATAAAATAAAATAAAGTTGTTGCTTTTTTTCATACTACTACTAAATCATACTACTAAAACCAAATATGATCTGGTGATTTAATGATGTTTGCGCACTGACTTTGAGGAGTGTGTGTGCGCTTCAGATGATCAGTGCAATCCGTCACAGTTCTAATCGCAAGAAAGCGTATCAAAATGACCACTCAAACTGTAAATGTTTAGCTCATCCAAATATTTAATTCTGCATTCACTCCCTCTCATGTTGTTTTCACGCATCACGCAATCATTTTAACGTCCGTGTTTACTGCAGTAAATCTGTTCATCATATAAAGCCATCGTGTCTCTTCACTTTGATTTGGATTAGACACTCGATTAGTTATTATTTTTGCGATACCTTTTTGACATTTATTGGATCTTTTAAGTTTGAGAGGAATGGACTTTAAATGGACTGAGGTTTCGTAAAGAATATCTTCATTTGTGTTTGGAAGTTAAACGAAACGACATGAGGGTGAGCACATGATGACAGAGTTTACATGTTTAGGTGAATTATACCTTTTAAATACAGCAAGTTGAGCCTTGGATAAAACAACTCTATATCGCGAATCATATCGTTGCATTTTTATATCGTGATAAAACGATATATCGTTACACCCCTATCGCCGACTTAACCTCTGCAGCCGAAAACACAGAAAACATTAGCAATAAATTATTCACATTTTTAAACACTCCTTGCTGTTTTTCACAACACATTCATAATCATTACTTTTGCCGGTGCGCTGTGGCAAGCTTTATGATTAGGCTATGTGGCTTATTAATATACACATGCGATTAGTCAACTAAAACACTTAAATGAACGACTACCAGTCGACTAGAAACATCTTTAGTCGAGGGCAGCCCGACTGAACGGAGGGATTAAATACACAGACCAACCGATGGAGCTAAACGAGACACAGGTGATCACAATGAGTTGCTATGAAAACAAATTATCACACATTAATCCCAATATTTTAGTTTTCGTCTCAAAACGCTATCCGTCCACACTAACATTTTCCAAAAGTGTCTCATCCACACTGAAACGTCAGTAAACGCCAAATCTAAATCCAAATCAAAGCTCACTGAGATGATACAGACATCTCTAAAGTTATCACACAATTCTTCAGGCAGGATCATTTTATTTAGCAAAATATCTCCACATTTACTGACGCGTCTAGGTCGCATTCGGTCAACCATTAGTTTGGTCTTAAACGCAACTCCACTCGTGTTTTGCAACATGACAGCAAATGTGAGTATATTTTCTGTCATCCTTGCAGGACTGCGATATGAAGTGTGCAAAGTAACATATTTTAGCAACTCTGTGAAAGTAAATAGCATATAACTCTGGCGGTATTACATTTACATTATCCAAAGCGACTTACAAATGAGTGCAATAGAAGCAACTAGGACAGTCAAGGGCAACAATATGTAAGTGCTGTAACAAGTCTCAAATAATCTAGAACAGAACACATAGGATTTATTTATTTTTTAATATATAGACAAACTATAAAAATATATAGAAAATGAATAGAGTGATAAGTGCTATTCTTGATAGGTCAGGTGCTGCTGGAAAAGAGGTATAAACATACATATCTATTGGTACAATATGCGTCACATGACTAAACATGCGTCATTTTCAATTACCTCCGTCTTCACAGTCCACACTACGACGCGAGGACGGCGTTTTCACATGTATCCGCTTTGGAGAGCGTTTTCAAAAAGCTACGTTTTCATTTACTTAAAACGCCGTCTCAGTGTGGACGGAAGGCCAAAACGGAGAGAAAAATATGCGTTTTAAAACGAAAACGTATTAGTGTGGACATGGCCTAAGAAACTAGTGCTGTGTTTGAAATCGCCCACTATACCCTCACTCACTATTCCCTACATTACTCCACTTATGTAGTCCACTAATATAGTCCACTTGAAGGAGTGAATGAAAACGAGTGAGTGAATTCAGACACTGGGTGCTCCGGAAGGGCTGCCGCTTTTTGCATTTGAGCTGTTTAATAATCATTTGAAACACAGCAAACTGACAGCTCCAGCAGTAATGAAAAGATTCATCTTGATTAACTCTGGAAACTAGCATGTATAAACCATAAATAAACAATTGAATAACCAACAGGAATTTATACCCGTCTGATATTACACAAGATTAGCGTGGTTTGTAAAATGTATGTATGTATGATTCAGCTGCGGGCGCATCTTCTGGCGAGCGAACATCAGCTGTTCACTTCTTATTGAGGTGCATTGTGGGATTGAATGAGTACACACGATAACGTCCACTATGGTTTCGGACACACTACAAATGGTAGGCTGTCCCCTCAAATAATGCCCTATTTAAGGGTGTGAGGCGATATCGGACACAGCCGAGGTCAAACTAAACTGAGACAAGGAACAAAAACAGAATTAGTCCATTCCCTCATGTTAATGTAGTTCAATTGTGACCAAGAAGGAACTAATTAATAAGTTGTGGGAACAAATTTTGTGGCCACGATCTCTTGTTTCCACATGCCATGTGCAGGGCTCCATGCTAAATTATGTTAGAAAAAGGGCACATGATGACAGAATTTATATTTTTGGGTGAATTATCCCTTTAAGATGAATAACATAATTTTGCTCTTTCCAATTCATTATTTTTGTCGTTAGTTTTTTTACGGAGTACGTTTAGTGCTCTTTTTTTTTAGGGATTTTCTTGACTTTTTTAGCAAACATTAATATGTTAATGAAAGTTGATTTCCTATCAGTCCTGCACATTAGTGTGTGTAAGTTGTGTGTTATTGTTGGTCTTTTGCTCTGACGTGGGGCTGTGCAGCTGAATGTAAGTGAACACATCTATAGATGCTGTACGTCACCATCCGCTTTGAATGAGGAGGTGATTCTAAGCCAAAGATCTACAGTAAAAATGTACGTTTCGGATGTAATACACAGCACTTTACAGTGATATTGTTTCCTCTGCTGGGGCGAGGTATTATTATGGTAACTGATGACCTGAAATACATGCAATAACCCTGATCAGTGCTTTAAATATACCTGTTTCATCTGCTTACTGTTGGTCAAGACATTACTCAGAGCTTATTATATGGCCTTTCTGGTCCATCTCCCTCAGCTGTCAGTGCTGCTAACCCGACTGGAAATGATTGCTTTGCTGCATGTATTCACTATAGTGAACTTATTACTCTGTAAGTATGAAGTACGAGTGCCCAACCCCGTAGGAATATGTATATTATACACAGAGACTGTGCTGTGCTGTCTGTGCATGCCAGCTACAACACTTTTATTTACTGTACTATGCAAAAGGATTTGCTGCACAAAGTGACGGGTTAAAACGGTAAAATACCACACTGAAGTATCACAGCTGACCCTGTTTTTAGCCACGATATAATAGTTATCTTCAGCTTCACATATCAGGAAAAATGACATCTTTGTTGCTCATTACCCTTTCATGAAAATGAATGTATTTCCTTTTGTTAATTAAAATAATTCCCAAGTTACTTTATTGACATTTGAGGTTTCAGGTGCATTTTTGGACACTTGCCTTTTATATTTTCTCTGCTTTTCATCATCTCTGTTCATTAGCCTAAACGTTCCTCCATTTACTCTGAACTATAGAAGAAGTCATGAAAATAATAAAATCAACAGTGTTTTACACCTCGGCCTGTGGTTTCTCATGTTTGTGTGATCTGGGATATTTTCCGTGGTTTTAAGATGGTGAGCTGTAAATAGTCCATCACTGGTTAATGATCCAGAAAAACAGTAAACATGGAAGAATCTGAAGACGAAATTCATGGCTATTGAAATATGTTATCTCTATTTTATAATAACTGACTATAATGTTTAATAAAGTGACTTGTGTGATGTGTCAGCTCTTTATATTTTTCTCATGTACACAAAAGTTGACATGACACGTAAGAACTACACACTAAGCTTGATTTTAATATTTATATGAGCTTTTGTTATTCATATCAGAATCTGCACAGAAAAAATCTAAAATGTATCCTAGGTAATGAGTGAAGGTACATTATGTTGAGAAAACGTTTATATGCCAGTTTAATGGCTTTCAGTTTTTTTTCTTCAGATTTTCTTGTACAGATTCAATCAGAAGATGTGAAAAGTGCAGAATATGATCCATCAGGACTGTGTTGGGATTGAGAAGGAGTTCCGGACTCTCCGAAATACTGAAGCCTGATTGGATCACGTCTGTGCACTTCAGCCCAGCAAAACAGGCGGAGTCGACTGTCTATATAAGTCGGCACTTAATGGCAATTAGTTTAAGTTTTAGTTCAGTTTTTAACCGAAAGTAAGAATTTTGACGGATTAATAATATCAGTTAAACGGTTTAAAGTAGGGCTGGGGAAAAAAAAGATTTTTCGATTAATCGTTTTTAAATTGTGGTCGATTAAAAAATTGATTCTCAAAGGCCACAAATCGAATATTTATTTCTGCAAACATTGAACATAAGATTAACGTAAATCTAATTACTAGTCTTCTCAACTAGATGTCATCCTCTTAGTGGCCTTGTGCGATGTTACAAAGGAGCGAGAGGCGCGCCTGTCATTCATTCTTCATTTATTTATTCAGTGCTTAAATGGTGGTTTCCGGTGTGTTGTCGACGTTTGTAATGCTGAGGTGAAATGCTACAAATCTGCAGAACCATTTGATGAGACATCACCCAGACGCTGCAACACCCCCACAGCCGAGCACACAACCGCTAAAAATAGATCACACACATGCGAATGCTTGCCTTGCATAGTGATCATTGCCAAATGAACAAAATATTACGTGTGGTGTACGTATCTGGAACGTTGTTGGTAATCTTTTAACGTCCAGAGAACGTACAGACAACGTTGTGAGAAGGTCATTTTATGGTAAGGAAATTACAGGCATGCGACGTTGAGACCACATTGTCAGTTGGTAAGTCATGAAATTACCAAAAAGTACGAATAAATTACGTAACTGTTACGTTGTGTGTTAGCTGGGCCCAAATAACTGCAATGTAATCTGCTGACCAAACTCTCGTCGTGGTGACGTAACTGGAAAATTTAAATTCTCGGATACGTTCGTGGGGAACGTCAATAGTTGTGTGTTGGTAATCAGTAGGTCATTTTTATAATTATTTATTTTTCAATAGGCGGACATGCTGTAGTTTATCCTAATTTATATCCTCATTTGCCCAAACAAATTTGAAGGCTATTTCAATAGCTGTGAATGACGAATGCAGACTCAAAGTGACTAAAAACACAAAAACGAACAATAAAACACCCAAATGATTAAACAAAAACATAGGACATACAGCGAAACATGAATGAAAGCATTCAAGATGCTCTGTGCTCAGCATTATTATCGATACCCAGCCCTAGTTTAAAGGGTCTTTTTTGTTTTTTTGCTGCATGGTCATGGACGCCCATGACCATGCAGCAAAAAAACAAAAAAGACTCATGAACAGAAGCAAAAAAAATATGGGTGGGTCCTCTATCAGAATTTTTTTTTCTGGAGTAGATGCCATTTACATTAATAAAAATATATCGCCTTGTTTGCTAAACATCTGGTTGGACAAGACAAGATTACGGAAATCACCACATCAAGTTTTGAACCAAATCGACCCGAGGTTCGAAATCCCGCCTTTGCCGAACTCACTCTACTCCCTTTTCCCATCACATATCAGATCGGAAAGGCATTTATTTTCAATAAAAATGAAGAAAATATTAGAAAAGTGGAAATAAAACATCTAAAATGTGTTTAATAATAAGTGTTTATCGGTTAGGGGTAGGCAAACAGACGTGCTGAATTAGAGACGATAAAAGTGAGTGGGTCCAATATCATTGGTCGTATAAAGTGGGTGGGTCTTGTCCCGCCCACACACAGTGGTTCTGACGCCCATGAGCATGGTTATGGAAAAATACACTGTATTTGTTCACTCACGGGCGCGTCAACTCGTGCAACCACACGTGCCTACACAGACATATTTTGCAAAATGAAGCAAATGGAAAAGAAGTAGGCCAACTGTGTGGGACCATTTCGACAGAAAGGGCGACGAAGTTACTTGCAAAATATGCTATTAAAATACAGCAGCAGTACAAGCTCCTGACTGGTGGAAAGCAAATGAAAGGCGCTTCCCAAGGCTGGCCGCTCTAGTGAGGCGATATCTCTCTACTCCCGGGGCATCAGTGCATCTCAGAGGGTGTTTTCTACCGCGGGTCTAACTGTCAACAGGCTGAGTCCAGACTAACCCACAGCACTTAGACATGTTACTTTACATAAAAAATTAAAAAACAGTCAAGCTGTGGATTGAGGTAGGCCTGCTATTTTTATTTGACGAAGAAAAACTTAGTCTGACGGAAAAAAACTATTCCGGTTCTTCAAAGCTTCAAACAGATTCAGTGTCTTTTCGTTTTGTCATCTTAATTTGTTAATTATTTAAGTGAAAAATATTTAAGTAAAAAATATTTAAGTGAAAAATATTTAAGTGAAAAATATTTAGTGTAGGTCTATTTATTTTATGCTTTTTATTTATATTATTTCATTCTGTTTTTCTCTGTTGTCAGAAACGCTGCTGTGATAATGTGATATCCAGGTTCTGTTGTTGAGCTGTTCTGTATGCTGCGGTTTGCACTGTAAAATAAACTCGTTTTAACGGGTCACAGACACTTGTCAATTGTATTTTTATTTAATGCCAATTCAATATCATAATCTTATCAGTTAACGGTTAATATTCAGATAATGAGCGGCGGTTGTCGGTAACGCCAGTCTCTCATGAACGCTCAGACGACAGTTAGCGGAAGTTAGAGATAACAGTTTATAAAGTTTTAAATATGGATATGTGGATCACCACTTCGCTTCAGAAGGCCTTTATTAACCCCCCAGAGCCGTGTGGAGCAGTTATATGATGGATAGATGCACTTTAACGATGGATAGATGCACTTTAACGATGGATAGATGCACTTTATGATGGATAGATGCACTTTTATGATGGACAGATGCACTTTTATGACGGATAGATGCACTTTATGATGGATAGATGCACTTTATGATGGATAGATGCACTTTTATGATGGACAGATGCACTTTTATGATGATAGATGCACTTTTATGATGGATGGATGCTCTTTTATGATGGATAGATGCACTTTATGATGGATAGATGCACTTTTATGATGCATAGATGCACTTTTATGACGGATAGATGCACTTTATGATGGATAGATGCACTTTTATGATGGATAGATGCACTTTTATGATGGATAGATGCACTTTATGATGGATAGATGCACTTTTATGATGGATAGATGCACTTTTATGACGGATAGATGCACTTTTATGACGGATAGATGCACTTTATGATGGATAGATGCACTTTTATGATGGATAGATGCACTTTTATGATGGATAGATGCACTTTATGATGGATAGATGCACTTTTATGATGGATAGATGCACTTTTATGACGGATAGATGCACTTTTATGATGATAGATGCTCTTTTATGATGGATGGATGCACTTTTATGATGGACAGATGCACTTTTATGATGGATAGATGCACTTTTATGATGGACAGATGCACTTTTATAGACTTCAACACAGAAACAGCCATTCACTGCCATTATAAAGGATGCTGTGGTGTTTTTAATGGCGATTAATCACAGAAAAAATGTGTGATTAATCCAGTTATATTTTTTAATTGATTGACAGAACTAATAAAAATGTATTAAAAAACATGAACGTCTTGACATGAAGAAATTTATTTATTTTTATTGAAAAATGACGTATTTATTTATGTTGATATCTGTGAGATTTAGCAACGTCTGTGTGTTCATGCCTGCCTCCGCCATCCAGCACCGCCCATCCCCAAACCACTCCTGGTCTCCCGGATTTTGGTACCCAAATGTTGACCGGTTTGATGGATAGCACTGTCACCTCAGAGCGAGAAGGTCCTGATTCCAGCCAGTGGGATTTTCCATGTTTTCCTGCAGGTGCTCCAGTTTCTCCCACAGTTCAGCCCAAAGACATGCAGCAGGTGAGCCGTGTGTATGAGAGCCAGTGATGGACTGGCCATCCGTCCAGGGGGTTTTCCCTGCCTGAGGCCGGAGAGGATCATGGGACAGGCTCCAGCGACCTCACAACCCTAAAGACAAAACATAAAAACATCTTCAACATTCAGAAATAACATTCAGAAATAACATTTTCAAAATGATAGAATAAGATGTTCCTCTAACGTTAATACATTAAAAAACTGGACGTTTTGAACGTTTAAAATGTATAACATTTTCATAACTTAATGGGAAAGTTAGCAAATCATTGTCAGAACATATTTGTGTTGGCTGGGCTTTCTGGGCCTGAGAGTGGCAGTTGTGGAGCGTCAATGGAGGGACAGAAATCTCTCAGAGTTCATTAAAAACATCTTCATCTGTGCTCCGATGAACGAATGTCTGATGGGAGAAATTCAGCTCATCATTTTCATGAAATGGCTGATAGTTTAGTATTAGCAGCATAAATTCATTAGGAGACCAAATGAACCCCTAATAACAAAATATCAGTAACACTTTACAATAAGGTTGTGTTAGTTAACATTAGTTAAAGCATTAGTTAACATGAACTAACCATGAACAACACCTCTGTTCAGCATTAGTTCATCTTTGTTAACGTTAGCTCATATAAATCCAGCTGTTCATGGTTTATTCATGTTAGTTCACAGAGCATTAACTAATGTTAACAAGATTTAAATAATGCATTAGTAAATGTTGAAATTAACATTAACAAAGATAAATAAATGCTTTATAAGTGCAGTTCATTATTAGTTCATGTTAACTAATGAACTTTATTGTAAAGTGTTACCAAAATATGACTATCAGAGCAGCAAGAGAGAAGAGAAGGTCCATCATAGAGAAGAGTTTATTACTATAATGTAACGTTAGGCGACTGATGATAAATCACAAGTTTTGATCAAAAGCCATATCAAAGACTTCATATTTACTGTAGAGCAAATGATAGCTGTGAATTTAATGTCATTTCCTGTAAAGGGTCAATCAAGAATCAACAAAAACAGCAACATTAGACTTCTGAGAGTTTTAACAGAGGTGTGGATCATCTCTATATGGGCACAGGACGCCCTAGCAACCACAGAAACCCCCTAGCAACCACATAAACCCCCTAGCAACCACAGAAACCCCCTAGCAACACTGAGAGACCCAACTGCCTGCTCGTCTATATTAGAAAAGACCTCGTCAAGCCAACAGTAAGTTTGTTTGTTTTTTAAACGTAAATCTAGTTAAACATTATATTCTTACCCGTCTCTGCTATTAGTTCCCGTGATCGGATCTTCTTATTGGTTTTATTTTATTTAGTCGATGTCAAATAAATGATGAAAGTGGAGAATCCGCGAGCAAATAAAAGTTACGGGACGCGACACAGGTAAAAATAGACGATGAGAAGCGTTGTGGAAAATAAAATGATATATAAAATCATGGGAAAACTGTCCATTTGTTTGTGAATTGATCGCAGCCGAGGTCCGGACCTCTGTATTTCTCCGAGGTGTAACTTAGGCTTATATAATAAAGCTTGTGAAATAATCGCCTAATATAGTTTAAACTCCGCACCAATATCTTCAGTTGGTTATTATTGCAGCGACTGTCACCGAGGAAATTTAAGACAGAACTGGGAAAATAATCACCGTTTTGAATGGAAAATAATCCTATAATTTAATACTTGTTCTATTCTCTGAAACGAAAGAGGAGACTCGGAGTAATTGCTCATAAACCGTCAGAAACCGCGGAGAGAAGGAGTAACGTTACACTCGTGTGGTTTACTTTAGTACACTTCACCAAAACCACAGAAGAACCGTGTCAAACACAGAAAACCTTGAGATTATTACTTATGACATTAGAACTAAATATATGGATGAAAACATGTAAAATTAACGGTTTTCTAATTTCACTAAACATTTTCATTCAAATTCGTGAATATTCTTATTAAACATGGAGCTTTATTTTCATTAAATGGCTTGTTTCTGTTTAAACATGGATCTTTATTTTCATTAAACGGCTTGTTTCTGTTTAAATATGGAGCTTTATTTTCATTAAATGGCTTCTTTCTGTTATTGTAGGCTCATTTTGTAAATACACTAGTTTAGAGGCGCGGAAGCCCCGCCCACAGCACAGAATGGACCAATCACAGGACATTCTATGGAATTCCATTGGAACTTTGACGTCACAGTGCAGGGACTAAAGCGCTTATACTTTGCTCAAGCGTTGCTGATTCTGGTGTTTCTTGCGTTTCTCTCTTGATTCGAGCTTTATTCACTACAATTTGCTAGCATTTTGAATACATTTATTGTGCAATATTACACTTGCCAATATTACACAGCTTTTATCTGAACACGCTTAACTCATCACAGATAAATACGAGCCGTTGATCTTGCTGCAGATCCTGCGGTCTTCGCTAGCTAGCCTAGTTAAGGCTTCACCATGGTGTTCTTGACTTTATTAGGGCTTTATGCTTATTTCCGGAGGACAGAGGTCAGCGACAGCCCCTCAGATGAACACCAGCACCAGAGCGATGATCATCCACCTGTGGAGAGGAATGATGACGGTAAATGACATGTTATGACCATATGAACTCTTTTGGCTCTATTTTAATGTTTAAAGGACAGTCACACATGTAGAGGCACATCTGAAGATTATTTTTATCTGTAACTTAATGTGTCACAATTAGGGATGAAACGGTATGGAAATTTCACATCACGATTATAGTGACACAAATTATCACGGTTATCAATATTATCACGGTTTTCTTCCAATGAGATGAAAGTGTTCAAAAAAGAACAGATGCACACACTTAAAACATTTCAACAAGTTTTATATTTGAAAAACAACAAATAAATCAAGCAGCTCTATGCACTTTTTTAAGCTAGATTCTATTCGGTGGGATTCTTAATGACCGTCGTCAATAGCAACGCATGAATAATAATAATTTGGTGTAAATATAATCTCTAATATTATCTCTGTAAATATATTCTCAAGCAATATTCTCATCAGTGTTCAGCTGTGATGCATTTAAATCAGCATATTTTGTGTAAGAGCCCAAACACTATCCTAGTGAAATAGTGCATATCTATATTTTCATATGATTTGACCGTTTATTTTATTAAATATCAAAAATCCAAAAGGTGTGCATCATACCTGACACCTAGATAAACACTTTACAGTCAGATGTATGACTGCAAGTCATTCTCTTCAAATGCTATTGAAGTTTGAAACGTGTATACAAATCTTGTGTGTAACTTTAGAGACGGTCCCTAAATTCACAAACGTCAAGCCGACTTTATGCCAGTCATATCAGATGCGCTGTGGATCTGCTGTGTTTGTTTGAAACAGTCGATCACTGTATGATGAGTGAATCTCCTGCATAAATCCCACGTTTATCTGCAGATTTCAGTGAGTGAGAGCCGCTCTGAACAAAACTCCGGCTGATCTGAACGCCTCTGATTATTAGAATCACGTGTGGTTTTAATGATAATTCATTTTTAAACGATATTACTAACCGTCAGTACATTTTATTGTGGTTTATCGTGAAACCGGTAATCGTTCCATCCCTAGTCACAATACAACATACAGCACATATATGCACAATTAATTTATGCACACATTAAAACTGAATTGTACTGCAAAATTCAGACTTAATAAACTCGACACATGATACAGGACATTACACGCCATCTTTAAGTTCCCCCCCCCCCCCCCCAGATCTGCTACTGTCTGCGTTTCCACTGCGGTCTAAAGTACCGGATTACGCAAATTAGTCCGGTGATGTAGGACTGCGCGCAA
Source organism: Gobio gobio (assembly GCF_949357685.1). NCBI lineage: Eukaryota > Metazoa > Chordata > Actinopteri > Cypriniformes > Gobionidae > Gobio > Gobio gobio. Next base: position 8,876,455 of record NC_137103.1, read on the forward strand.
CTCTTCCTCCCAGTCAGAGACGGACAGGAATCATTTTTGTGCGATACTGTCTGCAACAAAAATAAGTGGAGGAGATGCAAGCAGCGCTGCTTTTGCTGGTTATGTATTGGTTTACTAAAGATGTAATTAACAAAATGGCGGAAAAGAGACGAGCACTGACACTTAAGCGTATTCTGAACTTCATTTAGACCCCAAAACACACCGAGTACCAGTCCAGAGTTCCTATAGTTCCTGGGGTGGAAACGCGGCTTTAATGAATATTAATGACATGATGTGTGGAAAAGTGTGTTGATAATTGACAGCAAGCTCAGCGTCAGTAACAGGAGTGTGTGGTGAATAATGTTGGTGTGATTGCCCTCTGTAGGTCAGACGTCTCCTCAGGACAGCACTGGACTTCAGAAGCTCTTCTATATCTCAGAGGAAAGCGTCACTGCTGACCCTCCAGACCATCACGACTGGATTGACCAGACCTTCCTCGCTTTCAGCCGCGCCGTGTCCAAACTTAAAGCCTCCTTCCAAACCCCTGCCCATGTGTCCCCTGACACGAGTGCCGTCCCCCAGGCTTCAGGCAGTCTAGCGGAGGAGAAGAGGACAATTATGGGTCAGTTTGCTGAGAAAACCCAAACATAACCGACACACATGCACTCTTTCATCAGCAGTTCAGGGGTTTATCCTTTACATTCATGCTTTCTTTAAAGGGAAGCTGATCACACGCAAATTAACTTTTTTGACATTCAACAAGATCATTTAAATGTGTGTGTGTGTGTTTAATGGCTACTGCAGTTCACCTGAATAGTACTGTAGTTTGATAAATTAGTTTTTGAAGGCACAAATATTCAAATTAGTAACTCAATTAATATATGAATCAGAAAAATCTTGTTAAAATAGTTTTAGATCAAGTCGGTGACATTTCTTCCTTTCTTCTTTTCACAGTCATCAATTCCTGTCGATATGAAGTGGGCGCTGAACTGGGTGAAGGAGGCTTTGGGACGGTTTTTGCAGCGACTCGACTGAAAGATGGCCTTCAGGTACTTACAATATCTATCTCAATGATTATTTTGGTCTTGTATTACACTCTCTTACCCAATCTTATATTCACTATTTAGTGCACGTCACATGTCTGACCTGTTTAAATAGCATTGCTCTGCATGTTTATAATTTAAAATCATGGAAATGTTCATGTTTGTTCAGGTGTAATGATTGTAATGTGTGAACTTTGAACACATGTATTGTAAATAATTCTAACGCTAATCCATGTTCTGTGTTTCTTCATCAGGTGGCGGTGAAACTGGCCTCCAAAGAGCGTGCACAATATGCCATAGTTGTAAGTCGGCTCTGTTTGACCTCTCAGTCACTGTTTTCAATTTCAAACATCTCATATTAACATTAATCCCAGACTATAAATCATAAGTATAGATAACTGTTTGTCTTTCTTCTAGGAGGATTATGCCAGACCCATCCCGCTAGAAGTGGCTCTGCTAATGTCCGCCAATCGAGGGCCCAGTGTTCCTCAGATCGCCCAGCTCTTGGACTGGCAGGACGAGGCTGACCGATATGTTATGGTGCTGGAGCGGCCCATTCCCAGTCAGACCTTGCGTGAGTTTTTACCAAACGTCACGGGCAGCAGTTATGAAGATTTGATTCGCCATATTATGCTCCAGACCACTTTTGCGGCGCAGACATGCTGCCAACGAGGAGTTTTACACCGGGATATCAAACTCGAAAACCTGATTATTAACACGGACACCTTTGAAGTTAAATTAATTGACTTTGGATGTGGGGAATTCCTCAACTGCGTGGGATACACCTCCTTTTCTGGTATGTATAATTCTCAAAGCTGCAAGGTGTGTCTCAAAGTCTGGTGATGATTGAGAGCCTCAGGACTCTGAGTGAGTCCAGCTCTCATGAAGCATCATGGGATGGGATCCACTGTAGCGATTAGCATCAAATCATTTCTTGCATGATAATGGATATCTAGTCAATGTTGTGTTAATGGAAATTTACTCATTCTTTCCTCCAGGCACAAAACAGTACTGCCCCCCCGAGTACTGGACAAACGGATACTATCATGGGGAACCGGCCACAGTGTGGTCACTCGGCGTCCTCCTATTCGTAATGATGTGCAAGAAATTTCCGAAGAAACAAGACCTGGAGAAGATGAAACTGAACATCTGGAACAGAAATGGATTGTCTCAAGGTGAGACTATTTTGATTCTGAATCTTATTAGACAGAACAAAACAACAGTGCAGGAGCATCTGAGCCCAGTGGCTTAATAAATGATGGTTTTGTGATATTTGTGAAGTTTAAGCGAATAATCAGACGTTTCTTCTCTCTCCACAGAATGCTGTGATTTGATTCGCCGTTGTCTGCAGGTCAACCCAGAGAACAGGATTGAACTAAAGAAAGTTCGTCTCCACAGCTGGTTTAAGGTATTAATTACATTTAGAAGATTTTGACACTAGCTTTAATTACGCTACTTTTCCATATGTGCTGCAAATCTCATGTAGTCAGATGACAAATTTCAGTGCTGTTTTTTACTCATGCTTTTAAATCAGAAAAGAAGAAGGTAGTGTCGGGGTCCTGGCAGCAGCATGCGTTCCCTTCCTCTGTCCGGGACGGGCGACGGCTGCTTCTCTAGCTGTGGAGCTGAAGGGCAAAGCGGAGCAAGAATCCGTCCCCGCTGCGCTCCTGGACCTGTGAGGACAGCAGCCTGCATGCACAGGGAAAGAGACGGTCTCTGGAGGAGAGGCGCTCAGCCTTTAACAGCGGCGCTGACGAGGCTTCAGCAGGGGGCGCTGTGTGGCTCCTAACGCCCCAGTGTAGTGATGGGGACGCTATACTGCCGTCCTTCGGATGAGACGTTAAACCGAGGTCCTGACTCTCTGTGGTCATTAAAGATCCCGCGATGTCCTTCGAAAAGAGTAGGGGTGTAACCCCGGCATCCTGGCCAAATTTACCTCCTAATCATCCCCATAGAAATATATATTTCAGTAAGACTCATTACATGCAAAGTGAGATATTTCTTCTCTTATACTCTTCTGACCACATGTGAAGCCCATGTCCAGGATCCGTCTGTGTGTGGCTCTTGATGCAGTAACTCCAGCCTCCTCTCGTTGAGAAGCTCCACCACACATTTGAATGGCCTTTTCCTGACAATCCTCATCCCTGCAGCTTGTGCACCTTTTTCTTCCACACTTTTCCCTTCCACTTAACTTTCTATCCATGTGCTTTGATGCAGCACTTTGAGAACATCCGACTTGTTTTGCGATTCCCTTTTGAGGCTTTGGCTGCTTGTGGAGGGTGTCAGTGATGGTTTCTGCACAGCTGTCAGGTCAGCGGTCTCTTCCCATGATTGTGAACTTTCTGATCCAGACGGAGAGACATTTAAAGGCTCAGGAACCCTTTGCAGGTGTTTTGGATGAATCATCTGATGAGAGTGTGACACTTTGAGCCTAAAATACTGAATCTTTTCACAATATCCTAAGAGATTTTGAGGTTTTCATAAGCTGTAAGCCATAATCATCAAAAGGCTTGAAATATCTCACTTTGCTTGTAATGAGTCTATATAATACATTAGTTTCATCTTTTAAGTTGAACTACTGAAATAAATGAACTTTTGTACGATATTATAGTTTTTCGAGTGTCTCCTGTATATTCTATATTGGCTTTATATACACCTTTGACTGGTCATAATGTGTGTTTATGTTTATAATATATAGTGTACACTATATGGACAGAAGTATCGGGTCATTATGGGATGACATTACCGCCCCTGTTGGTGTAAAGGTCAGACGAGACGTGTGTGTCGGTCCAGAGTCCAGTGCTGGCGTGCTTCACTCTCTGAGATCCGGCGCTTGGCATTGATCGCTGATGTGCGGCTCGTGCTGGGTTTAAACACCTGTGGCAATGGGTCTGATTCAAACACCTCAGTTCAGTCATTAAGAGCTGTGTCCAAAACTTCTGTCCATATTTAAGTTTTTTTAAAATAAAACAATAAAGAGATATATTTTTAAAAGAATTGAAATGATATTCTCTCCAACAACAGTATTGTCTCAAGCACGCCAGGCTCCACCCTCTCCCAGACACAACGTGCACCTTCACCAGAAAACTGCTCACACACACCTGCACGTCATCATCACAGCATCACCACCTGCACTTAAACCCCACGCATTCACTCACTCACTGTCCGGTCTCGTTTGCACATGCTCACACTACTGCTGGCTTCCACGGACTCACCTGTGTTATCATGTCATTATCATGTCATTATTTTTCATATATTTGACCTTTATTCTACACTGCTCTGTCCCTCCTTGTAAAACGGTCTGATGGTTTCCGGGTTGTATGAAGCAATGGGCTCAGATTGGTTAGCTGGCCCAGTGTGTTGTGATTCGCTAACCGCCTAGTGCACATTTGTCGGAAACGTCACGCCACTTACCTTTACCGGAGGCTGTATTTTGGGTAGTATTACACTCTCAGAAAAAAAGGTACAGTGGAGGTACAATTTCCCCTACAATAAACCATTAGCAGGCAAGTTCGGTCCTAGTGAGCCGATGTCCTGCAGAGTTTGGCTCCAACCCTGAAAGACATCTATAGAAGCTCTTATTGAGAATTAACAGAGGTTTAGATGTTGGTTTTATTGAAAATGTGTGGTCACCTTTATGGCGATCGGTGTTTCCTTTAGTTGAGCAGTTTAACTCTTGGCTTTTTTATTTGAGTTTGTGGTTTTTGTTACAGTGTTAACAAAACACATAATCTGTTCAAATCAAAAGAAGCCATAAACAAAAATTGTCATGAAGAAAAATGTATGACTGAACTCCTCACCGACTAAAACTATTAATAAATTATATTCACCAACAATGCTTTCTTGCCACAGATCAGGCATTATGAATTTTGAATTTTAAATACATTCTAGGGGGAAAAAAGTTTAGATGCACACAGATATCAAGAATCAGCATATGAATCTCAACAATGGTGACATACTTAATGCTGCAATGCATGCTGGGAGCCATGAGTTTTATACTGTGGTGGCTTAGTAGGGTTGGAGCTAAACTCTACAGGACATCAGGACTTAGAGGTACACAAATGTACCCTTAAGGGTACCACCCCAGTGACGGACACTTAAGGCCAATTTATACTTCTGCGTCGAGTGCACGCAGAGGTTACGGCGTACTATACGCATAGACGCGTTGGATACGCCGTACCCTTACGCGCACCTCTCCAAAAATGTAACAACGCGTCAATTCTACGCGGACCGCAAGCGCTGTGATTGGTCTGCCAGAACCCTTCCCTCAGGTCAATAAATAAATGAAAAATCTGCGATAGGAGTGTGTGTGTGTGTGTGTCCAGAAATGGGATGATAGTTCCTTACGTCTGCTATAACACAATATTTTGCAGTCCAGCGATTCTTTATGGTAGTAAATAAATACATAGATCCGCTGAATATAGTTTATTTATTTTCTCATTAAAACCAAAGATGTTAATCAGTAATTGTATATCAAGAACAGGGACACATTAGGGTATATTTCGTGAATGAAGTCTCTGCAACAGCAATCGATTGATTTCACAAACACATTCCAGCGCCAGATCGCCTTATTTAACTTTACTAATCAACTAGAGATGCTTAATTTGTATTAGATACAACAACTCAAGCTGCAAGAAAAGCCGCTCTCTCACTGCTGCTGATATTCCGACATGAATGTACAGATTCTATAGCCTGGATGCCAGCCGAACTTAGCCCCGCCCACAACATTTTTCCTCGGGCAGTTCGGTCTGGACTTGATCCACAGAGAAGTAATTATGCCCGAACAGAAACTGTTCGGACCAATGAAATTGTCAGGGCGGGCTTTAGACGATGATGGACAGATGATCAACAGTAATGTAATCATCCACGTCATCAAAGAGCGCCTGGGTTGAGTTTGTTCTAATCCTAAACGGAGAACTTGTTAGTATATGCATTCACCTTCACTATTTCTCTCAGAAATGATGATCCTGTTGGTAAGTACTCTGTGTATCCTAAAAATTATTTTTTTACAACACCGGCAAAGATCGTTTACAATCTTTTTCCTCTAACGTTAGGCTACTTATTCCAGCGTGCGTGCAGACAGGGTTGCCAAGTTTTTACAACAAAACCCGCCCAATTGCTAACGTTCCTCAAAACTAGCCCAAAACAAGCCCAATAGCTTTCCGGGGGGGGGGGGGGGGGTTCTCCGGGAAAAAAGGCATTTGGGGGGTAAAATATGTGTTATTTTGGCAGGGCTGGCAGCTAAAAATCGCATTCCTGGGTCTGTATATCACATAATTGGGGTCGCTTCAACCCGCGGACATGGCAACACAGTGCAGTTGAGTTCTGTTGACATTTGACAACTAACGTTATGCGTCGCTCCGTTGCTCTGATTGGTTGTAGGTCTATCCAATTGAGGTCTTTCCTGGTTCGGTTGAAACGCCCCATAATCACAGCCCAACGGAGCAGAATCAGACTCATATTCTGACTAGAATTGAGTATGACGACGTCAGGCTACAGATTCTACACACAACAAGCTGCTTCTTCTTCGGCTGTTCTCTTGATTACACCATCATGCCCGAGGACACTGCCTACTAGCGTCTGCATGTGTAATTGCACATTGACGCAGACAACAGCGCAGAAGTATAAATGCTCACGACGGCGTCGGCTACGCGTGCAGCCTACGCCGTACACTCAACGCAGAAGTATAAATTGGCCTTTATACCTTAAAAGGTACAATTTTGTACTCTTTTTTTTGAGAGTGTAGAAACAATGGCGTCAATAGAACCATACCAATTTGAGCCCGAATCAGACCCAGACAATTTTAGTGAGGATGATCGAGCAGAACCTGTTCAGTCCTCAAGAGTAAAGACTGCGGATCTATAGTGATCGCTACTGAATGGCACTGTTACTTTTGTATTTTTAAAACGATTATAGCCAAATATCTGTCGCAAGAACTATTAACCCAAAACGAACACTAAACATTGGCTTTACTATAGTAGCCAAATCACACACAGAACCATGTTTAGCCTGCCTGTAGATAAACAATACATAAAAGCTCTAATCAAAGAATCATTTACACTAATGCCAAGTTCGCTGTTGAGATTTAAAAAAGTTTGTAATATTAGGTTTTTGTCGGATAACGTTAAGTATGAATGAGCATTTAACAAACTGAAACATAATTCATACTTACAGGTTGTGGCCCGTAAACAGCTTCTGTTTTTAAATCCATCTTTCAGGACAAGCCGTTGTGCGAATCCTGTATTGAACTCGTGAAGATTGTGGAAGTTTTCCTCCGTGAAATGTGCAGCGGGAGCCGTTGTTCATTCACACTGGCAGTGTTTGTCTCGCGCAGCTGAACCGCGGCTCATGTATTGCAAATACAGACGAATATTGTCCATTATGTCACATTTTCCGGTCTTCTCCTCCGACCCCTGTCTGTCTCGTGCTTTGATTTATGATGGGCAGCATATATCTGCTGCAAACGCGATGCGACCTGTTCCCCTCTGTCTCATACACACATGCATATAACATGTTGTATGTTAAACGCTCTGCAACGCACCCCCGTCCCACAAGGAAGGCTGAACAAAGTGGACCTGCAATCCGGATGAAAATAACAGCGTTTCGTCTGCATTGCGGCAACACCACTCCAGCCTACTAACTATACCACCACAACAACTCTTCCTCACAGCAATACAAAATGGCCTCACCTCCCCTTATTTAATATTCTCGGAGGAGGGGTTTATGTAAATATTGGGGCTGGTGATGTCAGAGACCCTGGAGGAATGTCTGTAGTCCCTACCGGCCGTTTGCTGTATTAGAAATTGATTTCTTTAAAAGCAAATATCTCCCTTTGCTTTAAACTTTGAACGTTGTAACTTTGCAGATGTTGTTTATGCTCAAACAGCAACATTACACACTAGCTAAAGTTAGAATAGTGAAATCGTGTTTTACCACCCCTTTAGATGGACACTCTCCCAGAAGAAACACATGAGCAGAGATAAAGATGTCATGAGTTCAGTCAGAGGTCAGAGGGAGATAAAGGGTCTGACATTTAAGAGAAAACTATACATCTTTAAAACACACATGCTCATTTTATACAAACACATTTTTGAATCCACAGTATATATTTATTTATTATTCATTCGTAAATTATCGGTACGTTTTTGAGTCGTCATGATGTGACATTTTAAAACAAGAATCATTCGCCCAATATAGCGGGTAATCAGGCAAATTACCGGTCCGTGGGACGGGGCGTGGTCACCTGATCATTCGCCCAATATAGCGGGTAATCGGGCAAATAACCGGTCCGTGGGACGGGGCGTGGCGTGAGAGTGGTCAGGGGGGGTCACCTGATCATTCGCCCAATATAGCGGGTAATCGGGCAAATAACCGGTCCGTGGGACGGGGCGTGGCGTGAGAGTGGTCAGGGGGGGTCACCTGATCATTCGCCCAATATAGCGGGTAATCGAGCAAATTACCGGTCCGTGGGACGGGGCGTGGTCACCTGATCATTCGCCCAATATAGCGGGTAATCGGGCAAATAACCGGTCCGTGGGACGGGGCATGGCGTGAGAGTGGTCAGGAGGGGTCACCTGATCATTCGCCCAATATAGCGGGTAATCGAGCAAATTATCGGTCCGTGGGACAGGGGCGTGACCTGGGAGTGGGCACCTGATCATTCGCCCAATATAGCGGGTAATCAGGCAAATAACCGGTCCGTGGGACGGGCGTGGCTTGGAAGTGGTCAGTGGGGGTTACAATATCATTCGCCCAATATAGCGGGTAATCGGGCAAATTACCGGTCCGTGGGATGGGGGCGTGGCCTGGGAGTGGTCAGGGGAGTGGTCACCTGATCATTCGCCCAATATAGCGGTAATCGGGCAAATAACCGGTCCGTGGGACGGGGCGTGGCCTGGGAGTGGTCAGGGGGGGTCACCTGATCATTCGCCCAATATAGCGGGTAATCGGGCAAATTACCGGTCCGTGGGACGGGGCGTGGCTTGGGAGTGGTCAGTGGGGGTTACATGATCATTTGCCCAACATAGCGGGTAATTGGGCAAATAACCGGTCCGTGGGACGGGGCGTGGCTTGGGAGTGGTCAGTGGGGGTTACATGATCATTTGCCCAACATAGCGGGTAATCGGGCAAATAACCGGTCCGTGGGACGGGGCGTGGCCTGGGAGTGGTCAGTGGGGGTTACATGATCATTTGCCCAACATAGCGGGTAATCGGGCAAATAACCGGTCTGTGGGACGGGGCGTGGCTTGGGAGTGGTCAGTGGGGGTTACATGATCATTTGCTCAAACATAGCGGGTAATCGGGCAAATAACCGGTCCGTGGGACGGGGCGTGGCGTGAGAGTGGTCAGGAGGGGTCACCTGATCATTCGCCCAATATAGCGGGTAATCGAGCAAATTACCGGTCCGTGGGACGGGGGCGTGACCTGGGAGTGGGCACCTGATCATTCGCCCAATATAGCGGGTAATCAGGCAAATAACCGGTCCATGGGACGGGCGTGGCTTGGAAGTGGTCAGTGGGGGTTACAATATCATTCGCCCAATATAGCGGGTAATCGGGCAAATAACCGGTCCGTGGGACGGGGCGTGGCTTGGGAGTGGTCAGTGGGGGTTACATGATCATTTGCCCAACATAGCGGGTAATCGGGCAAATAACCGGTCCGTGGGCGTGGCCTGGGAGTGGTCAGGGGAGTGGTCACCTGATCATTCGCCCAATATAGCAGGTAATCAGGCAAATAACCGGTCCGTGGGACGGGGGCGTGGCTTGGGAGTGGTCAGTGGGGGTTACATGATCATTCGCCCAATATAGCGGGTAATCGGGCAAATAACCGGTCCGTGGGACGGGGGCGTGGCCTGGGCGTGGTCAGGGGAGTGGTCACCTGATCATTCGCCCAATATAGCGGTAATCGGGCAAATTACCGGTCCGTGGGACGGGGCGTGGCCAGGGAGTGGTCAGGGGGGGTCACCTGATCATTCGCCCAATATAGCGGGTAATCGGGCAAATTACCGGTCCGTGGGACGGGGGCGTGGCCTGGGAGTGGTCAGGGGAGTGGTCACCTGATCATTCGCCCAATATAGCGGTAATCGGGCAAATAACCGGTCCGTGGGACGGGGCGTGGCCTGGGAGTGGTCAGGGGGGGTCACCTGATCATTCACCCAATATAGCGGGTAATCGGGCAAATTACCGGTCCGTGGGACGGGGCGTGGCCTGGGAGTGGTCAGGGGAGTGGTCACCTGATCATTCGCCCAATATAGCGGTAATCGGGCAAATAACCGGTCCGTGGGACGGGGCGTAGCCTGGGAGTGGTCAGGGGGGTCACCTGATCATTCGCCCAATATAGCGGGTAATCGGGCAAATTACCGGTCCGTGGGACGGGGCGTGGCTTGGGAGTGGTCAGTGGGGGTTACATGATCATTTGCCCAACATAGCGGGTAATTGGGCAAATAACCGGTCCGTGGGACGGGGCGTGGCTTGGGAGTGGTCAGTGGGGGTTACATGATCATTTGCCCAACATAGCGGGTAATCGGGCAAATAACCGGTCCGTGGGACGGGGCGTGGCTTGGGAGTGGTCAGTGGGGGTTACATGATCATTTGCCCAACATAGCGGGTAATCGGGCAAATAACCAGTCCGTGGGACGGGGCGTGGCCTGGGAGTGGTCAGTGGGGGTTACATGATCATTTGCCCAACATAGCGGGTAATCGGGCAAATAACCGGTCTGTGGGACGGGGCGTGGCTTGGGAGTGGTCAGTGGGGGTTACATGATCATTTGCTCAAACATAGCGGGTAATCGGGCTAATAACCGGTCCGTGGGACGGGGCGTGGCTTGGGAGTGGTCAGTGGGGGTTACATGATCATTTGCCCAACATAGCGGGTAATCGGGCAAATTACCGGTCCGTGGGACGGGGCGTGGCTTGGGAGTGGTCAGTGGGGGTTACATGATCATTTGCCCAACATAGCGGGTAATTGGGCAAATAACCGGTCCGTGGGACGGGGCGTGGCTTGGGAGTGGTCAGTGGGGGTTACATGATCATTTGCCCAACATAGCGGGTAATCGGGCAAATAACCGGTCCGTGGGACGGGGCGTGGCTTGGGAGTGGTCAGTGGGGGTTACATGATCATTTGCCCAACATAGCGGGTAATCGGGCAAATAACCGGTCCGTGGGACGGGGCGTGGCCTGGGAGTGGTCAGTGGGGGTTACATGATCATTTGACCAACATAGCGGGTAATCGGGCAAATAACCGGTCCGTGGGACGGGGCGTGGCCTGGGAGTGGTCAGTGGGGGTTACATGATCATTTGCCCAACATAGCGGGTAATCGGGCAAATAACCGGTCCGTGGGACGGGGCGTGGCCTGGGAGTGGTCAGTGGGGGTTACATGATCATTTGACCAACATAGCGGGTAATCGGGCAAATAACCGGTCCGTGGGACGGGGCGTGGCCTGGGAGTGGTCAGTGGGGGTTACATGATCATTTGCCCAACATAGCGGGTAATCGGGCAAATAACCGGTCCGTGGGACGGGGCGTGGCTTGGGAGTGGTCAGTGGGGGTTACATGATCAATTGCCCAACATAGCGGGTAATCGGGCAAATAACCGGTCCGTGGGACGGGGCGTGGCCTGGGAGTGGTCAGTGGGGGTTACATGATCATTTTACCAACATAGCGGGTAATCGGGCAAATAACCGGTCCGTGGGACGGGGCGTGGCCTGGGAGTGGTCAGTGGGGGTTACATGATCATTTGCCCAACATAGCGGGTAATCGGGCAAATAACCGGTCCGTGGGACGGGGCGTGGCCTGGGAGTGGTCAGTGGGGGTTACATGATCATTTTACCAACATAGCGGGTAATCGGGCAAATAACCGGTCCGTGGGACGGGGCGTGGCCTGGGAGTGGTCAGTGGGGGTTACATGATCATTTGCCCAACATAGCGGGTAATCGGGCAAATAACCGGTCCGTGGGACGGGCCGTGGCCTGGGAGTGGTCAGTGGGGGTTACATGATCATTTGACCAACATAGCGGGTAATCGGGTAAATAACCGGTCCGTGGGACGGGGCGTGGCCTGGGAGTGGTCAGTGGGGGTTACATGATCATTTGCCCAACATAGCGGGTAATCGGGCAAATAACCGGTCCGTGGGACGGGGCGTGGCTTGGGAGTGGTCAGTGGGGGTTACATGATAATTTGCCCAACATAGCGGGTAATCGGGCAAATAACAGGTCCGTGGGACGGGGCGTGGCCTGGGAGTGGTCAGTGGGGGTTACATGATCATTTGACCAACATAGCGGGTAATCGGGCAAATAACCGGTCCGTGGGACGGGGCGTGGCCTGGGAGTGGTCAGTGGGGGTTACATGATCATTTGCCCAACATAGCGGGTAATCGGGCAAATAACCGGTCCGTGGGACGGGGCGTGGCTTGGGAGTGGTCAGTGGGGGTTACATGATCATTTGCCCAACATAGCGGGTAATCGGGCAAATAACCGGTCCGTGGGACGGGGCGTGGCCTGGGAGTGGTCAGTGGGGGTTACATGATCATTCGCCCAATATAGCGGGTAATCGGGCAAATTACCGGTCCGTGGGACGGGGCGTGGCTTGGGAGTGGTCAGTGGGGGTTACATGATCATTTGCCCAACATAGCGGGTAATCGGGCTCGGAGGACAGGGGCGTGGCTTAGGAGCGGTTAGCAGGGGTCACTCACCCACTGCAGAGGGGAATCGGGCAGATAACGGGTTCGTGGGAAAGGGGGACTCGAGAAAGTGACCGATCCCAGTTTATAGGAATGGCTGAGAAGCCCGTAGGAACAATCCGGAACTGGGACGGTGATTCTGCCCCACAGTGGATGAAGGCGGTACTGCCTCTGGGGGCCTCGGACTTCGGAGCGCTCCCGTCTGACCCCCGGCAGGGTCAGGGCCGCCATAACCGTCCTCGCCGCTTTGACAGCCCCCAAGAAAATTTCAACTGCGTTTGGGGCCACGCTCCCCGGATACCGAATGGACGTTTTATGGATCTCGGGACTACCTGGAGTAAGAAAAAAAGCTTGCTGTGACTCGTGTGATGTGTCAGCTCCTCTTCTTTCTATTTTATAGAGCATGCTCAGTTATATGAAATGAGAAGAGCAAGGCCTGTAGTTAGGGAGTAGTTGATATTTAAGGGAAATATAATGATATTTTAAAATATTCTTTAGTCCTGTTGCACGACTCAAAGTAGTAGCTGGATTCTCCTACTAATATTATATTTCGTTCTGTGTGGTTTTTAGCATTTTTATTACTGCCATAGCAACTTGCAAAATTGCATTTGAATAAGATTTGACTCTGTTATTACCGAGAGAGCTTTGCACTTAACTTGCCTATATCCAGGCATAAATTGGTATTGATTTAAAGCCATTCACGGCCTATCATCTGCGCGTTGAAGTGTAATTATCTGAGCCAGCTGCTCTCACTCAGCCACGAATAGGTTCTATTTAACGAGCGTTCCATAGCTGGCGCGGAAGCGTCAGCGGGAGCGTTCAGCCCGCATTTCAGCCTCCGCGTGTGAAGACCGACGCGGGTAAAGACATCTGTATTCGACTCTTCCTCTGCGCGACTCCTCCGAGGCAACGACTCCGATAAGGCACCTAGTTATCTTCATTCTTCTCCTTTCATCTTCCTTTCCTCTCTCTAACCATGTGCGTCCACTCCATCCCCGTTATCTCGCAACCACGCCCCACTATTACACGTAGACGTAGACGGCACCGTAACACTGCTAATCTACGTCCGGTTCCCTCCTCCTCTAATGCCCCTCCGTCTCTTTCTTTTTCTGTGGGGCTATGGAATTGTCAGTCAGCTGTCAATAAAGCTGACTTCATTCCTGCCTTTGCCACTCAATCCGCTCTCAAAATCCTGGCCTTGACTGAGACCTGGATCCGTCCAGAAGACTCAGCAACACCTGCTGCTCTCTCTAATAACTTCTCTTTCTCCCACACCCCTCGCCAGACTGGGAGGGCTGGGGGCACAGGTCTTCTCATTTCTAACAATTGGAAATACTCATCTCACACAGCTCTTTACAATAACAACACATTTGAATATCATGCTATAACGCTTACAACTCCCACTAAAATACATATTGTAGTCATTTACCGCCCCCCAGGTCCACTGACCACCTTTGTCCATGAACTAGATGTTCTGCTATCCTCATTTCCAGAGGATGGCTGCCCACTCATAGTACTCGGCGACTTCAACATTCACCTGGACAAATCCTATGCTTCAGATTTCCACACCCTCCTAGCTTCATTCGATCTCAAACGCCTCATCACTTCACATACCCACAAATCTGGTAAGCATCTGGACCTCATTTACACACGCAGCTGCTCTACTGACAGCATTTTGGTCAAACCTCTACACATCTCAGATCACTTTTTCATCACATTTAATCTTCAACTTACTACTCACACACCACCAGTTCCTCCACCAGTTACTTTCAGGCGAAACCTGCGCTCACTCTCTCCTTCTCATCCCTCCTCTGCTCTGTCATCCTCCCTTCCCTCATCCACACAATTCTCTTCCATGGACGTTAACACTGCAACTGACACTTTATGCTCCACTTTAACTTCATGTCTAGACAATATCTGCCCCCTTTCTTTTAGGCCAGCACGAGCTACTCCCTCTAACCCTTGGTTATCTGATGTTATTCGTGAACACCGGACGATACTCAGGGCAGCAGAGAGGAAATGGCATAAATCAAATCACCCATCTGATCTAGCTAAGTATCAATCTTTGCTCTCATCCTTCTCAGATGAAGTACATTCAGCTAAATCTTCTTATTTCCAAAACAAAATCAGCAGCACCTCAAACTCACGCACATTATTCAGAACATTCAACTCTCTGCTCTGTCCTCCTCCACCACCTCCCTATCTCCAGACGACTTTGCACAATTCTTCACAAACAAAACTACAACTATCAGCAATCAGTTCTCACCCCCGCGCACTGTCGATTTTAGATCAGCCACTTCCACAACCTCATTTTCCACACTCACTGAGGCCGAAGTATCTAAACTTCTCCTCTCCAGCCATCCTACCACCTGTCCTCTCGATCCCATTCCCTCACACCTCCTTCAAGCCATCTCTCCTACACTCCTACCAGCACTCACACACATCATCAACACATCGCTCTGCACTGGCACTTTCCCTACCACTTTCAAGCAGGCTCGGGTAACTCCACTGCTTAAGAAACCCACTTTAAACGCATCAGTCATAGATAACTACAGACCTGTCCCTCTCCTGTCATTCATAGCAAAAACTCTTGAACGAGTTGTTTTCAACCAGGTTTCATCCTTCCTCTCACAGAATAATCAGCTGGACACTAACCAATCCGGTTTCAAAAGGGGCCACTCCACAGAGACTGCATTACTGTCGGTCACCGAAGCCCTGCGGATAGCTAAAGCTGAGTCCAAATCATCAGTCCTCGTCCTCCTTGATCTATCTGCTGCCTTTGACACAGTCAATCATCAGATTCTTCTGTCCACCCTCTCATCACTGGGCATCACAGGGACTCCGCTCCATTGGTTTGAATCTTATATCACAGGTAGGTCCTTCAAGGTTGCCTGGAGAGGAGAGGAATCCCAAGCGCATCAACTGACCACGGGGGTTCCTCAGGGCTCAGTGCTTGGACCTCTCCTTTTCTCCATTTACACTACTTCATTAGGTCCCATCATACAGGCACATGGCTTCTCATATCCCTGTTATGCTGATGACACTCAGCTATACCTTTCATTCCAACCAGACGACCCCACAGTAGCTGCACGAATCTCCAGCTGTCTGGCTGACATCTCTGCATGGATGAGTAAAAATCACCTACAGCTCAACCTGGCAAAGACTGAGTTCCTCATCTTTCCCGCCAGTCCCACTATGCAACATGACTTCACCATCCAGCTAGGTACATCCCTGATCTCCCCTTCAAAATCAGTCAGAAATCTTGGAGTTACATTTGATGACAGAGAACACATTGCTAAGACAGCTCGCTCATGCAGGTTTGCGCTCTACAACATCAGGAAGATCGGACCGTTCCTAACAGAACACGCAACACAGCTTCTTGTCCAGGCCCTGGTTATTTCTAGACTTGACTACTGCAATGCGCTTCTGGCTGGACTCCCCTCTTGTGCGATCCAAACACTTCGAATGATCCAGAATGCAGCGGCACGTCTGGTCTTCAATGAGCCCAAAAGGACCCACGTCACACCACTCTTCATCTCTCTGCACTGGCTACCACTCGCATCAAGTTTAAGGCGCTGACGCTTGCCTACAGATCCACCACTCGCTCAGCTCCTGCATACTTTGACTCGATTCTACAAATCCACACCCCCACCAGAAGCCTTCGTTCAGCTAAGGAGCGAAGGCTTGTGGTACCTTCACAGAGAGGCAAAAAATCCCTTTCCAGAACATTTTCATTCAACGTTCCCAGCTGGTGGAACGATCTGCCCACCGCCATCCGAAATGCTGATTCGTTGACAACATTCAAAAGTCAACTAAAAACTCATCTCTTCCATGAGCACTTAACCTCTTAATAAAATAAAATAAAATAAAAAAATAAAAAAAAAATATTTCCTTTCCTCTTTCTCCTCCTCTTTCCCTCCCTACTCTAGCCTGTGCTACACTGAGAAATGTACACGGACTAAGTATTTCAGGCACTTGTTGCGCTCACTCGACTCTTCACGACCATTCGCTTATTGTACCCCCAAGTTGTAAGTCGCTTTGGATAAAAGCGTCTGCTAAATGCATAAATGTAAATGTAAATTTAACTTTTTTTTTTCAAACCTAGTCTGTGGGGTAAAACGCCCCAGGGAGCATCCCACTATCAAAAATACTGTAGCCTAGTTACATCACATTCTTTGTTTTTCTATCAAATATAATCTAACTAGGTGGTTGAATTTTTTTCGACCTCACACTAGCATCAGCTAGCTAGTTAGCCAGCCAGTTAGCATCAGCTAACAATATTTTTAAAAAAGGTTTATTTTCAAAATGGTTCATTAATAAATATTCATATTATTTTGGCTTGTCTTTTTAATGTTTAGCTAAACATTGTGGTACTCTGATTTTGCTGTATACGTATAAAGTAAACTACTTTGTCAGAGATTATACAAATACATTTTTTTGTTAAAAATCAAAACAATTCAAACTTTGGACATTTTTCATACTTGGTTTATAATTTATGTAATTGTCACTGAAAACTAGGATAACTATTCTAGACACATTTAACTTTTCAATTTCCCCCCAGTCCACCCTAACATATTCCAAAATAATGTTGCCCTAGCCTGTACATCATATCTCAGAGAAACATGCATTTGTAAGGAACAAACTATAAGATATGCAATACTATTGGGTAAATACAGTCATAAGAATAAAGTCTACATACAATCAGTTATATAAAACAAACCCACATGAAAAAATACTATAGTAGGCTATATTATAGTAAAATTACTCTAGTAAATACTATAGTGTTTTTGAACCGTACTATAGTAAATATAAGCTACTACAGTAAATTAACAAAGTGTAGAAAATACTATAATATACTGTAGTATCTTTACTATAGTGTGGTTCAAAAACACTATAGTATTTAGAGTGATTTTACTGTAATTTGACTATAATGACAGCACCATCAGCATAATGTTTAATTTCTTCTCTATACACGCATTAGATGCTCGCGACAATATCTAGTTTGATGGACATGAAAAGGTTGTGTACTGTACACACCAAGCGATTACAAAAAAGAGACGGAAAATTGCACTTTCTCGACGGTTCCTTGCTGCCACTTCGACGAGAGAAGCTCTTGGTTAACATTGCGATTGCTTTGAGTAGTATGAAGCTGCAGACTCGGAGCCTGCTGCATCTACAGTCCCGCACCCAGAGTCCCGCATTCTCAGGCCCCTCGTTTTTCGAGACAGTGCCTTCTATCAAATTGGATCGGGTAAACAATGCAATTGCAATGTGAAGGATTTAGGCCGAAACGTGAGTATCATCAATTTTATTTAACACATTTCTTTTTTAATCAAACCACTTTATAGCTCATCGACACCAACATGAATAGCTCATTTAATATTTGTAAAGATAGTTTTTTCCCGAAAATATTTTTTATAGCTTAGCTAGCCTTTAACCTTGGACTTTTTGTAGACAAGCCATTGTAAAATCCGATTAAAATTAAGGTAGACCAATTAAATACATTGAGTGTGTTAATATCAAAGAATGTCATCATTAATTATTTAATCAGATTTACAGTTTGACCTTTTTTTTAATGACCTTTTATCTTAAAACTATAAATTGAATTAATTAATGTCAAATGGAGTAATTTTTTTACTTTATATAATTTATGTAGCCTACTTAAATGAGTAGCCTACTTATAAAACTTACATATTAAAATTAATGCATGTTAATTAAACTGTGATATGAAGTTGTTGATATGAAGGATCCTGCAAATGGTGAAATAACTGTATCTGAATATATAAATATTTGAATATATATATATATATATATATATATATATATATATATATATATATATATATATATATATATATATATATATATATATATAATGAATATAAATATAAATGTATATAATATGAATATGAAATAATGTATATAAAATAACACTTTTTGTTTGCCCCACAGGATGTTCTCAATGGGAAACCAAAGTGGTTTCCCCCAAACCCACGTGTGCCAGTCTACATGGACAATAAGCAACAGCAGACATTCTTTCTGAACCCCTCAAAGCTCTGCTGGATAAGTCTAAAACTCAACTGAACTTCACAGATGAAGTGGAGTTAATTTGTAGTTTTCGTTTCCTGAGGTGGGCCCAAACATGTTTGTCAATTGGATTGTTTGTATTATTGCCATACATGCAATGTTTTATATGTTAATTAATTAATGTATTAATTTATATGGACAGGCCATCATTCATGGCCTATGTGAGATGCAGGCATTGTCCTGGCAGGAGCTGAGGAGGTGTTCCTCAGTGGCCTTACTTATCACCCTAGGTATGCTTGTAATTTGCATTTGCAAAAAATATATAATTTATTATTACACAATATTTTTGACAATGGCAATTATTTTAGTGAAGTCGAGGAATTTGACAGAGCCATTGCCAAACGAATGAAAAAACAGTCACCTAGCAGAAAGTAAAGTTATTATTTTACCTTATGCAATTGAAGATGTAAAGTAAAGTCACTAACAAAATTCTTTCTTACTTTTTTATTTTCTTTGTCCTTTTTACAGCAACGTGATGTTTAGGTGATCGTTAAATAAAGTACAGAATTGTTTATTATTGGTGTTTTGTCTATTCTTATTTGAGTTAAGCTTTGCAATGCATTCAAAATATCAAAAAACAGGGTTTGTAATGTTAGCATGGTATGTTAATTAGACCATTAGCATAGGTTGAACTGAAAGAAACATTGGAATTTGAAAAACATTGAGGCAATATAATAATCACACAATATTAATATTGATAATAAGATAGTTCAATCTGTAATTGTATCTCTTCCATCAGTAATTTTCTTTCGATTAGGCTAGCCTACCACCCACACACAAAAAATAACTACTGGGTAATTTGTTAGTCAGAGAACACAGTGTGTTTTTTGGCACATGCACTGAGCAGGGAACGCAAATATGTTATTTTGTTATTATTTTGTGTTAATTTATTTGAAAAACTTTAAAAGAAGCGAGACCGTTATATTGCATCCGGAGCCTCAGAATGCGGGACTCTGTGTGCAGGTGTTATACGATCTTCCGAACAGCAGGAGGCGCTGTCTCGAAAAACGAGGGGCCTGAGAATGCGGGACTCTGGGTGCGGGACTGTAGATGCAGCAGGCTCCGAGTCTGCAGCTTCATAATAGAGGGCCGAAGTAATGACGTCACTTTGTAGGCCAAAACGCGGAAGTGAGTTAGCATTTTAGCCCTATGGGTTCCCTCGCCCTAAAGTCTATGGGTTTTTTGAATGGGGTTTTGCTAAATCGCCTGAAATAAGGTCTGTGGTTAACAAAGCCTCTATATATTTTCACGTTTTAATCTATGACATAAAACACACTAGTTATAACCTGCTTGTGATTTTTTAAGACTTTATTGTGTCTTAAAAACGATGGTTGCTAACAAGTTGCTAAAAGGGACTACATCCTTTGGCGGGGACTTTAGACGTCATCGTGACAAACAGGCAATCTCTCACTAGCCCGCGTTTCAGCCTAATGCTGCGTTCACACCAAACGCGAATTGAGCGTCAGGCGCGAGTGATTTCAATGTTAAGTCAATGGAAAGGCGCGTTGACGCGCGTCTGGAGGTCCCGCGGCGCGGAAGGCGCGTTACGCGCGGCGCGAAGGACGCGAATCCGCCTCATTCGCGCGTCCAGTTCGCGCGAATGGCGCGAATTGGACGCGAATTGAGCGTCTTGCGCGATACGCGCGTTACACGCGAATGGTGCTTTTGTGCATTCACGCGTTTGAAGCGAATTCGCGTCTGACGCCCGAGTTGAAAAATTTGAACTTTGGCGTCAATTCGCGCCGCGTTAACCAATCAGGAGCCTGCTCGCTGCTGTCACGTGGTAAAGTGACGTGTATGAGAAACCCTGCATAAATTAAAAACAGTACTATTGTGTCACAAAATGTAGTTTTAAGACGTTTTCAGGTGGGAATGTAGTTGTTTAAAGCTCAAATCTGTGGTTTATTTATAAAGAGAGCGCCTATTTAAAAAAAATAATCTTGTGTTTTTGGAGTTGTGAGATCCAGGCGATCACCGGGCAATCACTGCTCATAACCCCGGCGAAGGCAGCCTTTCCTCGGCCAGTCCTTCTGGCGTCTGCCGCTGGCTCTGATGTCCTGTAGTGGTTCGTTTTGTGGTGATCTAACGGCCGAGCTTTGCTCTCATGAATCTATAATTTGTTGTCTGCCAAATCGTTTTGACTGAGGGCAAAGAGAAGTTTAATAACTTTATATTTTAAGGATATTTAAACATACATGCAGTGAAGATAATGTAGGAGTTGCCTGGACCACATTTGTGTGGCTATTAATGCTTAATATATATGTTTAATGAAAATGAAAAGAGGCAGAGTGGTGTTTTATGACATATTTCTCCTGGAGTGCCTTGAACGCGCGTCAATTTCGCTTCCAGCGCTCGATTTCTACGCGCGTCCAATTCTCTGCTGACGCGCGAATGCATTCAAAATGTACGCGCGTGAAACTAGACGCGGTAGACGCGATTTTGACGCTCAATTCGCGTTTGGTGTGAACGCAGCATAAGAATGAAGAACTTATGTGGCGTGAATAAATCGCGCTATTCGCGCAAAGTTGGATGCTTGAACATTTGGAGTTTACTCTCTTCACATGTTTGTCTCGTTGAGAAATGGCTGACATGGGCTGTGTTTACATGTCTTTTTGTGTTAAAATCTACTGTTAATGTGTGACAACTTAGTTTTAAGACTTTTTCAGTCGATAATGTAGTTGTTTAAAGCTCAAATCTGTGGTTTATTTATAAGAAGAGTGCCTATTTAAACATTTTATCTGGTGTTATCGGAGTTGTGAGCTCCAGTGAGTCAGCGGCGGTCAGCGCTTGTTTAGCCGGCGAGAGTTGACTTTCCTCGGCTAGTCCTTCTGCCGTCTGCCGCTGGCTCTGATGTCTCTGTGGCGTCTCCAGCTATAATTAGTCTTGTGGAGATTTAACGGCCCATATTTGCTCTCATGGATCTATAATTTGTTCCCTGGCAAATCGTTTAGGCTGAGTGCAAAGATAAGTTTCATTACTTGTTTATTTTTTAGGCTATAACTACCGTTGTAAGTTAGCCGACTAGCACTGACTTTGAATGTTTGACTGAATTGTTTGCTTTATTTCATGTGTAGCTTATTATACGTTTTGTATTATTGATCATACATAAACTTGCATTTAACAAAAAGAGTCTGGGTTGAGTTTCATGTAATTTAATGTTATCACAGTGATAATCATATTGTCTGAAAAAACATTAACAAAAGATAAATCTCAGAGAGGCACGCATAAACAAAATTAGTTTCTAACATTTTTGGAAAAAACGAATGGGCAATATTTCTCATGAAAAAGTGGATAAGTGTTCATACACAGCGCAGATCATAATGAGCGAGCGTGCTTTTAAATAAAGTTTGAGGAAGCTTGATGATGACGTTGATCCGCGACCATGGTGTGCTGTAGTCCGTTTATAGCCTACCGTTAGCATTTTATATCTGACGGCTTTATTTGGGCTTCAAAATGTATACATTTTGGATTAACTTGTAAAGATTATCTTGGTAGACAAAACGTGTAAGGGTCATTACTCTTTGTTGAACACAGATCTTATTTTTTGCGATTTTCCAAAAGTCTATGGGGAAAATGAATGGCTTTTTGATCGAGGGAACCCATGCGCCGCTAACTTCCGGGTTGGCCTACAAAGTGACGTCATTACTTCGGCACTCTATGTTGGATGCTTTTGCACATTGTTCAATGGAAAAAACCGTGGGAGTTATTATCAGCCTCCCACGTTTCACATTAATACTATTTTGGGGGATATTCGCCGTTTGTCTCTCATGTCGTGCGTGGAATATCGAAAACAAAACATAATAACCAGAAAAGGGTTGTCTTACAATACAAACGGAATAAGTTAGTCAGAAGAGGCGTGTCCACAGACAGAGTAACTTTACTTTCGATCTGTAAGGTATAAATTAATGTTGCAAATATTCGCGACAAAGTCCTGGTATCTTCACAGTGAATACTAAGGTTGTCGACTTCACTGAAGGAGGTAAGAACAAGTTTGGGTCACTTTTCTGCCATGAAGCCTCTGTCACGAGATTGAGTTTGACTCGGATCGATATTGTTGTTGTTTTTCTGGACGCGTAACATAAGATGTTTTATTGTTATTATTTTTTAGACTGGGGATTGGTTATCATCGGCTTATAATAATTCAAATCGCTTGAATATTTATCTATACACCAAAAATATTGATTCCTGGGTACAATCTATATGAGTTATTGTTAGCAGAGCATGGTTTCCAGAGACAACACAGGACTACGTTTTGCTCTTTCACGACATCCAGTCACTCTGACTGGCATATTTTATTTAAACAATAGACAGGTGCATTAATTCAATCACTGATTAAGTCACATGACACGATTGCAGTGTGATTGCCTGGCCCACAGAAATAACATAACTGAGAAAAGTAATACAAATGTAAACATAAATGTAAATAGAATCATAAATGAGAGCATAATAATTATACATATTAACAGTTATTGATTTATGAACTTGAAGTCACCATGAAATCAAAATTCTTGTTTGATGACGTGCGAGGGCAGCTGTCACGTGAGATCGCAGCAATACAACGAATTCCCGCAGGACAAAATAAAGTCACGCCCCACATATTTTTTCCTCATTCGAGATGCCATTTCGACAATCTATGGAAAAGAAAAGACAACTGTAACACTTTACAATACGAGTAATAGGCCTATGCATTAATTCATTATGCACAGATAATCACACGTTAATGTATGACTCATGAAGAACTAAAGCATTTATTACTGCATCAGCAACAAATGAAGTTTCTATATGATTAATAGATTAAGTAATATATGAATCGCTAAAGTTTAAAACTTAAGTAAAGTTGGCTGCATATTCACAGATTCAAATTTCCCGGATCAATAGTGAGCTAAACGCTGTTACTACACAAATAAGGCCTCTTAGTAGCGTAGACAAGCAGCTACAACTTTATTTTCCCCGAAACCAGCAACAAATATATTTTGCATATACACTGTAATACACTGTAGCCTACTGTCACCAAATTCAGTTCACACATCACTGCTGTCCTGATAGCTATACTACAACACATTTTTTTTTTTTTGCATATTGTTCATGATTTTTCATAATAAAAAATATTTAATAACTTCACTGTAATAAAGACATTTTCCCAAAATAAGTATTGTAGTATAACTATCAGGACTAATCAGTTAACTTATTGAAAATTAACTCAAAACCCATAACCACACTGACATATTGCTTAACAATTAGTTAAAGTCAAAACATAATGATACCTTTGCAAATCATTAGCAAATCATTTTGAAGTAAAAAAATAAAACTTGGGGTAAGATGGGCCCTGAGTGTAGTGTTGTTCCTAGTGTTTTTATTTTTAAATTGAATAATTAGTGTAATTAATATGGTTATTATTCAGCATTTCCAGGAATTATATTAGTAGGTTTTAGACATCTTTGTTTTCATTAAAACCTACAGGTTATTGAGTGAAATCATTCATTTTGCATTCATAGTGTTGCTATTATGACATATCTTCATTTAAAATATGGGCAGTTAAATATGTAAATATTCATAAGCCACAGAATAATTTAACCTTTCAGATGAATCTATTTTACTGGGATTGCTTTGTCTGTCATCGGTTATTCAACTAAATTGTCAAAATGCAACTTTAAATAGAATAGTTGATTTAATGACACTTTAAAAAAATATATATTAATAAGAATGATATCAAAAGTCATTTATACTGTACGTTCTGTAAAAGTTTACCCCAGTAGTGGCGTAAGATTCTATAACAACCAAATGTATTTCCTGTAATAACACATTGGCTGATTCACCATAATCCTGCACATGCTAAATATGTTATCATTGAAAAGGAAATGCACATTGTTATTAAAGGATGCATCTTCCTCCATCTGCTTACCTTTATCTAACCTATAGACGGCTGATTATGATTATGACTGTGAGTCAGAGAGACTGACTAACACCAGCGTTGAACAGTAATGAGCAAAGTTACCACACTAACTTCATTTTTCTCGGTAGCATGACAGTAGTTCAGATGTTTTCAAGTGTAGCATTTCCAGCAACAAAGGAATAGCTGAGGCGTGACCAAACCATCATGAGGATGGAAAAAATCTCTTGTTTGTGCTTTATTAGCATGATAAATATTCACACTATACATTCTTATTCATATTGCCTTGCAGCATTTACAATTTACTTGCAGCAATTTTACTTTGTTGCTATATGTCCTGCATATAGATAGAATGGAAAGAAATACCAAATATACAGTTTAAAAAAGAAAAATGGAAAGGCTACAAACTACAAAAATAGTCTTGTGTTCACCTAATAAGAAGAGCAGTTTATGTATGTGTGTGGCGGTAGCATATGTTTAAATCTGTTTTATGTGAATGTGTTTGATTTGTTCTTGTATTTGTGTGTATTTGGCTCAGTTGTGTTGTGATTGCAGTGTAGATCTGTGTGTCTTCCTGTGCTGTCATAGCCACGTTTTCCTGTGTCTGTGGCTTTCTATGGCATTGTTGTCTCAGCTGAGTTTGTATCTTGTTTTCGGGGATATTTTTTATTATATTATATTTTCTGATCCGCACTGAACAAATGTAATTTCCATCACATGCAAATATTTGATTAGCATATAGAATTTTGTACATTATTTTTTTTAAAGTTATGAGGTGGTGGAAATGACTGGGTGTTGTGGAAATGACAATGAATGGACGTCCATGTAGAAAAACAGAACAAATGTATTTGAAACCCATTTAACAAATCATTAGTCATTAGTCTGTTTGGTTCCATAACCAGATGAACAGTTACAGTCTTACTGTAAACAACTTTAACCACAAACATTTACATGAAAAATGTTATCTTAAAAATAGATGAAAAGGCATTTCAACAAATATATATTTGAATAAATACATTAGCGTTGTACATTTCAATAAATAAAATATTCATATGTAGTCACTCAATCTATGAATTGCACCTTGTAAGCATAAATGTCAATCCTACAGTATTTTGTAAAAAAAAAAAATCCAAGCTAGTATTACAGATTAGCTATGAATTGGTAGCAAGCATTGCATGCATACAAAATACATCTATTTGTGTTAAAATTTTAAATCTGATTATTTACAAACTCATTTGCTGTTACGCCATGTTTGGAAATGACATACAATAAAAATATTTTCATTTTAAGCAATATTTAATAAGAGTTGCTGAAGAAATGTAAAATCTCCTCCATGTCAGACATGTGCTGTGATGTCATTGTTCATCTCCATTGAAACTACCCAAACAATCTTTCCCAAAAAACTTTTTAAGGGACATTACAGCGTTGTGGTGGAAATGACGGCAATACTGTGGGACAACTACATTTTATATATAAAATCACATTAATAGCTTAATACCTTAAAAACCTCAATTATGTTTTGATTCTTTTACTGATACTTTATTCAGTCATATATATATATATAAAAAGATAATTTTTTTACACTTCTTTTTCATTATTGAAGATCAAAAGTCTGGGACAAGCACAAAACAGCAATATTTGCATGTATAATGATGTTTAAAAAGGTGAAAAAATCATTATAGACTACCGGTAAAAAGTTCCTAAAGTACTTTTTCATTGTACATTTAACTATGAAAGTGTGAATTTTTCCAAATTAAATGTTTTTTTATAAAATATGATCAGAGGACATGAAAGTGCCCATAGTCTATGAATTGCCCATGGTATGATTAGGGTTATTTCGGCTGCACACTATAGTCACTTTGGCGGTTGAACTTATTGTAGTCTTCTCAAAAGCCGTCTGTTATAATCGCGTTGCGCATTATAACCACTTACACGTGTTTCTATTGAGTTTATGAATGCAATGTCTGAAAATCAGAGGCGTTCAGATCAGCCAGAGTTTTGTTCAGAATGCGCTCTCACTCACTGAAATCTGCACTCAAAGCAGAGATAAACGTGGGATGTATGCAGGAGATTCATTCATCATACAGTGATTGACTGTTTTCTGTTCTATTTTAGCAGCGAAAGTAGCTTCAAACAAACACAGCAGAACCACAGAGCATCTGATATGACTGGCATAAAGTTGGCGAATTTAGGGACCGTCTCTAAAGTTACGACATTGATATACACGTTTCTAACTTCAATAGCATTTGAAGAGAATGACTTGGAGTCATAAAATGAGCAGTAAAGTGTTCATCTAGGTGTCAGGTATGATGCACACCTTTTGATATTTAATAAAATAAACAGTCAAATCATGAAAATATGGATATGCTTTATTTCACTAGGATACTGTTTGGGCTCTTACACAAAATATGCTGATTTAAATGCATCATAGCTGAACACTGATGAGAATATTGCTTGAGAATATATTTACAGAGATAATATTAGATATTATATTTACACCAAATTATTATTTATGCGTTGCTATTGACGACAGCCATTATAAGGAAGTAAATCCCACAGAATCTAGCTTTAAAAAGTGCAAAGAGCTGCTTTATTTATTTGTTGTTTGTTGATTTTCAAATATAAAACTTGTTGAAATCAGTGTTAATTTTGACAGCAAATTTTGATTTAGTTTTAGTCATAGTCTTTTGACTAAAATGCCATTTAGTTTTAGTCATATTTTAGTCACCTGAATTGTTTTGAGTTTTAGTCTAGTTTTAGTCGGCTAAATATCATAAGATTTTAGTTGACTAAATACAGTATTTAGTCTCCTAAAATCTAATGAGTTTAGTTAAATTGTACATTAAGCATTTAAGCATTACATAACTGACTGTCACTTGAACTGACATTTTGACATTATTTTGTTTTTGACAGTAAAAATACACGAAAGAGCTCAATTCACTTTTTTGTTTGTTTTCTAAAAACATCTATATAGTTTTTATAACTTTGTATTTCTGTTTTAGTCAGTAGGCCATATCAGGTTACGCTAAAGCTTCAAATAGTTTGTTTATTTATTTATTTATTATTTATTTATTTTAATTTCAGTTAACATTTATTTAATTTCAAGTAATGAAGAATTTTTTAATTTTAGTGAACACTGGTCTTTCCTCCTGACTAGGAATTAAATGGGAATGAAATTAAATACAGTTTATTGTGTAACCAAAAACAAATATATAATGCGTGACTTTTAATTATAAATAGGGATGCACGATATATCGGCAACATATCGTTATTGGCCGATAAATGATTATTTTTGATGTTATCGTTATCGGTCCAATAAGAAAATTTGACCGATATAGTCAAGCCGATAGATAATGTATTATTTCCTTCAGCTGAGACGGACGCGCTGTCCACCATGATGGGTTTGAATTGCTCTAAATATGTTTGGAATCACTTCGAAAAGGAAAATATAGTTATGTGCAACATGTGCAGCGCAAGTCTTCTATAATCTACATAAAATGATAATGAGAATAGAATAGGCTGTAAAAGAGCGTTGTGTTTCAGCGCGTTTGTTGAGGGAAGAGCGCGCCCACGGAGTTACACCTTCATGACGAGCACAGTCAAGTTCGCTTGTGTATTCACAGCCTTTTGTGCCATTGTAAGTTGTAATATTATATTTATTATTATTCTGTGTATGTAATATCATATAGGATGCGTTTGGTTGAGTTAATTAACGATGCAGTAAAGCACTTCATTGTACCGGTCTTTAGCTTCAGCGCGCGCCCACGGAGTTACACCTTCATGACGAGCACAGTCAAGTTTGCTTGTGTATTCACAGCCTTTTGTGCCATTGTAAGTTGTAATATTATATTTATTATTTTGTGTATATAATCCCATATAGGATGCGTTTGGTTGAGTTAATTAACGATGCAGTAAGCACTTCATTGTATACCGGCGCGCGCATTTCAAACAGAAATGCACAGCATTAATAACTACTGGGACTGTCCTATACATAACACTGCAATGAGAATATTTCTGTTATAAAACGTAGTGAATTCTCTGGGTTTAGTTGTTTTTCAGCGCGCTGTTGTGGGAAGCGTCAACAACGCATTCTGACCAGCACAGTCAAGTTCGCTTGTGCATTCGCGTCATTTTAAGCATATGTAAGTCGTACTATTACGTTTTTGTAGTATAAACATCTGATTAAAGTCATATAGGATGTGTTTGGTTAAGTCAATAACCCGCAGTGCTTCACTGTACCGGTGATCATCTTCAGTTTCAGCACGCTCTCAAACAGGGGAAGAGCATCCACAGGAGTTATAACCCTTCACCTATGCGTGATTTTGCTAATATAAGTTGTAATATTATATTTATTTTGTATAAATATCTGATTGTTCTCATATATGATGCGTTTAGTTGTTAATTAAACTTCTAAGCGCTTTATGGTTGTTCGTTCATTCTCTCCAGCTTCAGCGCGCTCTCAAACAGCAACATTATTCCTAATAGACTAGACTAATATTACAGATGTTTACTATTACTGTAATATTAAACATATTTTTTTTTTTCAAAAACACAGAAGCATTATTTTTTATAATTAGCACTTTTATTGTTCTCGTATCATTTCCATCAACAATATGGTTTGATTAAAACCATTTCTTTATCGTCTGTGCGGAGGTTATTTCATGCACTTGCATTCTGATTCTTTATTATGCAGCCTAAGTAATGCTGTTCAATTACTTGTTTGCATTATTTAGGTATATTATTTTTATTTTTTAGACAATATAATTTTTGGTAACATTTTACAAATAAGGTCTCATTTTATTAATGCATTAACTATCATGAACAAACAGAGAGCAATAACCTTTGTTTATTTTAGTAATAAAATGTTTGTGTTTTGTAACAGTCCATTCACAGTTCATACCTAATGTTAAAAGACACAACTTTGGGTCTGAATCTGTTGAGATTAACATGAACTAAAATTAATAAATCCTGTTGAAGTATTGTTCATTCATTGTTGGTTAACTAATACTAACAAAAAAAAAATTTGGCCATAGGAGTGTAAAATTAATTTGAAACGGTAAGGAATCTCACACTGGTTCAAATAGGCTACTGTAGTGTATAGGTTTGATTTATGTTGAAGTGTTTGGGACATGGCTTTTAATGGTGAGCCTTTTGTTTTTGTAATCAGGCTCTCAGAGTTTATTAAAATTTGTATTTAGATTTATCGGCCAATATATCGGTTATCGGCTTTCAAATATTAAGAATTATCGGTTATCGGTATCGGCCAAAATGTTCATATCGGTGCATCCCTAATTATAAACATGCTGGAAATACACCGGGACTCTTATTTTGAAATGTCTGTGCCTCTATTGCAGTTGCAGGAGCTCATTCAAGTTCAGGAGATAAAATATGCGTTGTTACAGCCGTCTAAAACATATTACTATATAAACATCGTAAAGTAAACAATGTCATTATTCATCAGCATTAGTTCATAAACAATTGTCTGGCATAAATGTGTGTTATTCATTGATTGAGCCGCTCTGGAGCGCTGGATTGGGGATGCATGAGCCGTGTTTTCCAGAGGTTAGATCAGCATCTGTTACACAGGACATCAGCTCTGACTGGATCTCTTCCCTAATCGTTCCTCCCTAACATTTTCATCTCGTTTTTATTTTTTGACGAAAATGACAGTTGAATTTCGTCATGGTTTTTGTCATCCAACACTAGTTTTTATTTAGTTATCGTCTCGTTTTCGTCAGTGAAAAAAGATTGTTGACGAAAATTATGCCGAAAATTATTCGTCAACGAAATTAACACTGGTTGAAATGTTTTAAGTGTGTGCATCTGTTCTTTTTGAACACTTTCATCTCATTTGAACAAAACCGTGATAATATTGATAACCGTGATTATTTGGGTCACTATAATCTTGATGTGAAATTTCCATACCGTTTCATCCCTAGGTATTATGTATGGTTAAAACACGCCATCGCCTTCCAATATTATGTGAGCTACACCACTAACATGAATTTAAAAATGAATTCTCGCCCCATAAAGAACATTTAGAGAACTCTCAAACCTAATGTTCAGCATGTACCTAAATGTAAAAGTGTTATACGTCATGGCTGAGACTTGAATCCTTCCCATTATAAACTGACCCTAAAAGTGGAAAGTTACATTTGGAATTAAGTTCCAAGTCTAAAGAATAACTGCAAAATGTGTGTGTGTAAATGTAGTATACCTTGAAATGTGTCTAATGTCTAGAGATCTTTTTTTTTCAAGGACCAAGAACATCCTGGGGTTTCCGTAAATGTTCATAGACTGTGAAACACATAAATGGTATCATTATGAAGTTTTAAATAATTATTTATATATAATTTAAATAGATTTTACACACGTAATATCATATCGTATATCGTATATCGCATTATTTAACAAGGTATTGCACATCTCATTTTTCTTCAATATCGCACAGCCCTACCAATAACTTACGGTTATCATTTCAAAACATTAGGAAAATTAAATATTGGTCCAGCAAACAATTCTACCAAAATTGGTCAAGCAACAGAGATGCCTATAATCTTAAAGAAACCTAAACTAAATTTTGCGAAATCACATCGGAAAGGCATTTACTTTCAATACAAATTAAGAAAATGTTCTGAAAGTGGAAATAATTTTTAATTTTCCTAATGTAAAGTGCCTGACGAAATGTTTAATAATAATAAAAGCATTTATTGGGTAGGGTTAGGTGTCGGTGTAGGGCTTTTATTGTCCCATTAAGGCGGCATCCATTTAATATTTTTTATAAATATAATCATTTACACTCTCTGTTATTATTGCATCCTGTTCAACAGGTGCAAATAGTATGTTTTTGTCAAAATATAGTATAAATTTAATCTAATAATTACTATTTACACATATTGTAAAGAACAGCTACTTTTACATGGTGTAAATAGAATATATAACTATTTCACTTAGTGTAAATATCAGCTATCGCTAAATAGCCGAGTGTAAATAGCCGCTGCCTTATTTCCTTCATCTGTGACACTTCAGATGCACACTGTTCATCATGATGGGTTTGAATCACTTTTATATGAATTGAAATCTTCAGAAAGGAAATTATGGTTCAGTGCAACATGTGCAGCTCAAGTCTGTCATATAGACCTTATACAATTATAATGAGAAAATCATAATTGTGTGTTTGAGACGTGAATTTTGTTTTTGTAATCAGGCTCTCAAAATTTTTTGAAAATTGTGGATTTAGATTTATCGGCCACTGTCAGTATATCAGTCATCGGCTGTCAAATATCAAGAATTATCAGTATCGGTCCAAATTTTACTTTGTTGCTATGCTCGAGTTTTCCCCAGTAAGTGATATAATGATGTAAAAATGCCATACAATGTAAGACTTTATTGTTATTCCACTTACTACAAAACCAAATTTTCATATCCCTAAAAATTTTTTAAACATAAAGTTAAATTCTTAAAAAAAAATCTCATGGCATGAAGGGCCAAAAACTGGTTTGTGCATCTGTGGCATAAAAGGCCTTGTTTTGTGGCTAGTTGCTTGTGTGAATATGCTCTGTCAGGGGTTGCGTTACGTTTTGGAAAATGGGGGGGAATTCCCAACCCCCTTAGGGGTCTTTTTTTTTATTTATTTTTTTTATTTTAAACATTTAATAAAAAAAAAATTGAATTACATTTTTCTCACCTTAATGTTTGCATTGTGTTTTTACAATGCTCAAGAGTTTACACAGCACATGGAAGCTGAATTTCAATCTCTGCAATTGTAATTAAATTACAATGGAATAAAGATACAAATGAAATAAAGAGAAAAGTTTTTTGGGTAGGTCTAACACTAGCATTCAGGTACAGAAATACAACAGAAATGGAATAAAGTAATCAAATGTAAAATAACACTGGAGAGGGCTGGGCAATATGGGCAAAAATCAGATCTCGGAATTGTATGATTAAATGGCGATATGCAGTATATATCTCGTTATTTTCTAAAATGTTCTACTTAGATAAAAGAAAATATCTGTATTTATTTAAAAGAAAATTGTCCTACAAACAATGTTGATATTGAAGGCCATGAAAACAAATATAGTGAACTTAAAATTCTACACATGCTACATTTATTGTCCAACTACAAATATTTTAGCAATATGTATTTAGTCAGAATTATTGCGTTCCTATTCTATTGTGCTCTGTCCGTTTGCATGTGTGTGGCAGCACTCGTTCACAGAAATCTGTGAAGTTTAGCGGAGATTAGACACGAAATGGACATATTTGCATGAGTTTCTAACATTTACAGATGGAGAATATCCCTGTGAGGCGTAAGTTATGACACATCTCAAACGCATTAAACAGCAGAAGTAGGCTGTCTATCTGCCAGTCAGCACATGTGTCTGTCAGAGCGTCTGCTTTAAACTTCATATCTTGCCAGTTATTCTAAAGCCCGTAATATTAAGCATGGCTCGTGTTTAGGAAAGTGGATGCTGCACTTTCCCCGCAGCAGCTCACTCTGCCTCCTCTCTCCTCTGCTATTTTCAGATGCGCTTGTATTGTATGTCGATATGGTCTGTATTCCTGGGATCTGGATCTTGTCAGGATGGTAATAGTAGTTTTATTGAGGTTGGGCCCAGATCTTGCAGTATTTTGCTATCAGGTCGAGGTTCCCCTGTTCACCAGGTCATCAGCTTAAAGCAGGCGTTTGATATCTGGGTCATGAAGAGTGAGACCAGTGGCTTCAGATCACGCCACACTGCTTGCCAGTTCATATGTGGAAATTGAATGTTGTTTTTGTTTCAAGCCGCATCTACTTTCAGTTCTCAGAAATGATCATTTACTCACCCTCATGCCACCCCATGACTTTCTTTCTTCAGATAAACACAAACAAATATTTTTTGTTTGGTTGACACTTGAAACTGAGCGGCACCCATTCAATGGCATTATATGGACTCATAGAGAGGGATTATGTTCCTCAAAATCTGATTCCTACTGGGGATTGTATTACTATAAAAATGAAACCGACGTTGGGGTGGAGCCGCGGTGGGCAGCGAAGCAAGTGCATTCTGGGAGTTGTTGTCTTTCATCCCCATGAGACAAAAATACATTTTCTGTCTTTTCTCAGTCTAGAAGGCACCAAATTCAAAAATAATTTCACATTTCTACTACATAAATGACCCAGTTTAAATACAAAGCTTAATGCTAAATCACTGAATTAACCCTTTAGGTGAATAAACAGTTGGGAAAGAAATCAGATGCGTGTCATTATATTAGATCCATGCATTCGCTCTTAAAGCCTAATGGTGCGTTCATACCAGACGCGAATGAAGTGTTTCAAGCGAGTGATTTACATGTTAAGGCAATGGCGCAAATTGAGCGTTTGACGCGTGATTCGCGCGAGTTGAAAAATCTGAACTTTGGCAAGTATTTGCGCCGCGTTAACCAATCAGGAGCTTGCTCTAGTAGTGACAACAATGAGGACAAAATCATATGTGGATACCCGGAGCTAGGGCTTTACGATTAATCGAAAACTAATCGATACCGATATTTAGAACCTCTAACCGACGTAATTTTCCCATGTTGGTTATTTCGGTTTTAGTCACGTGACTCCGCCCCGTCAGTCACATCAAGTGCAGTTTGCAGGCACACGGAAAGATGCAGGAGCAGTTATCTGTGTTTATAGATGCTCAGAATTACTATGGTAATGGCATGTTTTACACAGTTTATACACGCAAGTTAATTACAGTTGTTATATGCGCTGATACACACACAGAGACGGCGCGCGCAAGCCCCGAAGCCAGATCACTTTCACCAGCGTCCTCACAAAGCTTTGTCATTTGTATGTGTTTTAAGGCCTGCCAGTTTGAACACTGAAGTGATGTTAGACCATCAGATGTGGATTATGTTGAACTAATGCCTGATATATTGTGACACACGAACACTCAGACAGAAGCTCGCACATCACGTGAAGATCACGCGCAGAGAGGAGCACAGAAACTCAACCGTTATAGATTGTATCACCTTTGAAGTACAAACCACAGCTTCATAATGAATAGAGACGGTATGAGTAATTCACACACACAATCACTCTCTCATTAATGCATTCAAATAAATGTAGGCCTGCTGTGCTAATGTATCTGATGTACAACAAGCAGAAATCTGCCCCATAGACAATAACTAGTGAAAAGTGAACTGTTTCCTTCAAGTATTTTAAAATCACAAAGAAATGCACTTTTTCATTAGAAAAAAATATCCCACCTTTAATAGTGGAAAATATTTACTGTACAAACCTTATCAGTGAATTATGAGGGCAAAAAAAGGAAAGCAATAAAAAAAAACAAGAGCAAAATAATAGTTAATTAATCGTAATCGAGGTAAAATTGTCAATTAATCGAGATTTTTATTTTTGGTCAAATCGTTACAGCCCTACCCGGAGCTGAACGATACATCTTCACACTTTATAGAAACAGGAATAAAAAGGATCTTGCTTGGAAGAAAGTGAGCGAGGAGGTCGGACAATCTGGTAAGTTGTATAAAAAACCCGCTTTTTACTCAATTTGAGCTGTACATGATTTCATGATTGGGACACTTTTTGCCATTGAGAAGACTTGGAAAAAGTGAATTCACCCTATTGAGACTACAAACTAGTTAAAGCCAATGCTTAATGCAATACTGTGTTTTAAATTGTGCAAATATAGTTCAAAGTTGGCTTGTTCCAGGCCGATAGTACGTCTCAAAATTAGGAAGGCTGCGATTCAGATCGTGATTGTTTGTTATAAGATCGTGATATGAAATTTTGGGAAGATCGCTCACCCCTACATGTATGCGAGTGAAATGGCTTCTGGAATGAGAAACAAAATGTAGGGCGGGACTGGATTTCGTCCATGGGGAGTTGGTAGGAAGTTGGCCTTTGATGACTAAATTGAACGACTTAACGTTTCCGTTTGGTCACTTTAAATGAAATGTTGACACATCAGCTTTACTCCGACAGCATTGTGTCCTACAGCAGAGCCTCTGTGTTTGTCTGACAGATGGAGATGGAGTTTCAGCAGGTGCTGTTACGGGTACAGGAGTCTCTCTCTGGCGATGAGGTGCAGGACATGGTGTTCCTGTGCTCCGATCTGCTCAGTTCAAAAGACCTCAGCACTGTGACCTCGGGCAGACAACTCTTCCATCTTCTGGAGAAAAGGGACCTGCTGTCATCGGAGGATTCATCTCTGCTTCTGGAGCTGCTCAGGATCATGAAACGGAACAATCTGATCCGGAATTTGCACTTTGATGCTTTTACGCAAACCAACGACACGGCAACTCCACGTATCTCCTCATACAGGTGAGGATTCAGCTGTTAGTAACAGACCTTATTCACAGCAGCGCCATGGCAATATGAAAGCGAGGCTGAGAGGGATCACCGTGTTTTCAGTGGCATGTAAAAAGCTGTATAAATCTCCTTGATCACTTATAATTCTCCCACTGCTCATGTTGTCTGGAGTTTTTGGTCTACTGAAATTCCTTGGAAATATATTTTTGCAGTGTTTCTATAAATAACAGTACAACCCACTGAAGAGATGAGTATCCCGCACAGCCTCGCTCTCATTCGCGATGGCGCTGCTGTGAATAAGGTCTATAGAGACGTGTTCAGGTCATGCATCCAGGAAAACATCTATTATCCAAAAAACACTTGTATAATTTAAAAGGGATGAACATGAAAAAGATCCCATGATTTACTCACCCTCAAGACATTCTAGGTGTATATGACAAACACAAAAAATGATGGGTTTGTGTAAGCATAATATCCATATTTATGACTTTATAAACTATAATTACTGGCTTCCAGTAACGGCCGTACGCAAGCGGAAGAGTGACCTCTGACCCGACGCATGACGTAGGATGGAGGAGTAGCGCAAGCACAGGTGAGAGGAGACTCCTCTCGCGGTTCAAACAAATAGTGCTGGGCAACAAACTCAAGCCCCTCTTCTCTTATATCGAAATCCACTGGTATTTCTCTTTATAAATTCTCGTTTTAGACTTCTAGTTTGTGACCGGTGTTTTGTTTTGCTCTATCCTCTGCACTTCCGCATATGTCAATACTAGTGATGCACCGATCATGATTTTACATGGCCGATTCCGATACCGATTTTTTTCAAGAAAACTGGTCAATTCCGATACCGATTTCCGATTTTTTTTTATTGTTATTTTTTTTTACACAATAAAAGAACTAAAGTATACATGAACAAGATGTTTATTTGGTATTTAACAGGCTTAATTGGCTTTTGGCTAATGAAAACAAGTCCGCAATCTGAAATCAATGGGAAATTGAATTGGAAATTAAAAGGCTGAAAGGTGAAATTATAGGCAACAACTGCATATTCTGCAATCCAAACAAAGATGTTACTTAAATCAGCATTTGTTTTTAAATTCAGTGTAAAGAAAAAAAGTCAAAAGTCTTTACCAGTGAAATTAAATAAAACCAAAGTATATAATTGTTCCAAAATGTTCAATCAAATAATGTTTAGTGCAACGAAAAAAACTAAGATGCTACAGCAGGTGCTTTTTAAATCAAATTAAGTCAATGTAATTTTAAGGTAAATTAAAAATGATCATCTTATAGGCTACAGAACTGATAGTATTTCATTTCTAAAGTGCATGCATGTTCTTCTTTAGGCTACAAAAAGAAGTATTTCGGCTTTGTCACGAGTTAGTCTGTTTCGTTCTCATCCGATCCAACACGTGAGAAGCTGAGCTGAACAAACGCTCACTATCTGCGCTTGTGCAGGTGCGGAGAGGGAAGATCGCGCAACTTCAGCTCGCGCAGGAAAGCGGCTCTTCATTCCCTTCAGCATCTCGTCTCTTCCCTCAGTTTTCCAGTTTCCGTTTGTAACACACAAGTGACATGTTCGCGAATGATTGCAATATAGGCGTATGTGCACGCGGGCGCACTTCCGGAAAAATTTGGCAGAAAAATACAAAGAAAACCGGCCGGTTCCGGTTTTTGGCCGGTCAACCGGTGCATCCCTAGTCAATACATCATGCGTCGGGTCAGAGGTCACTGTACCCTTCCGAACTAGACTTGCGTACGACCGTTACTGGAAGCCAGTGATTATAGTTATAAAGTTATAAATATGGATGTTTTTCTTTGCTTCAGAAGGCCTTTATGTGGTCGTGTGGATTACTTTTATGATGGATGGATGCGCTTTTTTGGGCTTCAAAATCGAGGGTACCATTCACTGCCATTATAAAGCTTGTAAGAGCCAGGACATTTTTTTTCTATAACTCTGATTGTATTCGTCTGAAAGAAGAATGTCATATACACCTGGGATGACTTGAGGGTGAGTAAATCATGGGACAATTTTAATTTGTGGGTGAACTATCCCTTTAAGCTGCTGCTTCTTTTGAGACCAACATTTCTTAAAAGAATGCAGCCCAAACCGTTCTAGCTATGACCACCAAACTTGGGTCAGATTGTTCTGACTCGGGTTGCTAAATATTTTCTAGACTTTAAATCCCACAGACTTTAATTGAGGGGGGTCAAAACTTTCAAACATGAACTCTTACTATGTATTTAATCTGTATTCAACCTCTATATCTATCTAGAAACATGCTAGCAGTGTATTAAATCATGCTAGAAACATGTGTTACAACCCTGGCTCTAGGGAAGCAACATAAAGGACACAAAGACCAAAGTCTGCCAATCAAAAATAAAGTTTATTGAATTATAAAAGAAAAGGAGACTATAAATGACAACACTGCTACTGCAGTGCTGGCTACAAGACCAGAGAGAGAATGAGCAGGTGTCCTGGATTCAAAATGGCTCCCTTCAGGTGTCATCAATTAACCAGTGGGTCACAGGTGAGTTGCCAGGCAACTGTAAAGAATCACAAATTATAACTGGTAATACAGGGAACTAGAAGAAAACAAACAACAGGACATAACACCCTTAAACTGTTGCTATAGGATAACCTATGGCAACATCAGCATGGACATATACAATCACTTCCGGTCATCCGCCAAAACATTGTCCTTCCCACAAATATGGTGGAATGTAAGATCATATCCCTGCAAAAACAGGCTCCACTGCATTCAGGTTAGAGTTACTCATTCTGTGGAGGAACACTAGAGGATTATGATCAGTGTAAACAACAAGTGAGACACTGGATGACACATTCACATCTAAATGTTTCAAAGCAAGAATAAGAGCCAAAGCTTCCTTTTCAATGGTAGGATTGTGCTTCTGATGGATATCACATTTCTTAGAAAAATATCACAGAGGATGTTCAATTCCTACTGAATCATCTTGGAGAAGAACAGCACCCACACCAAAATCACTAGCATCCACAGCTAGCTTGAATGGTCTGTTGAAATCAGGGGCAGCAAGACCTTTATCGCCAACTAAATCATTCCCTAGAGTAAAAGGACACACCAATAGGAACCTGGGAACAAAGTGCCACAACAACATCCCCAGAGACATAACTTTACATGTTATATAAGGCATAGACCAAAATCCTCCACCAATACCTTTGACATTACCTCTGAACCTTGAGCTGACTTTTCATTAAAGGACAAGCCATAGAATCACGGCTTGAAAAGCTCCAGTGTCTCTCCAGATCTTGATAGCTTGCCTTCATTCAGGATCAGAAGACACAAGCACAAAATCATCCATCAAAAATGATGACGAGCCAGATAACTCAACATTAACAACTGAGAACGCCAGAGCGAATTTCGGTTTCTTACTTAGAACAGGAAAATCTGTAATGAGATGGCCTAGTCTCTTACAATAAAAGCAAACCCTTTCTGAAACCGAACCGTCATTAGTCATCTTCTTGGCAGGTGATGAGGAAAAGGGCACAGACTTTACAAACCGGGCCTGAAACTCTGGGCCAGTTTGTCACCAAAATGTACCTTATGGATTAAAACAAACTCATCTGCCAAGATTGCCGTCTGCTCGATCAAATAAACAGACACAACCCGTTTGTAATTCCTCAACCTTACTTTCCACCTTCTGAGATGTACACCACCGATCAAACCGATTCTCCAACTCAACATAAGAGTGGTGGACAGAACCCAGCTCATATATCTTTAAAATAGCTGCTTTAACCTCATCATATTTAGCACTCTTCTCAAGGCTTAGAGCGGAATAAGCTTCCTGAGCTTTACCCACTTTGTAAAAGCAAATACGGTTCTTGTGGTTGTGGTTGCCACCCTTTCAAAATGAGCAAAATATCTCTCAACATCTTTCTCAGAAAAAGGAGGCACTAACCTACTATAGCTACTCACATCAAATGGAGAAACATCCACTCAGCTGTAGCTGTTACGCTTTTTTTGGCTAATGGTTGCAGGCTTCATCTAGTGGCTTTGGGTGCGTCTCAATCAGCTTCCTAGTTCAGTAGTCAGGGCACTGATTGGGAGTAAGGGCAGTCTCAATCGCAGAAACGGTCACTCCCTAAAAAGTCCCACGATGCACCACAAAACCCAGGGTGCATCAATGCTCACAGTTCTGAAGGGCGAAACTCAAATCACACGAGCCAACTCACTACACATAACGACACACGATATATGTTTTTAAAAATAAGAAGCATTATTTTCAGACTTTATCGAGCCAACATCAAAGTTTGTCATCAAACTTGACTCATCTAGTTGTGTTTGACGTAGTGTTGTAGACTTTTTTGCGGCGACTGTATTTTACAAGGAACTAATAATGACCAGTATTTATTTTTCTGCATTTCAGACAGTTGTTGTACGAGGTGTCAGAGTCCATCTGTGATCAGG
The DNA here is from genome assembly GCF_949357685.1 of Gobio gobio. Taxonomy (NCBI): domain Eukaryota; kingdom Metazoa; phylum Chordata; class Actinopteri; order Cypriniformes; family Gobionidae; genus Gobio; species Gobio gobio. The sequence goes on from NC_137103.1 coordinate 8,916,878, forward strand.
ACCTGAAAAACATCAAATTCCTACTGATCAAAACACTACCGCGTAGAAAACTGGAGAAGGACATGGTGAGAGAGACGCCGTCACAGATCCTCAGTTCTCTGACGTCACGTTTCTGCATGTGGTGTTTGACTAGACCTTCTTTAAAACACATGTCTTTCAGACGCTGTTGCAGTTGTTTTTGGAGATGGAGAAGGAAGACCTTTTGGCTGAAGATAATTTGGACGCTTTGCAGAAAATGATAGCAAGCATTCATCCTGGTTTGGAAAAAAGAATAGTTCAGTACAAAACAGAGTGTTGTGAGTGTGACTTTTATTATTTAATGATGTGATGTGTGGAATAGATATCTATGATTTATTAATGTGCCTCTATTATATTAAAAATAAGTGAAACTACTGTAAATCAAGACTGCAATGATATAAACCCTCTGTTGTCTGAGGTGTTGATCTTGAGTTTCTGCTACAAAATGATGTTGATTGATTTTATGCGTGATATACAATTATTATATTTGTATTCTATGGAATTAGAATAATTGCATTATTTTCTGTCCCATTGCAGTTGGTGGAATGGTTATTGCTCAGGAGAGTCATTCTTCCGCGTCGTCCACACCAGATCTGGTATAACTTAATTTGCCTAGTTTGCATTAATGAACATATTTTACACATCCTCATATCATCTTTCTTCTGTGGAACACAAGAGTGGGAAATATGTATTATGCTCATTTCCATGTGTATGCATGTATAAGATTTGAAAGCTAGAGATTTTCAGATTTCCATTGAGTACTGACTTTTTATATCTTTTGACTTTAAAAGACATTATATTCACTACAGTTCAAAAGTTTGGGATCGGTAAGATTTAAAAATGTTAGGGCTGCATTTATTTGATCAGAAATACTGTCAAATATTAATATTGTTAAATATGATTACAATTTAAAATAGCTGTTTTCTATGTGAATAGATAGTAAAGTGTAATTTATTCCTGTGCTCAAAGCTGTATTTTCAGCATCATTACTCCAGTCTTCAGTGTCACATGATCCTTCAGAATGATTATGATTTATTTTCAAGAAACATTTATGATTATTATCAATGTTGAAAACAGTTGTGCTGCTTCAAATTATAATCAAACTATAATACATTATTTGATTAATAGAAAGTTCAAAAGAACAGCATTTATTTGAATATTTTGTAACAGACACTTTTGATCAATTTAAAGGGGCTATATGCAACTTTTTCCCCAAAATAAACGTAACAATAGCCTTTTTATTTTACCATTTATGACTCAAACATCTCCTGATGAGCATACTGACACCTTGTCCGCTCACAGTGGGTGCACCTATAAGCCTGTATCCTATTTTTCCTATTTTCTGGCGGGTCGTTTTTTCCCGCGCTGTCTGCGGATGTGACGTCACCACCGCTGCGAGAGCGAGCAGAAAATAAGAGCAGTTCTGTTTTTTGGCCACAGGTGTCAAACGCGAGTTTAAATTTCAGAAAAACGCATATAGCCCCTTTAATATAGTTAAATACAGCCCCCCCCTTACAGACCCTAAACTCCTGAACAGTGTATATGCTGTATATGGACTACTTGTTTTGTATTTTTTGTTTTGGAGCTCGACAGTCATTGTATGGAAAAGAGCAGCATGGACCTTCTGCTAAGCATCTCCTTTTGTGCTCCACCTTGTTAAAATAGCACTTACCACGCAGCTGTAAAACTTTGTCTCTCTCTGTCTTCGTTCCACAGCTCTCACTGCCGACATCAGTCTCATCAGGTGAATTTACTTTACATGCTTTGCAGAAATACATTTTACACATTTTATTGAATAATTCATCAAAGCTGCCATCAGTTCTGCAGCTTACAGTATGTCATGCGGTATAGATGGAATGGGAATGTGTCATTTTATCTCTATAAAGTCACCTTTATTTATATAGTGCTTTATACAATACAGATTGTTTCAAAGCTGAGCAATATAGATCTGAGTATCATCAGGTAACAGCGAAAATGAACGCCATGCTTCCTAATGATATCTCCCAGTGGTATCATGTACAGGGTGAAAAGCAACGGTCCTAGCACTGAGCCTTGCAGTACTCCATACTGATTAATATATCTCTTCATTTACTGATACAAACTGATAACCAGTCCCGCTGCTGGCCTTCTTGGTGCCCTAAGCGTAATTACTTTATGGTGCCCGCAGTGGTGGCATTCGTGACTTTGTAGATCTTAGCTGGTGGGGTCTACTTGTGGTGACCCCTCAGCACTTGGTGCCCTACGGTGCCCTCTATAAAAACCCTTTTCTTTTTCTCGATTTGAACGATTTGATCAGCCGTAAACAACACAAAACATTGGCATTTTTTCAGACGGCAGATCCTTAGATTTCACTTCCTGCCCTCCATCTGAATTTCGCGCTCTCGCGATGCAGCAGTGTGACGTCACGTGAAACCAACCTATTGCAAAATTCACCCGCAATTGGCGCTGGTTGCATGGTTATAATTTTCTCTCTAATATTATCAATCTTGCAAGTAAAGAAATTCATAAAGTCATTACTGCGGTGCTGTTTGGAAACATCTGAATTTGAAGCTTTATTTCGCTTTAATTTAGGCACTATATCAAATAAATACTTATGGTTGTGTTTGTTCTCTTCTAAGAGAGTTGAAAAGTAAGCAGATCTAACAGTTTTAAGGCCTTTCTCTATGCAGTAACACTGTCCTTCCACAAAATGCGAAATACCTCTAGTTTTGTTTTCTTCTAGCTGTTGCTCCTTTGTTTGGGCTGCTCTCTTAAGGGCCTGAGTGTCTCGTTATACTGTGGCATCGGTATATTTTCCTTGATCTTCTTTAAGTGTAACTGTGTCTAAAACAGACACAGGTGTCAGTATAAAGACCAGAACGACTATCATTTTGTCTAGCGAAACATAATCTAGAAATTACTTCTAAAGACTATACAAGAAAAATTATGGGAATTCATGCAAAAATTATCAATGTAACCAACTCAAAACATATTTGTCTGGCGTTGTTCTTTTTGGCAGTTGGTACAATGGAGGATCAGGTGGACAGACTTAGTCTGACTGAAGGAGTTTCTGAGATTAGTGAAGGTACTGCAGTAAATGTCCAATACAACACCATGTTTGATCTCTGTTTTTAACCTATACTAAAAATGTCTCATCTCTGTGTCTTAGATCAGAGCCATAATTTGGACTCCAGCTCAAACTTGCCCTTGGCTGAAAATCCAGAGGTAATCTCCAACCTTTCACACATTAGGTCTTTATTCTGGGTTCAATACACGTCAAGCTAAATCAAACATATACAAACATATTTTAGATTTTCGGCACTGCTATCTTTATTACATTAAGCCACATGCACTTTTTCTCTGTAACTGTTTCCTATTCACAATATTTTGAACAAAGTCTGCTGCATTCGAAAATGAGGGCGACATTTCCAGTTTCAAGTTTGCAAGTGTCTCGAGGGAACACAATACTTTTGCGAGAGAATGCAATTGAATACAACATTTCTGGGAGGAATGCAAATGCAATACTTTTGTGAGAGAACACCAAGTTTCTCTGGGTGTAACAAGTTAATAAGTGTTTATTAATTTTGCTCAATTTGGCCATGATCTGTGTAGATAGCTATATTAGTGTATATATGTTATGTGATGCTGGACAACCCTGCTTAAATCAAACCAGACATTCTTCACATTCACGCGCTATAACACTGCTTCCTTTGAATGCTAGATCCAGCAGTATGAGATGAAAGGGGACAGGAGAGGAGTCTGTGTAATCATTAACAACTATGACTTCACTGCAGGCGGGATGCCAAAAAGAGAAGGAACAGACATTGACAAAGGTTAGTGTAACAAACACAACTACTTAAACCAGTCATCAAGCCAATAGCCTGATAACCATCATTACACTATCAGCATGTTGGTTGCTGAGTGGTTTTTAGCGTGTTTCTCTGTGGTTGCTTGGGTTTTCGTTAGCAGCCCAAGTCAAAAGAGCCTAGCCTTTAGAATATTCTGGTCTTTCCAGAAAATCTCAAGTGAGCGAATTGCGCAAAAATAGCTCTTTAGCTCCGCCCCACAAAGCATTGCGAGTAGGGTTGGGTACCGAACTCTGTACTTTTAAGGGCACCGACCAAATTACGGTGGTACTACCGAATACCGACTCACATTAAATCAATCGGTACCAAATTTTGGTACCTGAGAACTATCTGGTGATATAGACTAGTGTCTGTAAATATTAAACCACAAAAAAACTATTTAAATATGAATCCTGCATGTCTCTGTGTGAATGAATGCCGTAGAAGCGTGGTTTACCACACACACACACACAGACACTCACTATCGCGCTCACTATCACTATGACGGTCGCATGTTTCCATCTCTGACGTCTCATATGAGGACATGAACGCATGTCCGTCATCTCCAGAGCCACTGAGAGTCACTTTATGAGCATTTTACCGTGTCATTTGAGAAAAAACTACCGTCATATCATAAACACAGAAACTCAAAGGAACGGCAACCCGTCAAAATAAAAGTCTGGTTTATCTTGACAAATACATCACTGTTGTACAGTAGAATTTAGATATGTCTCAAATTAATAATACTAACACAAATGTAATAATAATAATCAAAACTTTATTTTTTAAGTAATAAATTAAACATTTTCTGTTTTAATGTTTCAATTTTAACCGTATAAAGCTCAGTTGTGCAGAACTTTGTTTGACAAAAAAAGTTTAATTATATTAAAAGATAAATTAAATTAATGTCTTTTGTCTTCATTTGATTACCAGAAAATTCACAGCACATCATTTGTGGGAAATCTTTTCATAGAAATGAAATTAAAAAGAAAAAAATAATATGCTTGTTTTTATGAATTAAATTTAAGTACCTAGTAGCCTACTATCTAGTAAATATTACAGTATACAAACATCACAGACAATGGCAGACAGAGACCAGGGCAGCTCTGGCATAATGTCAATAACACTTCTATAAATGACTTACAGGTGATTTATTGTTATTGATGTAAATCCCTAAAGTACCGAAAAAAGGTACAGTTGGGTACCGGTACCAGTACCAGTTAAAATGTGAACGGTACCCAACCCTAATTGCGAGTGACAAAAATCAAGTGGGTCTCACTATACTGTCAAAATGCTTAATGCACATTTTACAATAAACATATATAAAAATATATTGTTTCTTCAGAAGGCCTTTATTAACCTCCATGTGGAGTATGTTTATGATAGATGGATGCACTTTTTTTAGCTTCAAACTCGTGAGCCCCGTTTACTGCCATTAAAAAGCTTGTAAGAGTCAGGATATATTTTCATTTTAAACTGAACTAATCCTTTAAACAGTATTTTATTCTTCATCACTTTTAATTGGATTATGTCATTTGCAATGCTTAAAGTCCCCCTGTGATGAAAATAAATTTTTAAAGGGTTAGTTCACCCAAAAATTTAAATTAGCCCATGATTTACTCACCCTCAAGTCATCCTAGCTGTATATGACATTCTTCTTTCAGACGAACACAATCAGAGTTATATTAAAAAAGTCCTGCTCTTCCAAGATTTGAAATGGCGGTGAATTTTGTTTTTGAAGTCCATAAAAGTGCATCTATCCATCATATAACTGCTCCACCCGACTCCGGGGGTTAATAAAGTGAAGTGAAGCGGTACGTTTGTGTAAGAAAAATATCCATATTTAAAACTTTATAGACTAAAATAACTAGCCTCTGGTGGAAAGCTGTACGCAATTTGAGTTTTGTTTTGCTCTGTCCTCTATGCTTCTGCGTTCGGCAATACGCATGAGCCAGGTCAGGGGTTATTCTTTCGCCCGTAAGTCGACTTGCGTATGGCTTTCAGCCGGAAGTTAGTTATTTTAGTCGGAGACGTGTTGAGCAGTTATATGATGAATAGAAGCACTTTTACGGACTTCATAAACGGGGCAACAATTCACTGCCATGATAATGCTTGGATTAGCCTGGACTTTTTTTTATATAAAGGCCCTTTCACACTGGACGCGTAACAAAAAAGCGAAGCGGAAAAGCGAATATATTAATAGTTCACGTCAAAACCATTCACACCAGCCACGACACGAAGGTTTAGGTTGCACCCAGTCTTAAAGAACAGAGAGTCTGAAGGGGAGTATGCTAATACAGGAGCTAAAACTTTATCATGGCCGGTTCCGCACTTACTTTCCAATGTCCGTGGGACAATTTGAGGAGCTCCTCCAGAGACCATAGCACCGCATCTGACGAGACACACACACACTTCAGGAACCAATCGATCCGGAGTTGAGTAACAATGCAAACATTTAAGTGCCACAGTCGTACTGACGGAAACACATTCACTTTCAATAGTCGCGAACACAATTAGGCTTAGAAAAAAAATCTACGAGTTTTAACTCAAAAAGTTAGTTATCGATGTCTGTAGCCTATAGTGGGCAAACACAGCTGCATCTGTACAGCTGTAAACACAACTACAGCTGTAATCTCGTGAGAAATGCGATACCTGGCAATGTTAATGTTGATTGAATAGCTAGTGACATCTACTGGACATTTCGTGACCTTTGTTTCCTTGTATGTGATTGGTTTAAGCCTTTTCTGACGCTGCAAGAGTTTCAAAAATCGACTATAATTGGCGCAATATAATCTATAAACTATATAATCGACAATTATTTGTGTGTCAAAATCACGTCCAGTGTGAAAGGACCTTATCTACGATTTTATTCGTATGAAAGAAGAATGTCATATACACCCAGGATGACTTTAGGGAGAGTAAATAATGGGATAATTTTGGGTGAAATAACCCTTTAACCCTTTAATGTTGTTTATATGTGTAGTCTTTAGGAAGAGATGATCGCGCGCCGCGTCGCAGCTTGAGCTGACGTGCGTATACAGTGATCAGTCACAATAAAGAGCGTCAACACGGCATTTAACGTTTGAATTTCATGATAAAATGGACTGAAAACTTAAAGGGTTAGTTCACCCAAAAATGAAATTTCTTCCATTAATGACTCACCCCAATGTTGTTCCACACCCGTAAGACCTGCGTTCATCCTCCGAACACAGTTTAGGATATTTTAGATTTAGTCCGAGGGCTTTCAGTTCTTTGAATGTAAGTGTATGCACACTTTGCTGTCCACGTCCAGAAAGGTAATGAAAACATCATCAAAGTAGTCCATATGGGACATCATTTGGTTAGTTAGACTCTTTTGAAGCGTCGACAATACATTCTGGTCCAAAAATAACAAAAAATAAGACTTTATTAAGCATTGTCTTCTCTTCCGGCTTTGTTTGAATCCGCGTTCTCGACGCCACAGAGACGCTGCTGACGTAAGACGCTGTGACGTGTTATCTGGTTATCTTTGGCGATTAGGGCATCTGGGACACTCACACTTACGCACCATTTAAAAAAAATATAGCAATACAAACAATGCTTGTTTACAGCGTGCGTCTCCCTCAGACTACAAACGAAGCTCTGTCGCACCAGATAACACGTCACAGCGTCTTACGTCTGCAGCGTCTCTGTGGCGTCGAGAATGCGGATTCAAACACAACCGGAAGAGAAGACAATGCTTAATAAAGTCTTAGTTTTTGTTATTTTTGGACCAAAATGTATTGTCGAGGCTTCAAAAGAGTCTAACTAACCAAATGATGTCACATATGGACTACTTTGATGATGTTTTCATTACCTTTCTGGACGTGGACAGCAAAGTGTGCATACACTTACATTCAAAGGACTGAAAGCCCTCGGACTAAATCTAAAATATCCTAAACTGTGTTCTGAGGATGAACGCAGGTCTTACGGGTGTGGAACAACATTGGGGTGAGTCATTAATGGAAGAAATTTCATTTTTGGGTGAACTAACCCTTTAATATTTTTGTGTGGGAACTAATGTCTATGTCAAGTCAACTTTATTTATATAGCGCTTTTAACAATGCAGATTGTTTCAAAGCAGCTTTACAGTGTTAAACAGGAAAATAATGCTGCATAATTTTATTCAGCTGTATAGCCATTCTGGAAAAAAACGCTGATGTCATCAGTTCATTTCAATTATCATACAGTGATAGTGTGGGCTTTAGATCAATAATTCGACCAGTAATTTAGTTTAAATGGTTAATTTAGTTTATTATTTAGATTTATTTCGATGTTTAATTGAAAAATGTTGTGTCCCCAACTGAGCACGCCAAGCCAGAGGCAACAGTGGCAAGGAAACCAAAACCCCATCAGGTGACCTAATGGAGAAAAATAAACCTTGGGAGAAACCAGGCTCAGTCGGGGTGCCAGTTCTCCTCTGGCCAATTAACAAACAGCGTATTATTATTATTATTATTCTGGCAGCTTTACAGCTCGGAGGTCATAATAGATCAGAATATTCGAGGGACCAGTTTATTGAGGATGATGTTGATTAAATAATTATTAAAGTGCAATATTTGAATGATCGGAGGCAACACGCTGGAGACGGGTTTATTGAGGATGACATATCGATTTAAGTATTATTTAATTGTAATATTCGAACAATCTGAGTCAACACGCTGGAGACGGGTTTATTGAGATGCCGTGTCGATGAGGCAGTTGCAGGGGGCGTCTAATCACGGTCTCTCAGACACTTCGGGGTCCTGTGTTGGTCTTCTCTGGGCAGGTCTACCATCTGAACTGGATACGGCCCGGATCCGGCTGACTGCAGTAAACCTCGGGATAAAACAGAGAGACTATCATTAGCGTAGATGCCGTTCTTCTGATGATGTAACGAGTACATCAGGTGTTATGGGAAGTGTTCCCGGTTCCGGCTGACCCAGTTAATGCAGCCTAACAATCATTTCATTGAAAAAGTGTTTTATGTGTATGCCACAGTAAAGAGATGTTCAGACAAACCATGTTCAAATTCATAAGTCAACAACAGTGAACCAAAGACAGTCTCAAAAACACAGTTTGAAATCGATTCACAAACTTCCTTCTAACAATCACGTCAACAACTAGGTCGGCATGAGTGAGCGGAGGCGGGGCTAATTTGCATATTAATAGAACCGCGTATACTGAATGAGGCAAGGGTGTAGAGTTACATGAGTTAAATGTTTAAATATGTCGTTTTGGTGATAAAAGACGAGATTTAAGTTGACTACAGGGGGACTGTAATGGAATGGATAGTTCTTTCCCTACTTTATCCACTAGTCTAGTAGGGCTTGCATAGACTAGTCGAGTACTTTGACCACTAGACGGAAGCCATCGAGTACTCAAGCACACAATAACATTAACCTCACTTTTTCTTAATGCAAACCAGCGAACCATGACCATGACCAAAGAGGAAGATGACAGCAAGTAAACCACACGATTTTTGTCTTATTTTATTATGAACTATTTTGAAGTGGTTACTTGGGCTCATCACTGTGCGTAACTTGTGTTTGTGTCCTACAGAGAGTCTGGAGGCTGTGTTCCAGTGGTTGGGCTTTGAGGTGCTGTCCGAACAGAACTGCGATAGCGTCCGCATGCTGCAGGTGTTGAGGGACCTGGCTGCCCGTGACCATAGGCTGGCGGACTGCGTGGTGTGCTGCGTGCTGAGCCACGGATGTGTAGATGGCGTCTTCGGGGTAGATGGAAAGACTGTCACCTTCAGAGAGCTGTTGAAGACTCTGAGTCCACTTCAGTGCTCCTCCCTCTACAGCAAACCCAAACTGTTCTTCATCCAGGCCTGCAGGGGTACCAACAACCAGAGAGCAGTGTTTCGTCAAACTTTCCCAGGAGATGAGGACACGCTAGTCAGCGACGCAGCTGTACCCAGAGACTCCATCCCTGAGGCGGCGGACTACCTGTTAGCCATGTCCACTGTGCCACACTATGTCTCATACAGGGAAAAAGACAAGGGAACCTGGTTCATGCAGTCCCTCTGCGACAACCTACAACTGCTGGTGCCAAGGTGAGCACACCAGTAAAGACAACATGATCCTATTCCCATGAATGGTAGCCTATTTTTCATAATATTGGGAAGACCACGAAAGGGGTTATCGTTATGCTACTGTCTGTCTGCACACGACAGTAATAGCATAGTATGTACAGGACATGTGTCACATTTCTTTCTTCTGCTGAACACAAAGGAAGATATTTGGCAGACATTGACTACCATAGTATTTTTCCCACTATGATAGTCAATGGCTGCCGAGATCTGCTTGGTTACAAACATCCTTCCAAATATCTTCCTTTGTGTTCAGCAGAAGAAAGAAATTCATACAGGTTTGGAACAACTTGAGGTAAAGTAAATGATAACCCTTTAAAGGGATAGTTCACCCAAAAATGAAAATTCTGTCATTAATTACTAGGCTTGCTATGATAGTCGGTGTTACCGGTGTTCAGACACAACACCGGTCACATAACTTGGCCACCGCGGCACCGCCCCCTCCGTTGTTTTGATTTTTATAGTTATAAAATAATTTAGTTCAGTTAGAGAACGTGTCTGCTCAATACAGCGTGAGCCGAACGAGAATCGCAGCACAAATACATAATTAACTCATATTAAAGGGGTGGTAAAACACATTCTTTTGAAGGCTTGACTGTGTTTGTGGGGTGCACTGTAACATGTGTTCATGCTTCGTTTTAAAAAAAATTGCCTTATTTTTCATATATTTGACCTTTATTCTACACTGCTCTGTCCCTCCTTGTAAAACGGTCTGATGCTTTCCGGGTTGTATGAAGCCAGTCCCTCAAAAATACGCAATGGGCTCAGATTGGTTAGCTGGCCCAGTGTGTTGTGATTCGCTAACCGCCTAGTGCACGTATGTCGGAAACGTCACGCCCCTTACCTTTATCGGAGGCTGTGCTTTGGTCAGTGTTAGAAACAACGGCGTCAATAAAACCACACCAATCTGAGCCCGAATCAGACCCAGAACATTTGAGTGAAGATGATCGAGCAGAACCTGCTCAGTCCTCAAGAGTAAAGACTGCGGATCTATAGTGATCGCTACTGAATGGCACTTTAACTTTTGTATTTTTAGAACGATTATAGCCAAATATCTGTCGCAAGAACTAACCCAAAACAAACACTAAGCACTGGCTTAAACTAGTAAGTTAGCCAAATCACACACAGAACCATGTTTAGCATGCCTGTAGATAAACAATACATAAAAGCTCTAATCAAAGAATCATTTACACTAATGCCAGGTTCGCTGTTGAGATTTTAACGTTAGTGTTTGTAACGTTAGGTGTTCGTCGGATAACGTTAAGTATGAATGAGCATTTAACAGACTGGTTTGCAGAACAGCATTGTCATCTGTTTACTTGCTACAACCTATTACAGGAAAACACATCGATGAAAAATAAATCAGACTTACAGGTTGTGGCCCGTGAACAGCTTCTGTTTGTAAATCCAGCTTTCAGGACAAGCCGTTGTGCATATCCTGTATTGAACTCGCGAAGTTTGTGGAAGTTTGTGTTGTCCTCCGTGAAATGTGCAGCGCGCGCGTCGTGCATCCACGCACCGGCAGTGTTTTTTTCACGCAGCTGACGTTGTGCAAATCTGGCATTGAAATCGCGAAGACGGTGGATGTTTTCCTCTGTTAGATGTGCTGCAGGGAGCCCTGCGCGCGCCTGATTCCCCGCTGACTCAAACACACGTGCATATAACATGTTTTATGTTAAACGCTCTGCAACGCACCCCCGTCCCTATGAAGGCTGAACAGAGCAAGTACCCCAGACCTGCAATCCGGATGAAAATAACAGCGTTTCCTCGGCATCGCGGCAACAACACTCCAGCCTACTATACCACAACAGCGCCGCGATACAAAATGGCCTCACCCCCCCTTATTTCATATTCCCCGGAGGAGGGGTTTATGTAAATATTGGGCCTGGTGATGTCAGCAAAACCTGGGTGAATGTGTAGTAGTCCCTAGCGGCTGTTTGCTGTAGTCCTTAGAAACTGATTTCTTTAAAAGCAAATATCTCCCTTTGCTTTAAACTTTGAACGTTGTAACTTTGCAGATGTTGTTTATGCTCAAGCAGCAACATTACACGTTAGCTAAAGTTAGAATAGTGAAATCGTGGTTTACCACCCCTTTAATGTTGAAAAACCTCATAAAATGAACATTTCATGCCATGGGACCTTTTAAGGTTGAACCACTGGAGTCACATGACTATTTTAACGATGACTTTACTGCCTTTCTGGAAAATATCTTCATTTGTGTTCTGAAGATGAACGAAGGTCTTACAGGTTTGGAAAAACTTGAGGGTGAGGAATTAATGACAGAATTAAAATTTTTGTGTGAACGAACTCTTTAAGAGAGACATTGCCAGTTTAAACAACTTTAAACTGGCAATGTCTCTCTTAAAGGGTTCGTTGTTTTTGATATATGGTTTTACGAGCACACACACCTAAACTGGTCGTCGCAGCCCGTGAACTAAACTAAATTCTCTGTAGCGTCTTATTGCTCTTATTCCATTTTATTTGCATACATATACTGTATATATATTTATACCATTTATATTATATATAAATATAACACATTTTTCTTAAATATATACATGCATGCGTGCGTATTTATATATGCATACTGATTATACACCGTACACACACACATATATATGTAAACACAAAGTTTTATTTTATTTTAATGCGATTAATCTTTTGACAGCACTATTAAAAAGCGATAAGCTTTCGTGAACGCGCAGCACAGCAACGTCACGTGAGCCAATAGTCCGAAATCTCTACCGGTGGACCAATTTCTACCGGTTAATCGTGTCTACAGGTCTATCGGCCACCCCTACTCACTATTTCTGATCATTTTATTTTCTTTTTCTTGTATGAGTATGGTACAGTACACAGTATTCACGATATAGATCCACTTCTCTGTGCGATACTTCTGTCGCGCCACACTCCACTTTATTCCTATGGGTGATGTCAAGCGACTTTAACGCGCCCGCAAAAGCATCCCGGGAAGTGCTTCAAAAAGCAGGCCAATGCCCATCTTTATGCAAATGAATATGTTGAACGCGACGTGACTATCCAATAGAAGTAGAGCACATGGAGACTGGGGGAAGTCGCTCGCGGGTTTTAAAAACATAACATGCCCCGCTGGCTCAAACATACAAATGAGGGGAAGTGTCGCAACACCACGCTTCAGTCGTGCCGCAAAAGTGTATCCGTACCGTCAGTGTGTAGTATTTAATTCCTAACACACAGTTCGGTTAGTGTATGAGGGTTTATACACTGATTGAGTTGGAAGTATCTGTAAGTTCAGTTTGATCTCTGACTATGTCTCTCTATCTTATGTGCATGTAGGGGAATAGATCTACTCTCCATTCTGACGCAGGTGAACGCTGATGTGAGCAAGAAGACGGACAGAAGTGGTTTGAGGAAGCAGATGCCACAGCCAGAGTTCACCCTCACCAAGAGAGTGGTTTTCCCTCCACCCAAAACTCGCCCACCCCTTCAGTAATGTCATGCTGCACTCCTCCACTTTACCTGCTGTTCGTCAACAGTGTTTACATTTTTAGATTGGGTTTACTTGAAATAAGGCATTACAAAAAAATGCCCACACAAAATATACTATTTTAGATATTTATAATGCCACTTCAAAAGTAATTCCAACAAATATGTATGGCCAGTAATACACAATGTAGCCTCCAACGAGCACATTACAACTTGAATGGACCTTTCCATGAGTCCTTCTGCAGGACACGACCACATATTGCACACCTGGCGACATGGTTCAATAGATCTGCCAGCTACTGTACATACAAATTAATGATAAATGCAATGTTTTTGGTGAATATCTTTGTAAGAAAATTCTCTAACACTTATTTTCTTACAGATAGATGAGGATGTGAATAACCTACAGTAGCCTGTTGAGTTGTCGTATTGTTTAATACAGGACAATCTTGCACAATCATAAATTGTTCATTGCACATTATATTTCCAAATTATTCCTATGTATATTCATGCTGGGATAAGGGGTATGATGAGAAAACCTGTATTAGGATTATTGCACTTCTTTGTATTGCACTGCTCAAATCTCTCATATCTGAGCACTTTTGTTTGTTGCTGTAGATAAGAGTGTCTCAATGCCTTAAATGTGGACTAAGTGTAGTTTGTAGCCTGTTGCAACTCACAATTTACTGGGCAAATAATGACATTTCAAGCTAAAAGGGAAGTCTGGTGCTGCTGTTTGTCATTTAAACCTTAAACAAATAAGTGTGACCTACTAAATATTAATGAGATGTAAAAATCGGCTACACTAAGAGAAGTCCTGAGCATGTACAGTCATGTGAAAATGTTTGGACACCCTATTGAATTCCAAGGTTTTCTGTTCAGGACATAATTTAAAAAAATCAGGCAGGTCTTAATTTGTAAAATAAAACCTCCGATGAACAACAACACATGACATATCACACCGTGTCATTATTTATTTAGCAAAAATAAAGCCAAAATGGACAAGCCATGGGTGACAAAGTTCGGACACACTTACTGTAGTAACGGTCAGGCACTGCTAATCAAATGCCTTTGATTAACTGATCCCCAGCAACTGTGATCTCCTCTATAAAAGCAGAAGTTTTGTCAGTTTGCTGCTCTCGACTCAGCATTCAGGCTTGTTTTTTATCCACAGTACCGGGGCACCTCAGTCATTGAGTGGACCATGAACTCTGTATACCAAAGTATTCTAGAGTCAAATGTGAGACCATATGTCCGACAGATAAAGCTTAGCTAAAACTGTGTCGTGCAACCGAATCAAATTCTGTTGCTTTATTTTGCTGTGTACCACTGTGAAGCTGCTTTGAAACAATCTGCAGTGTAAAAAGTGCTATATAAATAAAGTTGACTTGACTTGAAATGTCTGTGTGTCAGTACTGAATTGAGTTTTTGTGCAGATTGTGCAGGATCAAAACAAATTAAGGACAATTAAGACCTGGGGCCAGTTGCATAAACATAGCCATTACATTAAGACTGTGGCATAAGAACTAGTACAAACAACTAGCAGTTAGTTAGGGGTAACCAGTCTACTTTTCGGTATCAAATTAGACTATGTAACGGACTTTAACAGTCTTAAAATCTATTAGTGGTTTATGCAACTGTTTAAAATGACTTAAGACCTAGAACTCAATACTTCAGAGAATTTAAGACTTTCTAAGGCCTAACATTAAGACCCAGCAGAAAGTCTGTGTACAGTCATGTGTAAATGCTAGGACACCCTACTGAATTACATGGTTTTCTGTATCAGGACATCATTAAAATTCATCTAGTGCTTGGCAGGTCTTAAAATTTGGAAAATTTCCTGAAGAAAATGTGAGTGGTGCTTGCCGTGCACAACTAACACTGCTAGAATGTTTTTATAAAGATGCTTACGTGATTAGCATGTTGTTAACATTTTTGTGTTTATGTTATGTTTCTAACACAATTAGCATTTTGCTAGCATGATGGTGGCGCATTTTGACTTGTTTTTATCATGTTTTAACCCTAAGCGAATAGCTTTTAGCATGTAGTAATTCACTGCTAGCATGTTTAGCATTCTGGAAGTCCTGTCTGCTATCATGAGTCAAAAGAGTCACAACGATGCTGTGATGCAGAGCTATAGTTCTTGTTAAACAGTTGGTAGGGTACTCTGTTTGGTTTCTAGCGAGTGGCGTGATGCTACACCAAAGGCTGCTTGTGAGTATAATTAAAATAAACCAACCCCCATGCCTCTTTGATGGTCGGATTTGAAGATATTCCTCTTTGGGTTTGGGTTGCTAGGGTGCTCGACAATTGTTGCTAGGGCGGGGCTAGGATGTGTTGAAGGTGATTCATGATTGGCTGTTTGCTGCCCAGAGTCAAATGAGCCCACCCTCATGTTTCTATGACACTTCTATCCAAAGATATCCTTGTTGATCTCTTTGAATGGCAGTCTATGGGATCAGTTGCTAGGGTGCTCTAAATGTTTGCTAGGGCGTGGCTCGATAGCTTCATGATGATCCTGAGAAAGTGATTGGTTGCTTGAGTGAAATGAGTCCAGCCCCCTGTCTCTATGACACCGTGATCCAGCGTTATAGTCAATACAAAATCCCTAAGCAAGTTACCATAGTAGAATAAAACACACATGCACATACTTCCTGTTTCACGGTCAGTATTGGATCCATGCATTATCTTAAAGTGAAAACAACCTAATATATACCAAAGTGCCTTCAAGTTTTATATATAGCCTTTGATATAAACCCGCTCCTGTGTGTGCTGTTAATTTTAATTAAACATCAACAACAGGGGACAAAACAGTACTTACATTTAAAGCACCGTTTCTATCTGTATCTTTATGTTGTATTTATTTGTCCTTATTTTATTACTGACCGTTTACTTGATTACTTAATTACTTGAGAACTTATATTTCCACCCTACGTGATCATGTTATTAAAACTAGATAGCACACCACTGGACTAGCTTTTGTTGTTGTAAGATACCAACATAAACCAGATTTATGTATTTTGTTTGTTCTATTGTCATGCGTGACTATTGTGCATCTAGCATAATACCAAAGTCCCCTTAAAGGTGCAGTGTGTAGTATTTATGAGGATCTATTGACAGAAATGTAGTATAATATACAACCCCAAATCAGGAAAAGTTGGGACAGTATGGAAAACGCAAAAAAAAAACAAAAGAAGTGATTTCTAAATTTTACTTTGACTTGTATTTCATTGCAGACACAATATGAACACAAAATATTTCATGTTTTGTCTGGTCAACTTCATGTCATTTGTAAATATGCATCCTTTTCTGTCATTCAGACCTGCAACACATTTAAAAAAAAGTTGGGACAGGAGCAATTTAGGGCTAGTAATGAGGTAAAATGGTTAAATAATGATGTGATTTGAAACAGGTGATGTCAACAGGTGATTGTAATTATGATTTGGTACAAAAGCAGCATCCAAGAAAGGTCTAATCCTTTAGGAGCAAAGATGGGCCGAGGATCGCCAGTTTGCCAACAAATACGTGAGAAAATTATTGAAATGTTTAAAAACAATGTTCCTCAAAGAAAGATAGGAAGAGATTTGGATATTTCACATTCAACAGTGCATAACATAATTAAAAGATTCAAGGAATCTTGAGGAATTTCAGTGCGTAAAGGACAAGGGCGCAAGCCTAAGCTGAACAACCGTGATCTCCGATCCCTCAGGCGGCACTGCATCAAGAATCGTCATTCATCTATAAGCGATATCACCACATGGGCTCAGGACTACTTTGGCAAACCTTTGTCAAGTACCACAATACGTAGTTACATCCACAAATGCCAGTTAAAACTGTCCTGTGCCAAAAGGAAGCCCTATGTTAACAGTGTCCAGAAGCGCCGTCGACTTCTCTGGGCTCGGAGGCATCTGGGATGGACCATCACACAGTGGAAACGTGTACTGTGGTCAGATGAATCAGTATTTCAGGTATTTTTTGGGAGGAATGGACGCTGTGTGCTACGGACCAAAGAAGAAAAGGATCATCCAGACTGTTACCAGCAACAAGTCCAAAAGCCAGGGTCTGTCATGGTATGGGGTTGTGTCAGTGCCCTTGGCAAAGGTAACTTGCACTTCTGTGAAGGCACCATTAAAGGGTTAGTTCACCCAAAAATGAAAATTCTGTCATTAATTACTCACCCTCATGTCGTTGGACACCCGTAAGACCTCCGTTCATATTCGGAACACAAATGAAGATATTTTAGTGTAAAGCTGATGCTGAGAAAGGCTTCAGATAGGCCTCCATTGGCATTCAGTACATTGACACTTCCAAGATCCATGAAAGGCACTTAAAACGTCGTTACAAAGTCTATCTCACCACAGTGGCTCTACAATAATCATACAATGCGACGACAATAGTTTTTGTGCGGAAAAAAAAATCAAAATAACACCTTTATCCAACTTGTTCTTGTCTTCCGTGTGCGCCTCCACGACGCATGCGCGAGAATATGACGCAGATCCGGCGTTCGGACATATGACCCAAAAGCGATTTGTTTACGAGCAGAGGAAGACGCGCGTGTCTAAGCTGTTGGATTCTACATTGATCGTGCTTTAGGTCTCGGCGTAGTGCTCAAAATGGGGCTTAAGTGTGTATTTCATCGATTCCCGAACACCGGCGCTACGTCATATTCTCGCGCATGCGTCGTGGAGGCGCACACGGAAGACAAGAACAAGTTGGATAAAGGTGTTATTTTGATTTTTTTTTCCGCACAAAAACTATTGTCGTCGCATTGTATGATTATTGTAGAGCCACTGTGGTGAGATAGACTTTGTAACGACGTTTTAAGTGCCTTTCATGGATCTTGGAAGTGTCAATGTACTGAATGCCAATGGAGGCCTATCTGAAGCCTTTCTCAGCATCAGCTTTCAACTAAAATATCTTCATTTGTGTTCCGAATATGAACGGAGGTCTTACGGGTGTCCAACGACATGAGGGTGAGTAATTAATGACAGAATTTTCATTTTTGGGTGAACTAACCCTTTAATGCTGAAAAGTACATAGAGATTTTGGAGCATAATATGCTGCCTTCAAGAAGACATCTTTTCCAGGGACGTCCATGCATATTTCAACAAGACAATGCAAAAGCACATTCTGCACACATTACAAAGTCCTGGCTGCGGAGGAAGAGGGTTCGGGTACTTGACTGGCCTGCCTCAGTCCCGACCTGTCTCCAATAGAGAATGTGTGGACAACGAAGACCCCGTACTGTTGCCCACCTTAAGACTTGTTTGCAGGAAGAATGGGACAAAATTACACCTGAAACACTTCATCACTTGGTGTCTTCAGTCCCTAAACGTCTTTTAAGTGTTGTGAAAAGGAATGGCAACATTACAAAGTGGTAAATGCTTTACTGTCCCAACTTTTTTTGAAATGTGTTGCAGGTCTGAATGACAGGAAAGGATGCATATTTACAAATGACATGAAGTTGACCAGACAAAACATGAAATATTGTGTGTTCATATTGTCTGCAATGAAATACAAGTCAAAGTAAATTTAGAAATCACTTTTTTTTTTATTTGCGTTTTCCATACTGTCCCAACTTTTTCTGATTTGGGGTTGTACATAACAATGTTTTCAGTGGAGTATAAAGACCTGGCTTATATAATGAACCGTTATGTTTTTATTACCTTAGAATGAGAAGTTTCTATCTACACACACCGCGGGCCCTTAATGCTGAGTTCACACTGAACGCAAATTCACCCTTCGCCACAAGTTTGATTGACAGGCGATCTGACCAATCACAACGCCAAAGTCAGGCGAGTTAGTAGATTAACATCGGTGGACTTGAACTTGGAAAAACGGTGTGTACTGACGTCTTTCCACGGTTGAAACAACATTTCTCTTAGTGTTCATTCATGTTTAGTGAAGTTTTAGTAACTAATTTCGGGAGGAGCACGTCCAGATAATTAAACCTATCTAAACAATGGAGCACGCCAGATAATGTAACCTAATCAAACCCAAGTGGAGCACCCTCAGATAATTAAACCTAATTAAACACATGTGGAGCACATCAAGCCAATCGATTTAATCAACGATAAGAGGTGTGTGTATATTTACAGCATATTTACCTTCTTTCGTTGACCGTTTTTATTTTTAGCATCCCTCCACCACCCCATCTCCTCACTTTGATTTAATAAACTCATTAGACGTCAACACAATCCATAATAAAATACAGTCTAGTTCTAGACTATCTTCATCATGGGGGGGATACTCTGGGTTCGGGCCAAATTCCGAGCCCGGACAGCACGCCAAATACGCATAATCTTTACTCCATTTAATTTGATGTACGTGTGAACTCGTGAATTTCATGCTTATCAATGAACTAGAAGGAAGAGATGATCGGTTCACGAGCAGCTTTAACTGAGGCGCTACAGCGATCACAGCACATTAAAGAGCCACAAAACACTATTTATTGTTTAAATTTCTTTAAAAAAGGACAATTTCAAAGTTGAGACTTTGTTTCATATCAAAAGTAACTTGCTCTGTCCTGTCTGTCGGCGTGTTTTCAGTGTCCTCTTTGCTCCGCGATGTGTTTTCTCAACGTGAGAACGTGTGTGGTGTGAGGGCGCCATGGCTTGTCGGACATAGCAACAGTAACTAAAGGGGCCGGGTCTTTGCGAACAGTCAATTGAGTGTCTGGAGCAAGTGATTTCCATGCTAAGTCAATGTAAAGACGAGTTGACACGATTTCGCCTCATTCGCGCATCCAGTTCGCACGTCCAGTTGGCACGAATTGAGCGTCTTGCGCGAGTGGTTTTATTTGGTTCTTTTTGTGCATTCATGCATTTAAAGCAAATTCATGTCTGACGCCCGAGTTGAAAAATCTGAACTTTGGCATCTGTTCGCGCCGTGTTAACCAATCAGGAGCCTGCTCGTGATGAATGGCTCAACCAACATCAGCCATCTTGTAAACAGCACTTGCCCCTTTCGCCTCGAACGGACAACTATTTCGCTTCAAACGTTCGATTTATACACTCGTCCAATTTGATTTATACACGCGTCCAATTTGATTTATACACGCATCCAATTCGATTTATACACACGTCCAATAAAATTTATACACGCGTCCAATTCGATTTATACACACATCCGATTCGATTTATACATGTGTCCAATTCGATTTATACACACGTCCAATTCGATTTATACACGCGTCCAATTCGATTTATACACACGTCCAATTCGATTTATACACGCATTCCAAATTGATTTATACATGCGTCCAATTCGATTTATACACGCATCCAATTCGATTTATACACGGGTCCAATTCGATTTATACACGCATCCAATTCGATTTATACCGGGTCCAAATCGATTTATACACGCGTCCAATTTGATTTATACACGCATCCAATTCGATTTATACACACGTCCAATTCGATTTATACACGCGTCCAATTCGATTTATACACACGTCCAATTCGATTTATACACGCATTCCAAATTGATTTATACATGCGTCCAATTCGATTTATACACGCATCCAATTCGATTTATACACGGGTCCAATTCGATTTATACACGCATCCAATTCGATTTATACCGGGTCCAAATCGATTTATACACGCGTCCAATTTGATTTATACACGCATCCAATTCGATTTATACACGCGTCCAATTCGATTTATACACACATCCAATTCGATTTATACACGCATTCCAAATTGATTTATACATGCGTCCAATTCGATTTATACACGCATCCAATTCGATTTATACACGCGTCCAATTCGATTTATACACGCATCCAATTCGATTTATACCGGGTCCAATTCGATTTATACACGCGTCCAATTCGATTTATACATGCGTCCCATTCGATTTATACACAAGTCCAATTCGATTTATACACGCGTCCAATTCGATTTATACACGCGTCCAATTCGATTTATACACGCATCCAATTCGATTTATACACGCGTCCAATTCGATTTATACACGCATCCAATTCGATTTATACACGCATTCCAAATTGATTTATACATGCGTCCAATTCGATTTATACACGCATCCAATTCGATTTATACACGCGTCCAATTCGATTTATACACGCGTCCAATTCAATTTATACATGCGTCCAATTCGATTTATACACGCGTCCAATTCGATTTATACACACGTCCAATTCGATTTATACACGCATCCAATTCAATTTATACATGCGTCCAATTCGATTTATACACGCGTCCAATTCGATTTATACACACGTCCAATTCGATTTATACACGCATTCCAAATTGATTTATACATGCGTCCAATTCGATTTATACACGCATCCAATTCGATTTATACACGGGTCTAATTCGATTTATACACGCATCCAATTCGATTTATACCGGGTCCAAATCGATTTATACACGCGTCCAATTTGATTTATACACGCATCCAATTCGATTTATACACACGTCCAATTCGATTTATACACGCGTCCAATTCGATTTATACACACGTCCAATTCGATTTATACACGCATTCCAAATTGATTTATACATGCGTCCAATTCGATTTATACACGCATCCAATTCGATTTATACACGGGTCCAATTCGATTTATACACGCATCCAATTCGATTTATACCGGGTCCAAATCGATTTATACACGCGTCCAATTTGATTTATACACGCATCCAATTCGATTTATACACGCGTCCAATTCGATTTATACACACGTCCAATTCGATTTATACACGCATTCCAAATTGATTTATACATGCGTCCAATTCGATTTATACACGCATCCAATTCGATTTATACACGCGTCCAATTCGATTTATACACGCATCCAATTCGATTTATACCGGGTCCAATTCGATTTATACACGCGTCCAATTCGATTTATACATGCGTCCCATTCGATTTATACACAAGTCCAATTCGATTTATACACGCGTCCAATTCGATTTATACACGCGTCCAATTCGATTTATACACGCATCCAATTCGATTTATACACGCGTCCAATTCGATTTATACACGCATCCAATTCGATTTATACACGCATTCCAAATTGATTTATACATGCGTCCAATTCGATTTATACACGCATCCAATTCGATTTATACACGCGTCCAATTCGATTTATACACGCGTCCAATTCGATTTATACATGCATCCAATTCGATTTATACATGCGTCCCATTCGATTTATACACGAGTCCAATTCGATTTATACACGCGTCCAATTCGATTTATACACGCGTCCCATTCGATTTATACACACGTCCAATTCGATTTATACACGCGTCCAATTCGATTTATACACGCATCCAATTCGATTTATACACGCGTCCAATTCGATTTATACACGCGTCCAATTCGATTTATACACGCGTCCAATTCGATTTATACACGCGTCCAATTCGATTTATACACGCGTCCAATTCGATTTATACACGCGTCCAATTCGATTTATACATGCGTCCCATTCGATTTATACACGAGTCCAATTCGATTTATACACGCGTCCAATTCGATTTATACACGCGTCCCATTCGATTTATACACACGTCCAATTCGATTTATACACGCGTCCAATTCGATTTATACACGCATCCAATTCGATTTATACACGCGTCCAATTCGATTTATACACGCATCCAATTCGATTTATACATGCATCCAATTCGATTTATACACGCGTCCAATTCGATTTATACACGCGTCCAATTCGATTTATACACGCGTCCAATTCGATTTATACACGCGTCCAATTCGATTTATACATGCGTCCCATTCGATTTATACACGCGTCCAATTCGATTTATACATGCATCCAATTCGATTTATACACGCGTCCAATTCGATTTATACATGCGTCCAATTCGATTTATACACGCGTCCAATTCGATTTATACATGCGTCCCATTCGATTTATACACGAGTCCAATTCGATTTATACACGCGTCCAATTCGATTTATACACGCGTCCCATTCGATTTATACACACGTCCAATTCGATTTATACACGCGTCCAATTCGATTTATACACGCATCCAATTCGATTTATACACGCGTCCAATTCGATTTATACACGCGTCCAATTCGATTTATACACGCGTCCAATTCGATTTATACACGCGTCCAATTCGATTTATACACGCGTCCAATTCGATTTATACACGCATCCAATTCGATTTATACACGCGTCCAATTCGATTTATACACGCATCCAATTCGATTTATACACGCGTCCAATTCGATTTATACACGCGTCCAATTCGATTTATACACGCGTCCAATTCGATTTATACACGCATTCCAAATTGATTTATACACGCATCCAATTCGATTTATGCATGCGTCCAATTCGATTTATACACACGTCCAAATTGATTTATACACGCATCCAATTCGATTTATACATGCGTCCAATTCGATTTATACACGCTACACGCATCCAATTCGATTTATACACGCATCCAATTCAATTTATACACGCGTCCAATTCGATTTATACACGCATCCAATTCAATTTATACACGCGTCCAATTCGATTTATACACGCTACACGCATCCAATTCGATTTATACACGCATCCAATTCGATTTATACACGCATCCAATTCAATTTATACATGCGTCCAATTCGATTTATACACATGTCCAATTAGATTTATACACGCGTCCAATTCAATTCGATTTATACACATGTCCAATTAGATTTATACAAGCATCCAATTCGATTTATACACGCGTCCAATTCAATTCGATTTATACACATGTCCAATTAGATTTATACAAGCATCCAATTCGATTTATACACGCGTCCAATTCAATTCGATTTATACACGCATTCAATTCGATTTATACATGCATCCAATTCGATTTATACACGCATTCAATTCGATTTATACATGCATCCAATTCGATTTATACATGCATCCAATTCGATTTATACATGCATCCAATTCGATTTATACACGCATTCAATTCGATTTATACATGCATCCAATTCGATTTATACACGCATTCAATTCGATTTATACATGCATCCAATTCGATTTATACATGCATCCAATTCGATTTATACATGCATCCAATTCGATTTATACACGCATTCAATTCGATTTATACATGCATCCAATTCGATTTATACACGCATCCAATTCGATTTATACATGCATCCAATTCGATTTATACATGCATCCAATTCGATTTATACACGCATTCAATTCGATTTATACATGCATCCAATTCGATTTATACATGCATCCAATTCGATTTATACATGCATCCAATTCGATTTATACACGCATTCAATTCGATTTATACATGCATCCAATTCGATTTATACACGCATTCAATTCGATTTATACATGCATCCAATTCGATTTATACATGCATCCAATTCGATTTATACATGCATCCAATTCGATTTATACATGCATCCAATTCGATTTATACACGCATTCAATTCGATTTATACATGCATCCAATTCGATTTATACATGCATCCAATTCGATTTATACATGCATCCAATTCGATTTATACATGCATCCAATTCGATTTATACATGCATCCAATTCGATTTATACACGCATTCAATTCGATTTATACACGCATCCAATTCGATTTATACATGCATCCAATTCGATTTATACACGCATTCAATTCGATTTATACATGCATCCAATTCGATTTATACATGCATCCAATTCGATTTATACATGCATCCAATTCGATTTATACATGCATCCAATTCGATTTATACATGCATCCAATTCGATTTATACACGCATTCAATTCGATTTATACATGCATCCAATTCGATTTATACACGCATTCAATTCGATTTATACATGCATCCAATTCGATTTATACATGCATCCAATTCGATTTATACATGCATCCAATTCGATTTATACACGCATTCAATTCGATTTATACATGCATCCAATTCGATTTATACACGTGTCCAATTCGATTTATACACGCGTCCAATTCAATTCGATTTATACACGCGTCCAATTCAATTCGATTTATACACATGTCCAATTAGATTTATACAAGCATCCAATTCGATTTATACACGCGTCCAATTCAATTCGATTTATACACGCATCCAATTCGATTTATACACGCATTCAATTCGATTTATACATGCATCCAATTCGATTTATACACGTGTCCAATTCGATATATACACGCGTCCAATTCAATTCGATTTATACACGCGTCCAATTCAGTTCGATTTATACACGCATCCAATTCGATTTATACACACGTCCAATTCAATTCGATTTATACATGCGTCCAATTTGATTTATACAAGCATCCAATTCGATTTATACACACGTCCAATTCAATTCGATTTATACATGCGTCCAATTTGATTTATACACGCATCCAATTCGATTTATACACGCGTCCAATTCGATTTATACACGCATCCAATTCGATTTATATATGCATCCATTTCGATTTATACATGCATCCAATTCGATTTATACACGCATCCAATTCGATTTATACACGCGTCCAATTCGATTTATACACACGTCCAATTCAATTCGATTTATACATGCGTCCAATTCGATTTATACACGCATCCAATTCGATTTATACACGCGTCCAATTCGATTTATACATGCATCCATTTCGATTTATACATGCATCCAATTCGATTTATACACGCGTCCAATTCGATTTATACATGCATCCAATTCGATTTATACACGCATCCAATTCGATTTATACATGCATCCATTTCGATTTATACATGCGTCCAATTCGATTTATACACGCATCCAATTCGATTTATACACGCGTCCAATTCGATTTATACACACGTCCAATTCAATTCGATTTATACATGCGTCCAATTCGATTTATACATGCATCCAATTCGATTTATACACGCGTCCAATTCGATTTATACACGCGTCCAATTCGATTTATACACACATCCAATTCAATTCGATTTATACATGCGTCCAATTCGATTTATACACGCATCCAATTCGATTTATACATGCATCCAATTCGATTTATACACGCATCCAATTCGATTTATACACGCGTCCAATTCGATTTATACATGCATCCAATTCGATTTATACATGCATCCAATTCGATTTATACACGCATCCAATTCGATTTATACACGCGTCCAATTCGATTTATACATGCATCCAATTCGATTTATACACGCGTCCAATCCGATTTATACACGCATCCAATTCGATTTATACACGCATCCAATTCGATTTATACACGCGTCCAATTCGATTTATACACGCATCCAATTCGATTTATACATGCATCCAATTCGATTTATACACGCGTCCAATTCGATTTATACATGCATCCAATTCGATTTATACACGCGTCCAATTCGATTTATACACACGTCCAATTCGATTTATACATGCATCCAATTCGATTTATACACGCATCCAATTCGATTTATACACACGTCCAATTCGATTTATACATGCATCCAATTCGATTTATACATGCATCCAATTCGATTTATACACGCGTCCAATTCGATTTATACATGCATCCAATTCGATTTATACACGCGTCCAATTCGATTTATACATGCATCCAATTCGATTTATACACGCATCCAATTCGATTTATACACGCGTCCAATTCGATTTATACATGCATCCAATTCGATTTATACACGCATCCAATTCGATTTATACACACGTCCAATTCGATTTATACATGCATCCAATTCGATTTATACATGCATCCAATTCGATTTATACACGCGTCCAATTCGATTTATACATGCATCCAATTCGATTTATACACGCATCCAATTCGATTTATACACACGTCCAATTCGATTTATACATGCATCCAATTCGATTTATACACGCATCCAATTCGATTTATACACGCGTCCAATTCGATTTATACATGCATCCAATTCGATTTATACACGCATCCAATTCGATTTATACACGCGTCCAATTCGATTTATACACGCATCCAATTCGATTTATACACACGTCCAATTCGATTTATACATGCATCCAATTCGATTTATACATGCATCCAATTCGATTTATACACGCGTCCAATTCGATTTATACATGCATCCAATTCGATTTATACACGCATCCAATTCGATTTATACACACGTCCAATTCGATTTATACATGCATCCAATTCGATTTATACATGCATCCAATTCGATTTATACACGCGTCCAATTCGATTTATACATGCATCCAATTCGATTTATACACGCATCCAATTCGATTTATACACACGTCCAATTCGATTTATACATGCATCCAATTCGATTTATACATGCATCCAATTCGATTTATACACGCGTCCAATTCGATTTATACACGCATCCAATTCGATTTATACACACGTCCAATTCGATTTATACACGCGTCCAATTCGATTTATACACACGTCCAATTCGATTTATACATGCATCCAATTCGATTTATACACGCATCCAATTCGATTTATACACACGTCCAATTCGATTTATACACGCATCCAATTCGATTTATACATGCATCCAATTCGATTTATACACGCGTCCAATTCGATTTATACATGCATCCAATTCGATTTATACACGCATCCAATTCGATTTATACACACGTCCAATTCGATTTATACATGCATCCAATTCGATTTATACACGCGTCCAATTCGATTTATACATGCATCCAATTCGATTTATACACGCATCCAATTCGATTTATACATGCGTCCAATTCGATTTATACATGCATCCAATTCGATTTATACACGCGTCCAATTCGATTTATACACGCATCCAATTCGATTTATACACACGTCCAATTCGATTTATACATGCATCCAATTCGATTTATACACGCATCCAATTCGATTTATACACGCGTCCAATTCGATTTATACATGCATCCAATTCGATTTATACACGCGTCCAATTCGATTTATACACGCATCCAATTCGATTTATACACACGTCCAATTCGATTTATACATGCATCCAATTCGATTTATACACGCGTCCAATTCGATTTATACACGCATCCAATTCGATTTATACACGCATCCAATTCGATTTATACATGCGTCCAATTGGATTTATTCATGCATCCAATTCGATTTATACACGCATCCAATTCGATTTATTCATGCATCCAATTCGATTTATACACGCATCCAATTCGATTTATACACGCGTCCAATTCGATTTATACATGCGTCCAATTCGATTTATTCATGCATCCAATTCGATTTATACACGCATCCAATTCAATTCAATTCAATTCAATTCAAATTTATTTGTATAGCGCTTTTCACAATACACATTGTTTCAAAGCAGCTTCACAGAAAGTGCATTTCATAAATGTACATTGAAAAATGTTAGAAAAGAGAATGTTAAAGAAAAAATGTTAGGATAAGTTAATCAATCATGTATTATTTTAGGCCATAACAACGCTGGCGTCGAGTCGTCTCATCACAGGTGTCGGGGCATCTGAAGTCTCCATCAGAGGCTGGATACAAACTGGAGCTGACGAACTAGTTACCTCGGGACTAGTGTCCCGAGATAACAACAGAAAAGCAGATGGGAAATAATTAGCATAGCTGCTGTTCAGAATATTAATGCTGTTGGTGCGATTTAACTGTAGTATAAAACTTAATTATAATGTGAATGCTTGGCTAAAGAGATGCGTCTTTAATCTAGTTTTAAACTGGGACAGCGTGTCTGAACCTCGAACAATATCCGGAAGACTATTCCAGAGTTTAGGAGCTAAATGTGAAAAAGCCCTCCCTCCTTTAGTGGACTTGGATATCCTAGGAATGACCAGAAGCCTCGAGTTTAGTGATCTTAAAGAGCGCGATGGATTGTAGGGCGATAAAAGATCAGTTAAATACACTGGAGCTAGCCCATTTAGGGCTTTATAGGTCAGTAGCAATACTTTGTAATTGATACGGAACTTAATAGGTAACCAGTGTAGGGATGATAAAATTGGTGTTATATGATCATATTTTCTTGACCTAGTAAGCACTCTAGCAGCTGCGTTTTGAACTAACTGCAGTTTGTTTATTGAGGATGCAGGACAACCAGCTAATAAAGCATTACAGTAATCTAGTCTCGAGGTCATGAATGCATGAACTAACTTTTCTGCATCAGAAATAGATAGCATGTTACGTAGCTTGGCAATGTTTCTAAGGTGGAAAAATGCCGTTTTTGTAACATATGAAATATGACTTTCGAAAGATAAGTTGCGGTCTAATATAACACCCAGGTCTCTTACTGTAGTGGATAAAGCGACAGGACATCCTTCCAAGTTAAAGTTGTATTGTGAGAGGTTTTGTGGGCAATTTTTTGGACCAATAAGTAACACCTCCGTTTTATCTGAATTTAATAGCAGAAAATTACACGTCATCCAGTGTTTAATATCATCAACACACGCTGTCAGTTTAGATAATTTAGCGTTTTCATCTGGTCGTGATGAAATATATAATTGAGTGTCATCAGCATAACAGTGGAAATTAATTCCATGTTTTCTTATAATATTACCAAGTGGCAGCATATATATTGAGAATAGCAGAGGGCCTAGCACGGATCCTTGCGGCACCCCATAGTCTACTGATGTTATCTTTGATTTTTCCCCATTTAGACAGACAAAATGGTAGCGGTCTGATAAATACGATCTAAACCAGTTTAATGCCTGTCCCTGAACACCAGTGTAATTTTGAAGTCGATCTAATAGTATTTTATGATCTATAGTATCGAACGCAGCACTAAGATCAAGTAGAACTAGTATTGAGATACAGCCTTGGTCAGAAGCTAGAAGTAAATCATTTGTGATTTTAACGAGTGCAGTTTCTGTGCTATGATGCTGCCTGAATCCTGATTGAAATTTTTCATAGATATCATTTTCTTGCAAGAAAGAGCACAATTGAGCGGACACAACTTTTTCTAGTATTTTAGACATGAATGGAAGATTTGATATTGGTCTGTAATTTGCTAGGTTATTATGATCTAATTGTGGCTTCTTAATGAGAGGCTTTATGACTGCCAACTTGAATATTCTTGGAACATGACCTAAAGATAAAGACGAGTTAATAATATTGAGAAGAGGCTCTTCCACTACAGGTAACAACTCTTTCAGTAGTTTAGTGGGTATTGGATCTAATAAACATGTTGTTGGTTTAGATGCAATGATAAGTTTATTTAGCTCTTCCTGTCCTATGGTTGTAAAGCGGTGTAGTAGTTCTTGAGGGGCGATAATTGCGGTTGAATCATAAGACATCATTAATGATTGTACATTTACAATTTTGTTTCTGATGCTTTCTATTTTGTCAGCGAAGAAGTTCATAAAATCATTACTACTAAACTGTAACGGAATATTTTGTTCAGGCGATGCTTGTTTATTTGTTAGTCTAGCCACAGTGTTAAATAAAAACCTTGGGTTATTTTGGTTATTTTCTATTAGTTTGCGGAGATGCTCAGCCCTGGCTGCTTTTAGGGCCTTTTTATAACGTGACATACTTTCTTTCCATGCGATTCTAAAGACCTCTAAATTAGTATGTTTCCATTTACGCTCTAAGTTACGAGTTTCTCTCTTGATAACATGTGTAGCACTGTTGTACCATGGTGCTTTAGTTTTCTCTCTAACCTTTTTTAATCTAATTGGTGCTACAATTTCTAATGTACTAGAGAAAATGGTGCTCATACTGCTAGTCATTTCCTCTAGTTCATCTGTTTGTTTGGGTTCACTTAGCAGCTGAGCCAGATCAGGTAAGGTATTTGAGAATCTATCTATAGTGGTTGGAAGGATTGTTCTGCCTGGTCGATAACGTGGCGCAACATGACAGATTTCAGCAGTACGCAGTATGCAAGTTACCATGTAATGGTCAGTGACATCATCACTTTGCGGTATAATATCTATGTCGGTTGGGTTGGTTCCATGTGATATAATTAAATCTAGTGTGTGATTAAGACGATGAGTGGGACCAGTGACGTTTTGCTTGACCCCAAAGGAATTTAATAGATCTGTAAACGCAGCCCCTAACGCGTCATTTGTGTTATCTACGTGTATGTTAAAATCTCCAACAATTAATGCTTTATCGACGTTGACCAATAGATCTGAGAGAAAGTCTGCAAACTCTTTTAGGAAAGCAGCATAGGGCCCTGGAGGTCTATATACAGTAGCTAAGGCTAGAGATAATACAGATTTCTTTCTTACATCTAATAGCGTGACATTTAGCACTAGTACTTCAAATGAATTAAACCTGTGACCTGTTTTCTGGGTAACATTAAGAATATCTCTATAGATTGTTGCAACACCGCCGCCACGACCAATCAGACGGGGCTCATGCTTATAACAGTATCCTGGCGGAGTAGACTCATTTAGACCGAAATAATCATTTGGCTTAAGCCAGGTTTCAGTAAGGCAAAGTACATCGAAACTATTATCTGTGACCATTTCATTTACAATAACCGCCTTAGGTGTGAGCGATCTAATGTTTAGAAGACCTAGTTTTAGAAATTGTTTTTGTTCACTAATATTGAGATTTTCTGGTTTAATCACAATTAGATTTTTCCTAGATCCTACAGTAGATTTAATGTTTGACCTCACTAAACGAGGAATAGACACAGTTTCTATATAATGTTCTACATTGGTACTTATGTCAATTAAGTTAGTACAAAATTGGTTTTGTTCACTAATATTGAGATTTTCTGGTTTAATCACAATTAGATTTTTCCTAGATCTTACAGTAGATTTAATGTTTGACCTCACTAAACGAGGAATAGACACAGTTTCTATATAATGTTCTACACAGTTATGTTCAGACACAGTTTCTATATAATGTTCTACATTGGTACTTATGTCAATTAAGTTAGGACAGCAAATACTGTTATTTGGACTTTGACTTACTAGTCATATGATGGTGTGCAGCGCTCTGGAGATGTTGTCCGACAGAAGAGCCGCTCTAATTCGATTTATACATTTTTTTTTTTACTGGAGTAGATGCATTTACATTTAGTACAAATATACGGCGTTGTTTGCTAAACGTCTGGTTAGGAAAGACAAAATTACGGAAATCACCACATCATCGCGAGCAGCAGTACTGTAGGGGTAAGATGCATGGCATCAAGTTTTGACGCAAATTGACTCGCAGTTCGAATCCGCCTTTTTGCTGGACTCACTCTTCTCCCTTTTCCCATTACATATCAGATCGGAAAGGCATTTATTTTCAATAAAAATGAAGAAAATATGAGAAAAGTGGAAATAAAGAACATGTGTTTAATAATAAGTGTTTATCGGTTAGGGGTAGGTAAACAGACATGTGCTGAATTAGAGACGATAAAAGTGAGTGGGTCAAATATCATTGGTCGTAAAAAGTTTTTCAATAATTTACTTTGCAAGTCCAAATTTGTGACTGCATTTCCTTTGTAGGTATTTTTGATGTTATGATATAGGTCTTAAATTTCATTCATAATGGTTTTAAAAGTCTTTAAAATGAAGTGAAAACATTTTACAATTCACTGCAGGGAATTCCACCAGAAACCACACAAGGACAAAAACAGTGTAGCAAATACTTTTGTATGTGTTTTAAATACAGACTCCATAGTACGGTTATTGTTTATTTGAGATATTTTACTTTTGATTACATACGTGTATGATGTTGTTACTAATGCACTGCGTAGCTCCCTTTTACCAAACCAAAATAAAGGTTAAAGAGATAGTTTATAGTTTATCTAAAAATGAACAATTCTGTCATTATCTACTCATATTCATAACAGGTTGGAACAACTTGAGGATGAGTAAATGATGACAGAATTTTCATTTTTGGGTGAACTGTCCCTTTAAATCTGAATCCGGATGGTTACAACCAACACAAACGAATGAGAGGCGGAGTCGGAGATTCTCATTGAAAGAGAAGATGGCAACTTCTGCGCAAAACGGGTAACATTTGCCATACATTTATACAAATACCGTTAAAGATTAGCGGACAGGCGTCAGTTTATAATGTGATGAGATGTCCAAGCAGTCTATTCCATTGACTTTCAATCAGGAAGGGCACATTCTAGCCTCCTCCGCAACGTTACGCATTTGAGCTTAGCTTGTCGGCTTCTCCTGGGGGAGGGGCTCTGGCGAGTACTGTTTGGGGGGCGGGGCTTAGTCAGTATAGAAGAATTCTATTGGCCAGTGCTTCTGCCAATCAAAGTAGAAGCGGCATACGGGTAGCAATAATGGCTGATTCTCAGTAAGGAGCCCTTACATTTAACACAAGCTTTTCTTCTTTCTTCTACATATATGTATAACGATTGTTGTATCCCAACACGTACGTGTCTGTTTAATGTAATATCTGCAGCGGTTGGGAGCCAGACTGGTTTTAATGGGCAGGATGTGTTGTTGTTTACATTGTATATGTTTTTGGGCTGTTTGTGTCCTTTCGTTTGGTTCGCTCTTTATTATGTCGAGGTAGTAACACCATTTTGTTCTAGTCCCAGTGTCGCCATGGCTCATCCACGCGTCTGCTGTCCGGATAAAACACCAATCCAGATCCTGCACGAGTATGGCATCAAAATCGGGAGCGCGCCCGAGTACGAGCTCTTACACACTCACGCTGACGGAGACGCGCACCAGCCTTCTTTCGTGTTCACCGTCACCATTGGAGACGTCTCATGCAAAGGTCACGCATCTTTTATTTACTTGATTATTATAAATGGTATGAGTATAATATAGTGTACTTTAATAGATAATCTTTTTGTTCTTAAAGGGCAAGGATCCACTAAAAAGGCGGCTAAACATGAAGCTGCAGAAGCCGCCTTAAAATTATTGAAACGAGACCCCCATCCAAAGTAAAACACACACTGTAGAGAGCGATACAAACTATTATATATCACTCACTTCAGTTCACACTGATCCAAATGTTCTGAATCTTTCACAGTGGTCAGAGAGACAATGGCCTTTCTCCTGAAGCCGGGGATGGGACCAATCCTGTGGGAGTACTGCAGGTATCAAGCTCTTCATCTGAAGCACAACAATTATAGTTATCATGGGAAACAGTATTGCTACGTCCGAATTCAAATACCTCCTAGTGTGAGGAAAACAGTATGCCATTGCCAACATAGTATGTCCGAATTTCATTCATACTATATAGAACGTACTTTTTTAACGATCGCAAAGTAAGTTCAAATTCAGACAGTATGCAATTTCGGACGTGTTTGTCAGTATTTAAAGTTAGATTGAAAAGGAATTTGCGATCATCCTTTCTGAGTGAAACGGCTTCTCAAACAAGAACAAATGTAGGGCGGGCTTGATTTTGTCTGTGGGGAATTGATTGGATGGTTGTGGTTTGCTATAGAGACCGAGCGACACGCGTCATAATCTGAAGGCCACGCCCACCGGGGGGGAAAACAATCCAACGCTCTCCATTGACTTTGCACTGCGTGAAGCGGCATCCTTGTCATTTCGGACTTCTAGCTAAAAAACAGAACAACGTCTAAAAGCTGATATGTGACAAAGTGTACAGCAAACAAGCTAAACAAAACCCACAACCAAAAGCCCAGAAGTTTTTATAAGCTATTGACCCAAAAAACGAGCGTTTAAGGACAAAAAAGTGGATACAGGCCATTGAGACAGAGCGCGACACGTTATATTACACTGATAACTACGGCGACTAGAGGGGAACATAATCAGCGACAGGAAATATAATATATAAAACTGACTTTTGGATATTTGACTTAACAGGGACAAAATATTTACTGCACACATAGGTAGGGTTGGGAATCGTGAGAAATTTTTCGGTTCCGGTTCCGGTTCTGGTTCCGCCTAACGATTCCGGTTCCATTAAAATTATTAAACAAATAGTGGTAAAGGAAAAAGGCACAATACGCAACTCAAACAATCCATTTTGTGTTTATTACTTGCTCTAAAATTTATTTACAGGTTGGCAATGTCAAAAAAGTCCTGAACTGTACATATATTACAGAATTAATTAAGCCATTCTTGCAACACATTTTTTTTCAAATGAACACCTCTGAAATTGTCTTATTACATTTTATCTCTCTGTCTCTGAATAAAACCAAGTTATAAATTATATTTATTAGTTATATTTATTAATTAGTTATATATTAATTTAATAGTAATTCAGTTATTCAGTGAACTTGTAAATAATAAATTGCAATTCAGCATTACAAAGGTAATTGTGCCTAAACGCTTACCTAAACCATGGTGACTCAACGGTTGACATACATATATATATATATATATAGGCCTTACACTATAAATCTGGTATAAGCCCTGAGGCACTCTGTGCTGTAGCAAATGTTTTGTCAAATTGCTAGTGCAGCCTCCTTTGCATGTTATTAACTTTTCACGTGTTACATTTTGCTTCATTATCATTCATTCTTTGGAAATGAATCCATACTTGTGACTTTCTCTTCGCTATGCTGGTGGTCAACGAGAAAATATCAGACGCAAAACCGTAAATAGCGCGAGGGCTTTCAGTGCTGAACTGCGTTGCCCTCCTGGAAGCGGCAGGCAACGTAATTAATATTCATGATGAGGTGAGCCAGGGTTGCCAGGTTTTCACAACAAAACCCGCACAATCGTTTCAACCCGCGGACATGAAACACAGCCCGCGGCAACAGTGGAAAACGGGAAAATCACGGAGTTGGCAACACTGGCTGTCACTCGCTATGAAAGGATACGCTTCCAGCGCTTCGCACAC
The DNA here is from genome assembly GCF_949357685.1 of Gobio gobio. Lineage (NCBI taxonomy): Eukaryota > Metazoa > Chordata > Actinopteri > Cypriniformes > Gobionidae > Gobio > Gobio gobio. The sequence continues at coordinate 8,952,989 of NC_137103.1, forward strand.
ACATTGCACCAGAACCGTTTTCGGAACCGAAACTTAGGAATTTCGCGCGGTTCTGGTATTTTTCAAAAATCAGTTTCGGTTCTGCATAAGAACCGGTTCTCGGTTCCCAACCCTACACATAGGCATACTGAGTGTCAGGATCCCCAAATGTACCCATTCTTCTGCTGAAGCGTCACGTTTTACTGCCTTTATCCACTTTTGTCTCCTTAAACTCTCGGTTTTTTTGGGTTGACAGCTTATAAAAACTTATTTCTGTGTTTATTAGCTTGTTTGCTGTACACTTTGTCACATATCAGCTTTTAGACATTGTTCTGTGTTTTTTGTTATAAGTCCAAAAGGACAAGGATGCAGCCTCACGCAATGCAAAGTCAAAGGAGAGCGTTGGATTGCCCCCCCCCCCCGGTGTGGGCGTGGCCTAAATACGCTCTGTCTCTATTGGTAGATCTCATGTGATTGACAGGTTGCTCCGCCTTTGTCAAGGGGGATGTTATTTTAATTAAAGTCACCATGAAATCAAATTTTTGAATAAGCAGGGCTCTAGACTAACATTTGAGATCCACCAATAGCAAACCACAACCATCCAATCAATTCCCCACAGACAAAATCAAGCCCCGCCCCTACATTTGTTCTTGTTTGAGAAGACGTTTCACTCGGATCTACGGGACAATAGAGAAGCAAAGTGTAGTGCAACTTCCATTTCATTCCCACTTTAAAGATTATGAGGGAACATGTATTTAAAAAAAATGTGGACAGATAAATCATTTATAATAAATACTGCAATATTCTGTAAATAAAATGGTCAATTTAGATTTCATGGTGACTTTAAACCGTGTCATGTGGTGTGTCAGGAGCTGGCCATGCAGAGGGTGTGGTGTCTGCCGGAGTATGTGGTGTGTTTGGAGGCGGGGCCGGACCACATGAAGGAGTTCACCGTCACCTGCCGGCTGGAGGGACTGGAGGAGACAGGTGCGTTTCACTCACTGATGTCCGGCTGAGCTCCGTGCGGAAGGTCTGATGCTCTGTGATGTGGTTTTGCTCATCAGGGACGGGCAGCTCCAAAAAGCAGGCCAGACGCGCAGCGGCCGAACGCATGCTGGGGAAACTGCAGAGCTTGTCCGGATCTCCAGAGATCACATGGGTTAGTGACATTCATCTATTCACAGATGTGTTGGGATTCTTTCACTAAACATATTTGTGATTAGCTTAAAGGGATTGTTCACCCAAAAATTAAAACTAGCCCATGATTTACTCACCCTCAAGTCATCCTAGGTGTATATAACATTCTTCTTTCAGACGAATACAATCTGAGTTATATTACAAAAGTCCAGGCTAATCCAAGCTTTATAATAGTTGCTCTGTTTTTGAAGTCCATAAAAAGTGCATCTGTCCGTCATATAACTGCTCCACGCGGCTCTGGGGTGTTAATAAAGGCCTTCTGAAGCAAATTGACGCGTTTGTGTAAGAAAAATATCCATATTTAAAACTTTATCAAGTAAACTTTCGACCGACCTCCTTCTGTGGAAAAGTGTTGAATGTTGAAAGTGAAACTCAAGAAGTGTTCGTGACGTCATGACCTGATCGCGTTAGTCTTTCCATCGGCAGGGGAACTTTCAACACTTTTTCCATAAATTGAACAGGGAAGGCGATCGGTCGAAAGTTTACTTGATAAAGTTTTAAATATGGATATTTTTCTTACACAAACGCACCGATTCGCTTCAGAAGGCCTTTATTAACACCCCAGAGCCGCGTGGAGCAGTTATATGACGGACAGATGCACTTTTTATGGACTTCAAAAACAGAGCAACTATAAATCAAATTCTAATGCTTGGATTAGCCTGGACTTTTGTAATATAACTCAGATTGTGTTCGTCTGAAAGAAGAATGTCATACACACCTAGGATGACTTGAGGGTGAGTAAATTATGGGCTAATTTTTATTTTTGGGTGAACTATCCCTTTAAAAGATTCACTAATTGCATGGATTTCAGTAAGTCATGAACATGATTTCACCAAGTGCGTCTTTGCTAAATCAACCAGTCCGGTTTGAGGAACAAGTTTACAGTTTATGCTCACTACACCCAGGCTACATCAGTGTTATTCACCCATCGTTTCCCTCTGAGCGATAACTTATGGGCAGTATCAGGGCTTGACATTAACATTTTTGCTCACCGGCCTCTTTGGCTAGTGTTTTCCAAAGTCACTAACCACAGCATTTCACTGGTCACGATGTTGTTGTCTATATGTAAATGACCACTGTTCACACCCAAATCAAGTCTACATGAAATATATAACATGACAGATCATCAAATAGGCCTATTTAGCTCTGATAAGGTTGTGTGTAGAGCTCTAATCTAGACAAAGAAACACTAACAGATAGATTTTTTTGGTGTAAATATAATTAATTCTCAAGCAGTATTTTCATCCAGTGTTCAATCAGCTATGACATATTTAAATCTAGCATATTGTGTGAATGAGCCCATACAGTAGCTAGCTAGTGAAATACACATCCATATTTTCATGTGACAGTTTATTTTATTAAAGGGATAGTTCACCCAAAAATGAAAATCCTGTCATTAATGTCGTTCCACACCCGTAAGGTCTTCGTTCATCTCGGGACTGTTTACACTACGTGACTGACACAGCTGTGAAGAGGTTGTTGAATAAAGGCGTTATTTGTGTTTGTATTTTGTGCACAAAAGGTATTCTTGTGGCTTCATAACATTAAGGTTGAACCACTGGAGTCACATGACCTTTTAAATTATGTTTTTACTGCCTTTCTGGGACTTGAGTGATAATTAAATATCTGTCTATGGAGGGATCAGAGCTCTCGGATTTCATCAGAAATATCTTTATATGTGTCTCGAACATGAAGGTCTTACGGGTTTGGAACGACATATAGAATAAAAACACTGTATGATGAATGAATCTCCTGCGAACATCGCACGCACATCTCTGCTGTGTTGTTTATGATGAGAGCGCAGATTTCAGTGAGTGAACAAAACTCTGACTAATCTTGAACGCCTCTCATTATTAGACATTAGGGGTGTAGCGGTACACAAAACTGACGGTTCGGTACAGCAGTTTTACAAAATTTATTTTTATTTATTTTTATTCAATAGTGGTTTACTGAAAAAAATAGTGTCTGTCCTTAAATTAATTAAATTATAACTAAAAGTTTCTTAAAGATAATGCTGTAAACTTTATAGGGAGCCCTTACTTACACATTGCTATTAAAGATTAACAACAGAGCCCACATTATTAGCCTAAATTCAGTTGCTATTTATTTTTAGCTCAAGCTTCACATAAGGCAGTTTTTGCATTAACTTCTAAATCTAATAATAATTTTTTTTTCTCCAATTCGTTGTTGAAATATAATCATTCATACACAGTGGCTGTCATTTTCATGACAGATTTATTTAAACATACATTAAATAAACAAGACATCACTAACAGGTTAAGTAGAATATAATGAATATACCGGCTAATATAGGTCATATATTTAGTGAAAGAGTTAATCTCTCTAGTGAGTTAACAGCTGTGGACTCTGAATGACTGCCTGAGGTAAATGTGATGCTACATTACATTGTTTACAAGCTGTTTTATTGTCTTTCCACCATTGAAACACCGATTGAGCAATTACACCACATATGATACATTTCATACAAGTTCAATGTATCCTCAAACATAAAATAACATCTCTTAAGGTGTGTTGTTCTTTTGGAAGAGATTATCGCGTTTACGCGCGCTGCCGCTTGAAGATGAACTGACGCGTCTATACATTCACGTCACATTAAAGAGCGTCAAAACTGCATTTATCGTTTGAATTTCGTGATAAAATGGACTGAATACTTAATATGTTCGTGTGGGAACTCGGATTGAAGTTAGTTCCGTGCTTACAACAAGTCGACTGTTAACTGTTAAAGTTACAGTGCACCGAACCGAAAGCCCTGTACCGAAACGGTTCAATACGAATACGTGTACCGTTACACCCCTACTAGACATTATATTCATAAGCTCAACAGAATCACAAGTGATTGGTTATAATGCACAATGCGATTATAACAGATGCCTTATGAGAAGACCACAATACAATTTAACCTGCCAAAGTGGCTTGTGGGAGTGACTGTGTGACACGCCACAGCTGAAATCCACCGCAAATGGCGGCTGTTAATGTCAAGCCCTGGTTAGGACACAATTTTTTAGACAAGAATGTTGTTCCAGGATCAAAAAAATATATATTGTTGACCTAGGAACATGTCTTATTTGCCAATATCACCAATTAATCACAATGAATGAAGAACACAGTGCCACGCTTCACTCTGAAACATGCAGCGTGTCTTTATCTTAATTTAACATTTTTATGATGTAATTAATTAGCTTTTCATCAACTCAAGAACCCCTGCAGTTTCCTCTGAAATCGTTCGGTCTTCATGATGAATTTGCATAGTTTAGAATTGAAGATCTGGCTCTGGGACAAGGATAAAACGATAAGATCTACACATTTAAGTAGCAAAAGTAAATGACAAAAAGACTGTGACCTTCATGTAACAAAGATAAACCAGCCCCTGGAACATCAAAGTGCCTGAAGTTGAAGAAAACCCTTTTAAATAGAATTTGACTTGCATTTGCAAGCCGTTGCATCAATATTTCAGCATGAGGAATTATTTTGCCATTGAATCATCACCATCAAGTCACGAGGTGCACACTCTCGTCAATATGCTCGCGATTGTACTTAAGATGATTAGGGATTTAAATCAGATCAGATGTCCAGTCATGAACCGCTGTCCCCTGCGTCCCCAGAGTCCACCTGCTCGCGTGTATGTGGAAAGCTTCCGGCAGTCGATGGGGGAGAAGATTTCCCTCCTGAAGAGGACGCCTCTCAGCATCCCAAACACAGACTACATTCAGATGCTGCTGGAGGTCTCTCTGGAGCTGGGCTTCCAGGTCGCCTACATAGACATCGGTACGTTCATGTTCCTCACTTTGTTCCTGTGTTGTTTTGTGTCATCAGTGCTGGGAATGTTAGATATGTGTGTGTGTGTTTTGCAGACGAGCTGACAGTGAATGGGCAGTACCAGTGTTTGGTGGAGCTGTCCACCAGGCCGGTGACGGTGTGCCACGGCTCTGGGATGACCAGCAGTAACGCCCACAACGCCGCGGCACACAACGCCCTGCAGTACATCAAGATGGTCGCTAATAAACACTAACAACATGTCTGGAACCAGCGTGCACATTATGTTGGTGATGCAGAACTCCAAGAGCAGACCTGCACGTTCTGACCCCTGAAGCGGCTGCGGAGCGACTGACCCGGGTCTGTTTCACACGAGCACTGCAGCCAACCCACACATTCTGCTGTAAGAGACACGGCTCTATGCAGAAAATAAATCAATTTCTGGGTCACAACCCTGAGTTTATTCTTGGATGAAGCAAATTGTTTCATTTACATCCAAATAGTAATTTATTTACGCTGAACCTCAAACTGTATTCAGTCAGATGAACTGAAAGACAGTGTTTGCCTCTTCATGAAACCTGACCAATGTCTTTTTTTGCTTCATAAAGCCATTGTAAACACCATATTAATAGGTTTACAGTGTGTTTTCAATGTGTTATTTGTGTTAAAGGGTTGGTTCACCCAAAAATGAAAATTGTCTTTTACTCACCCTCATGTCATTCCAAACCTGCAAGACTTTCGTTTATCTTCGGAAAAACAAACGAAGATGCTTTAATGTGATTGAGAGATTTCTGACCCTCCAATGATAGCTACGCAAATTCCACTTTGATGCTTTGAAAAGTTTGTAAATCTTAACAAATAATCCATCGGTTTAGTCATAAGTTTCAGAATCGATTGCTTTATATGATGAACAGATTAAATTTAGGGTTTTATATAAATAAACATTAATAAGCGAACAGAAACCGAAGCGTAATCGAACCTGTTTGACACGCGAGAACAAACGTCTTGTGAGAATGAACCTCATTGGTTCTTGAGGAAGCTCAAACGTGTGGCGTTACACCAGAATTAACCTCATTGGCTCTTGCGGAAGCTCAAACGTGTGGCGTAACGCCAGAATGAACCTCATTGGTTCTTGAGGAAGCTCAAACGTGTGGCGTAACACCAGAATGAACCTCATTGGTTCTTGCGGAAGCTCAAACGTGTGGCGTAACGCCAGAACGAACCTCATTGGTTCTTGAGGAAGCTCAAACGTGTGGCGTAATGCCAGAATGAACCTCATTGGTTCTTGAGGAAGCTCAAACGTGTGGCGTAACGCCAGAATGAACCTCATTGGTTCTTGAGGAAGCTCAAACGTGTGGCGTAACACGAGAATGAACCTCATTGGTTCTTGAGGAAGCTCAAACGTGTGGTGTAACGCCAGAATGAACCTCATTGGCTCTTGCGGAAGCTCAAACGTGTGGCGTAACGCCAGAACGAACCTCATTGGTTCTTGAGGAAGCTCAAACGTGTGGCGTAACACGAGAATGAACTTCATTGGCTCTTGAGGAAGCTCAAACGTGTGGCGTAACGCCAGAATGAACCTCATTGGCTCTTGCGGAAGCTCAAACGTGTGGCGTAACGCCAGAACGAACCTCATTGGTTCTTGAGGAAGCTCAAACGTGTGGCGTAACGCCAGAATGAACCTCATTGGTTCTTGAGGAAGCTCAAACGTGTGGCGTAACGCCAGAATGAACCTCATTGGTTCTTGAGGAAGCTCGAACGTGTGGCGTAACGCCAGAATGAACCTCATTGGCTCTTGAGGAAGCTCGAACGTGTGGCGTAACACGAGAATGAACCTCATTGGTTCTTGAGGAAGCTCGAACGTGTGGCGTAACACGAGAATGAACCTCATTGGTTCTTGAGGAAGCTCAAACGTGCTGCGTAACACCAGAATGAACCTCATTGGTTCTTGAGGAAGCTCAAACGTGCTGCGTAACGCCAGAATGAACCTCATTGGCTCTTGCGGAAGCTCAAACGTGCTGCATAACACGAGAATGAACCTCATTGGCTCTTGAGGAAGCTCAAACGTGTGGCGTAACATGAGAATGAACCTCATTGGTTCTTGCGGAAGCTCAAACGTGCTGCGTAACACGAGAATGAACCTCATTGGCTCTTGAGGAAGCTCAAACGTGTGGCGTAACATGAGAATGAACCTCATTGGCTCTTGCGGAAGCTCAAACGTGTGGCGTAACGCCAGAACGAACCTCATTGGCTCTTGAGGAAGCTCAAACGTGTGACGTAATGCCAGAATGAACCTCATTGGTTCTTGAGGAAGCTCAAACGTGTGGCGTAACGCCAGAACGAACCTCATTGGTTCTTGAGGAAGCTCAAACGTGTGGCGTAACGCCAGAATGAACCTCATTGGTTCTTGAGGAAGCTCAAACGTGTGGCGTAACGCCAGAATGAACCTCATTGGTTCTTGAGGAAGCTCAAACGTGTGGCGTAACGCCAGAATGAACCTCATTGGTTCTTGCGGAAGCTCGAACGTGTGGCGTAACGCCAGAATGAACCTCATTGGTTCTTGCGGAAGCTCGAACGTGTGGCGTAACGCCAGAATGAACCTCATTGGTTCTTGAGGAAGCTCGAACGTGTGGCGTAACGCCAGAACGAACCTCATTGGTTCTTGAGGAAGCTCAAACGTGTGGCGTAACGCCAGAATGAACCTCATTGGTTCTTGAGGAAGCTCAAACGTGTGGCGTAACGCCAGAACGAACCTCATTGGTTCTTGAGGAAGCTCAAACGTGTGGCGTAACGCCAGAATGAACCTCATTGGTTCTTGAGGAAGCTCAAACGTGTGGCGTAACGCCAGAATGAACCTCATTGGTTCTTGAGGAAGCTCAAACGTGTGGCGTAACGCCAGAATGAACCTCATTGGTTCTTGAGGAAGCTCAAACGTGTGGCGTAACGCCAGAATGAACCTCATTGGTTCTTGAGGAAGCTCAAACGTGTGGCGTAACGCCAGAACGAACCTCATTGGTTCTTGAGGAAGCTCAAACGTGTGGCGTAACGCCAGAACGAACCTCATTGGTTCTTGAGGAAGCTCAAACGTGTGGCGTAACGCCAGAATGAACCTCATTGGTTCTTGAGGAAGCTCAAACGTGTGGCGTAACGCCAGAATGAACCTCATTGGTTCTTGAGGAAGCTCAAACGTGTGGCGTAACGCCAGAATGAACCTCATTGGTTCTTGAGGAAGCTCAAACGTGTGGCGTAACGCCAGAATGAACCTCATTGGTTCTTGAGGAAGCTCGAACGTGTGGCGTAACGCCAGAATGAACCTCATTGGTTCTTGCGGAAGCTCAAACGTGTGGCGTAACACGAGAATGAACCTCATTGGTTCTTGCGGAAGCTCAAACGTGCTGCGTAACACGAGAATGAACCTCATTGGCTCTTGAGGAAGCTCAAACGTGCTGCGTAACACCAGAATGAACCTCATTGGTTCTTGAGGAAGCTCAAACGTGCTGCGTAACGCCAGAATGAACCTCATTGGCTCTTGCTGAAGCTCAAACGTGTGGCGTAACGCCAGAATGAACCTCATTGGTTCTTGAGGAAGCTCAAATGTGCTGCGTAATGCCAGAATGAACCTCATTGGCTCTTGCTGAAGCTCAAACGTGCTGCGTAACGCCAGAATGAACCTCATTGGCTCTTGAGGAAGCTCAAACGTGCTGCGTTACACGAGAATGAACCTCATTGGCTCTTGAGGAAGCTCAAACGTGCGGCGTAACACCAGAATGAACCTCATTGGCTCTTGAGGAAGTTCAAACGTGCTGCGTTACACCAGAATGAACCTCATTGGCTCTTGAGGAAGTTCAAACGTGCTGCGTTACACCAGAATGAACCTCATTGGTTCTTGAGGAAGCTCAAACGTGTGGCGTAACGCCAGAATGAACCTCATTGGTTCTTGAGGAAGCTCAAACGTGTGGCGTAACGCCAGAAAGAACCTCATTGGTTCTTGAGGAAGCTCAAACGTGTGGCGTAACGCCAGAATGAACCTCATTGGCTCTTGAGGAAGCTCAAACGTGTGGCGTAACGCCAGAATGAACCTCATTGGTTCTTGCGGAAGCTCAAACGTGTGGCGTAACGCCAGAATGAACCTCATTGGTTCTTGAGGAAGCTCAAACGTGCTGCGTAACACGAGAATGAACCTCATTGGTTCTTGAGGAAGCTCAAACGTGCTGCGTAACACCAGAATGAACCTCATTGGCTCTTGAGGAAGCTCAAACGTGCTGCGTTACACCAGAATGAACCTCATTGGTTCTTGAGGAAGCTCAAACGTGCTGCGTTACACCAGAATGAACCTCATTGGCTCTTGAGGAAGCTCAAACGTGCTGCGTTACACCAGAATGAACCTCATTGGTTCTTGAGGAAGCTCGAACGTGTGGCGTAACACCAGAATGAACCTCATTGGTTCTTGCGGAAGCTCAAACGTGTGGCGTAACACCAGAATGAACCTCATTGGCTCTTGAGGAAGCTCAAACGTGTGGCGTAACACCAGAATGAACCTCATTGGTTCTTGAGGAAGCTCAAACGTGTGGCGTAACACGAGAATGAACCTCATTGGTTCTTGCGGAAGCTCAAACGTGCTGCGTAACACGAGAATGAACCTCATTGGCTCTTGAGGAAGCTCAAACGTGCTGCGTAACACCAGAATGAACCTCATTGGTTCTTGAGGAAGCTCAAACGTGCTGCGTAACGCCAGAATGAACCTCATTGGCTCTTGCTGAAGCTCAAACGTGTGGCGTAACGCCAGAATGAACCTCATTGGTTCTTGAGGAAGCTCAAACGTGCTGCGTAATGCCAGAATGAACCTCATTGGCTCTTGCTGAAGCTCAAACGTGCTGCGTAACGCCAGAATGAACCTCATTGGCTCTTGCTGAAGCTCAAACGTGTGGCGTAACACCAGAATGAACCTCATTGGCTCTTGAGGAAGCTCAAACGTGCTGCGTAACGCCAGAATGAACCTCATTGGCTCTTGAGGAAGCTCAAACGTGCTGCGTTACACGAGAATGAACCTCATTGGCTCTTGAGGAAGCTCAAACGTGCGGCGTAACACCAGAATGAACCTCATTGGCTCTTGAGGAAGTTCAAACGTGCTGCGTTACACCAGAATGAACCTCATTGGCTCTTGAGGAAGTTCAAACGTGCTGCGTTACACCAGAATGAACCTCATTGGTTCTTGAGGAAGCTCAAACGTGTGGCGTAACGCCAGAATGAACCTCATTGGTTCTTGAGGAAGCTCAAACGTGTGGCGTAACGCCAGAATGAACCTCATTGGCTCTTGAGGAAGCTCAAACGTGCTGCGTAACACCAGAATGAACCTCATTGGTTCTTGAGGAAGCTCAAACGTGTGGCGTAACGCCAGAATGAACCTCATTGGTTCTTGAGGAAGCTCAAACGTGTGGCGTAACACCAGAATGAACCTCATTGGCTCTTGAGGAAGCTCAAACGTGCTGCGTAACACCAGAATGAACCTCATTGGTTCTTGAGGAAGCTCAAACGTGCTGCGTAACACGAGAATGAACCTCATTGGTTCTTGAGGAAGCTCAAACGTGCTGCGTAACACCAGAATGAACCTCATTGGCTCTTGAGGAAGCTCAAACGTGCTGCGTAACACCAGAATGAACCTCATTGGCTCTTGAGGAAGCTCAAACGTGCTGCGTAACACAAGAATGAACCTCATTGGCTCTTGAGGAAGTTCAAACGTGCTGCGTTACACGAGAATGAACCTCATTGGCTCTTGAGGAAGCTCAAACGTGCTGCGTTACACGAGAATGAACCTCATTGGCTCTTGCTGAAGTGTCTTCCACAACTGATGTGTGAGTTGATGAATGTGAATGAAAGCCTTGATTAAATCTGTTCATCATATAAAGCGATCGAGTCTCTTCAGAAGATTGGAGTAAACCGCTCGACATGGATCAGTTTCTCGATCTTTATGATCGTGGTAGTTGTGTAGCCGTCAATGGAGGAACGACGTGAGGGTGAGTCGATGATGGGTTTCATTTTTGGGTGAACTATCCCTTTGACATGAACCAGAAGTTTTTCATGATGGTGTGCGGCCGTCTAGTGGTCATAATAATGTATCCACCGCAGGTGTAAGTTATTTTCTGTGAATGCGAGAGACTTGCGGTTCATTCAGAGAAGCCAGTGGATCTGGATGTTTATTGGCAATGTTGTGGCACCTCCAGCAGTGACTGACAGCTGCTATACTGACGTAATTGTGACATCAAATCCTGAATAAAGAGCCTTATTTAGTGAACGCATTTACAAATTGGTCATATTTTTCAAATGTAGTCAGTTGGTGGCACATCTGTATTTGAGTGGCTCGTGCCACTGAATGTTGTTGATCACGCAAACTGGCCATTCAACACACAGAATAAATCTGTCGTGTCTGTGAATGCCACATTAGCAGTCGCATCTGTTACTGTAAACCGTTATTTTTGCATGGTGCTGTGTAACATTAGCCAGCGCAAGATAAGCCAAAACTTACGACAATTGAGCAAGATCCACCGCTGGTGTGTGTGTTACTGTTTGTGATTTAGGAAGTTATCAGAGTGTGATATTGATAGGTCTATACTTTAATATGTGGTTAGTTGTTCTCATCTATGGCTTTCACGTATCATTTTATGGAATCATGTAATAAGTAATAAAAGCATTTTTTAAGTGTGAACATTCCTTCTGGAGATTCCTGAATGTTGTGTTGGAGTATTGGACTTGCTGTAGCCATATTTTAATAGACATCCAGTTTAATAAAGAATTAAGGCCTGTTCACACCGGGACGATTTTCGCGCGCGTTTAATCGCCGACGTTTAACGCCTTGTGACTAAACAAAGGGCGCCAATGTGAGGGTTCACACCGACGCGCAAAACGCCAGGCGTAAAAGCGTCATTTAAAAAAAAAATGCCTTGTTCGTTTTTTTGTTTTGACGCGGCGCGTTAAAAACTGGCCGACCAATGAGATTGGCGCTTTAGTTCACGTGGCTGGAGCTGCTGAAGTTACAGTAAAACACCACTTGGTGGCGCTCAAGCACAAAACGGTCTTGCCGAGCACACACTGATACAACGAAGAGGAAGTAAGTAGACAAAGAAGAAGATGAGCTGCTAATGCTGCTTGCCAGTTAGCAAAAAGTGTGTGAATGGTTTTGGCCATAGACATAATATATCTGTGGTTTTGGCAAGCACGTAAATACTCTCTCTTCTCCTTCTGTGTGACGAGCGAGTGTCAGAAGCGTAAAGTGCCGGAGCACCACTTTGTGTACCGGGAGCGCATCATCTACTGAATGTGCACGTTCACTCGCCGCATCGCCAGTGGAAATCGCTTGGGTGTGAACACTCAAGACGCGCCGAAAAACGCACGCGATATTCGTCCGGGTGTGTACAGGTCTTTACTCTTCCCAAAAACATGGTAAGCCTAAGTTGATCGTAGAGACCACTGGAGGCAATTGTTCTACGATCAACTTTTGGGAAACACAGCCCAGAACACTAACCTAAATTAAAGCAATAAGTCCCGTGAAGCTGTAGTTTACAGGGAATTAACAGCTTAGGAGCGTGGCTGAAGCCATAATCAGAAATAATATATATTTTTAGCAAAGTAAGAACTAATACTACAACTAAGAAACCAATGTGTACAAAGTTGCACAAGTCAGGATTAGTCTAAGTGTGTGTTAAACTCACAGCACATGCAGTGATGGAGCGCGCAGGACCGCTCTGAGACGCCACACACTGCACATTGCTTAACTATTTCTTTTCGTTCTAATTGTTTTGTTTAAAAGTGGACATTTCAAGCTTTCTATACACATATTCCTCATGTCTGAGGCAGTCGCTGCTGAGTTTGGGTTTATTTATGAGACATGTTCAAGAGCAATCGTTATCGCTCTGGCGCCTTCATGTCACGATTATTGTCTGCTATAGTCTATTTGCTTCTTATTTATTAAATCCAGGCAATTGGCTGATGCAACATTGATTAAAATTAAGATACAATTTATACAAAACGAAATCCACTTTAAAGAAAGGCTTTCTACAAAACAAAACTTAATGAGGTGTTCAAAATCATTTCTGTCTTCTGACATATTGGCATCGTTTCACAATCAATATAGCCGAGATGAAATTTAAAAATAACATCATAATATTTAAACATAAATATGAAACAAAATACATTGTTTAATGGCTACAACAGGTATAGTAGCTACAGTACAGAGAAATGTCATGTCTGAGCGGGATTTGAGCGGATCATAAGCGGTTCATGGCATAGAGCGGATTATAGAGCTGAGCATCACATCGCTCCACTTCGCTCATTCTCATCAGAACGTCTACATGTATAAAAAAAAATGGTCGGGTTTAAATCGGGCTCATAATTACAGTTAATGTGTCGGGTTGTGCTCGGACACAACGTGCACAGGCTCAGGTAGGGTCAGGCTTCCTCGTTTCCTTTCCTAGCTTCCTTCCTTTAGTCGATAAAACACTTCCGCAAAGGCTTCACCTGTGCATCCTCGCTCATGACTCCTCAGGAAGAGTTGAGATGTCCTGCAAGATGGCTGAGCTCCATCGGTTTCCGGTTCATAGGATGGAGGATGGAGGAGTGAGGAAACGAGCCGGGGTTATTGAGAAGCACCTGTACTCTCTATCACACAATAATATAAGCTCCAATGAACAGTATCAATGAGAACAAACACAAGGTGCTAAGGCTGTTGTGCAGCTACACAGAATCATTGGGTGAAGCAGTCATAGCCGTGTTTTATCTTGAATAAAACACAGCTATTGACCAATCAGAATCAAGGAACGGAAGTACTACTAATAATAGTTCGTTGACGTAGTTGCAAAGTTATTTTAAGGTTAAAGTCCCTTTAAGACAAGTCACTTCGCTCGGCGGCCATTTTGGAAACGCCTCTCGGTCATGCAAGTGCAGCTCCTTTCTCTTTGAATGGGGAAACATCAAATTCTCCAAAACTGTTTGCCAAGCATACGATGAAATTTCGTATTTGAAATCACCAATGAAATCTGACAACTGTCTCATAAATGTTGTTTCTAAATGCTTGAATCATGTAAAAAAAAAAAAAAAACGCATTTTCAGGCTGGACAAAGCTGCGCATGCGCACGCTCGTCTCAGAACACGGCCTGTTTCTATAGCAACCGGGGCTGCGAAGACTTTACTAATCATCGATTGCCATATTGTGCATTGATCGTACTTTCTCTCCCATTCATAAATAATCAGAGTGCACAGTTTATATGAATATAATAAAGTCTTTGCTTATAGTTAGTAGAATGTCTAAAGTGGACCATTAAAATAACCAAACCAAATATTTTTAAGAAATAATAATAGGCTATGCCAAAACTATTATTAAATATATCTGGACAGCCTGGACAATTACAATGTATGATAATAACAAAAGTCAAAAAGCAGAATTCATTGACTTTGCCCAATAATGAACTGATGATGTGCTGAGTGTGTTTGACTAATGGCCGGCCTCTTTAATTTAAGAGAGATTCTGGTTTTATAATGAGATTGATCATAAATAATGGACACGGGATACACATCATGGCTTAGAACATAAATATGTATTTCTTATGATGTATTTAAATGTGAAACAGCAGGTGTGGAGCAGGAGAAAGAGCAGTCGAGCAGCTGTGAACGGAGAGAGATGTCGTCGTCCTACAATTGCACTTCTTCAGAGGAAAGCTGACCACAGGACAGAAGCTCCCACACACAGTGCAGGACGCCTCAGGGGCATCAGGACACCATTAAAGAGGACATAAGGCATCAGAGATCACTGGCAGGCTGGGGCGTGTGTTCATGCAATGGTGGGAAACTAACAGGACCTTAGGCTAATCTCAGCAAGCTTCAGCTCAGAAACATTCAGACAGTCCAGCCTCTCCACGTCCACTGGACAGAAAACACAAGAATCACAAATAAATGAAGTCTTGTAGATGCACACCTGTGTGAAGACGGCGTTTCATGGATGGAGTGTGTGTGTGTGGACTGTGCTCGGTGTGTTGATATGGTTTAATATGTGTTAAGGCACAGTGAGTGAAGACGTGCGGCTCTACTAATGGCGGAGGTCATCTGT
Source organism: Gobio gobio (assembly GCF_949357685.1). Lineage (NCBI taxonomy): Eukaryota > Metazoa > Chordata > Actinopteri > Cypriniformes > Gobionidae > Gobio > Gobio gobio. Next base: position 8,968,035 of record NC_137103.1, read on the forward strand.
CACTGACACTGTTTTTCTCAAACCTACTGACGACATTTCACAAAATAAAAACACTTCTTTATGATTATCTAAGAAATTAAAACGAAGTGAAACATTCAGATCTGCTCGGTCAAATTGAACGCAAGAATGATTTTGTTTGAACGTTTGATGAATGAGGTCCAGTAGATCACTGTATACTACACCCACCAGGCATAACATTATGACCTAATATTGTGTTCCTCTTTTGCTGCCAAAACAGCCCTGACCCGTCAAGGCATGGACTCCTCTAGACCCCTGAAGGTGTGCTGTGGTATCTGGCACCAAGATGTTAGCAGCAGATCCTTTAAGTCCTGTACATTGAGAGGTGGGGCCTCCATGGATTGAACTTGTTTGTTCAGCTCATCCCACAGATGCTCGATTGGATTGAGATTTGGGGAATTTGGAGGCCAAGTCAACACCTCAAACTCGTTGTTGTGCTCCTCAAACCGTTCCTGAAGCATTTGTGCTTTGTGGCGGCGCATGATCTGCTGAAAGAGCCACAGACACAGGGAATACCGTCTCCATGAAAGGCTGGACATGGTCTCAGCAATGCTGAGGTGGTGCGTGTCAAAGTAACATCCACATGATGGAGGACCCAAGGTTTCCCAGCAGAACATTGCCCAAAGCATCACTGCCTCCGCTGGCTCGCCTTCTTCCCATAATGCACCTGTGCCATGTGTTCCCCAGGTAAGCCACACACACACACCCGGCCATCCACGTGATGTAGAAGAACATGTGATCATCAGACCAGGCCTCCTTCTTCCATTGCTCCGTGGTCCAGTTCTGATGCTCAGTGCCACTGTTGGTGCTTTGGGCGGGGTCAGGGGTCAGCATGGGCACTGGTCAGCGGCTGTGCCGCCCCATACACAACAAACTGAGATGCTCTGTGTATTCTGACACCTTTCTATCAGAACCAGCATTAACTTCTTGAGCAGTTTGAGCTCCAGTAGCTCGTCTGTTTGATCGGACCACACGGGCATCAATGAGCCTCGGCCGCCCATGACCCTGTGGCCGGTTCTCCACTGGTCCTTCATGACCCTGTGGCCGGTTCTCCACTGGTCCTCCATGACCCTGTGGCCGGTTCTCCACTGGTCCTTCATGACCCTGTGGCCGGTTCTCCACTGGTCCTTCATGACCCTGTGGCCGGTTCTCCACTGGTCCTCCATGACCCTGTGGCCGGTTCTCCACTGGTCCTCCATGACCCTGTGGCCGGTTCTCCACTGGTCCTTCATGACCCTGTGGCCGGTTCTCCACTGGTCCTTCATGACCCTGTGGCCGGTTCTCCACTGGTTCTTCCTCAGAGCACTTTTGATAGAGACTGACCACTGCAGGCCGGGAACAGCCCACAAGAGCTGCAGTTCTGGAGATGCTCTGATCCAGTCGTCTAGCCGTCACAATCTGGCCCTTGTCAAACTCACTCAAATCCTTACGCTTGCCCATTTTTCCTGCTTCAACACATCAACTCTTGAGGACAAAATGTTCACTTGCTGCCTAATATATCCCACCCACTAACAGGAGATGAAGAGATCATCAGTGTTATTCACTTCATAATGTTATGCCGGATCAGTGTATACTGTGTTTTAAAAATGTGGAAAACACAATGCATTGAGCAATACTAAACAATTCAAAACGTATTCAGCCCACATGCTTAATTCAGGAAGTGAGATCTAGTTTTCATCTTAATTTTTAGTGCAGTCTATGCAGAAATAGCTTAAGTTTTAGAAGTTTAATCAACTAATGAGTAGAGCAGAAACAGTGTGTGTTAGTGTATTACCCAGAGTGCACTACTCTTCAGCATGTCTATCTAACGGCTGTCATTCAGAACTACAGCGTTCACTAATTCTATCATATCTTTATAGGCGAGAGGTGTGATAGTATGCGGTTCTGAATTCAGCAATGCAGTATGCAACACAAGCACTAAGCATGACCTATCCCATGATGCATTGCGCCTGACTTCACTTTCCATTTCTGTGACAGATGAACTGCAAATGTCAACCCTGATTTTTAACTTCTCCTTGAATTAGTATTTACTCAATTTTTTATTCAAAATGTAACATTTATATCCGAGATGAAAACTGGACTGAACTGAATTAAACAAGAGGCGATGATGCACACTACATGATATAGTATAGGGTACTGTGCAGTGTGTACATAGTATGTAGTAGCACTGAAAGGCCAGCAGAGAGCGCTCATGAGTTGAGTGTATATGCACTACAGGGATAGTTCAACCCAAAATGGAAATTCTGTCATCATTTGCTCACCCTCAGGTTGTTAAAGGAGCACTTCAGCGCTGGGAAGATGAATGTGTATTTAAACTGGGTCATTTATGTAGAAGAAATGTGAAATTATTTTTGAATTTGGTGCCTTCTAGACTGAGAAAAGACAGAAAATGTATTTTTGTCTCATGCGGATGAAAGACAACAACTCCCAGAATGCACTTGCTTCAATGAAGCCACTCCCATTGGAATATACTACTGGGTTTCTACTGATACAAAGCTAATCTCTGAAGTAACCCTTTAACCATAAGGCTTTGGTTCACCTTCGAAACACAAATGAAGATATTTTTACTGAAACCTGAGAGATTTCGGATTACTTTTACCAAGCCTTTATGACCTTTTCGGATCTTTTACCACTAGAACAAACCTCATTGTTTCCCGTGCATCAGCTTCTGTGTTTACTATATTTGATGTGCTCCATGTACGTGTGTCAATCATTGTTTAGAGGAGAATAAAAGACTAAATTAAATCTGTTCATCGTGTAAAGCGTCGCCTAAATGACGCCCCTTTTGGATCTTTTAAGTTTTGATTACCTGGACTTTCAATGGAGGGATGAAACCTCTCAGCTTTCATTACAAATATCTTAAAGGGCACCTGTTATGCCCCTTTTTACAAGATGTAATTTAAGTCTCAGGTGTCGCCAGAATGTGCCTGTGAAGTTTCACCCCACAGATCATTTATTATACCATGTTGTAAATCTGAATCAAACAACAGAAGACAAACAGGAAATCACTCACTGCTCTCGACTGAGTAACTTCAGTAGCTTTAATAAGAACACATACTTGCTCTGGCGAGGAGATAAACATGACGGACTGTGTACAGCTCATGGTGGGCGGGGTCTATGCTAATAGGGCGGAGTCTGTCAGCAGTTGTGGGCGGGGCCTGTGCAATGTGACATCACAAAAGCTAGAATCTGCAGATGCAGGGCTCGACATTAACCCTAGTCCAAGTAAAAAAAGAAGTTGCTTGTCTGGAGTGGTGTAAATATAATTTATTCTAAAGCAATATTCTTATCAGTGTTCTATCGGCTTTGACATCTGTGATATTTACCCTGGGGGCTTTTTTTACTTTTATAAAAGGACACTATAGGGCTGTTACCAATCAAATTAAATCATTTACTCTGAAAAATTACAACTGCATTAAAGGGGCTATATGCGTTTTTCTGAAATTTAAACTCGCGTCTGACACCTGTGGCCAAAAAACAGAACTGCTCTTATTTTCTGCTCGCTCTCGCAGCGGTGGTGACGTCACATCCGCAGACAGCGCGGGAAAACAACCCGCCAGAAAATAGGAAAAATAGGATACAGGCTTATAGGTGCACCCACTGGCCCTCATTTATCAAAAGTGCGTACACCAATTTTCCAGCGTACACCCAAAACCACGGTGACTTTGAGATTTATCAATATGGACGTTGGCGTACGGCGCGCTCAAATCCTACGCCAGCTCAGGAGGTGGTGTACGCATGTTTTGAGTTAGTGCGAAAATGCGCAGAAAAACAATTCCTAACACCACAAAACGCACTGACAAAGATATGCTATTATGACCCACTGTAAAAACAACAACAACAACAAATAAAGCCCTATTCGCACGGGATAAGTACGCTATTATCTGGGGACCTCGTGTGATTTAGAAATGACTCCCCCACATCTGAATTTTGCGTGGCGCATTCGCACGGGATAAGCTGTGATTTTACTCGAATTTACTGACTATCTCCCGGATATGATGTTACTTGAAAATGTTTTTTCGTTATATAGCTATATGAAATTATAAACAGTCGTATCGATATCATTTTGATTGTTTTATAGGCTAGTAATACAAATAATTTCGTTCAGTTAGAGAATAGACGCAATTAAAAACGTAACTGAGCAATATAATAATATACGACGGAAGATTCAGTTTTCAAAGTGTTTTTCATTAAGAATAATATTAAACACACCATTCAAGCAATTTACTCCCAAATTGTGCTCATTCTAAAGTGAAAGTGGTAGCCTAATCCGCGCGGCCGCACGGGAATTCATAACGGTGCACATATGCAGCCTAGCTCCATTCTTCGTGAAAGATAAAGATAGAAATGCTCACAGGGCACAAAAACCTTGAAAAAATTATATACGATCCGCCTAATCCCGGCCAAATAGATGCCGATTCGCACGGGACTAATATTATCACCTCGGTGTTCGCTGAAATATGGTAGGTATTCGCGGGGGAAATTTTACTTTACATATTACAGACATGGCCGATTCGCACGGGACTAAGATCACAGACATTCTCTGCAATTATTACAAATCACCAGAGCTCCCCGCATATACTAATCCTGTGCGAATAAGTAATTATAAACTTCAGTGTTTATTTTTGTGCAACATGAACTTCAATGTTTAATTTGTGTGACTTTACCAAAGCATTTGATTTGTAGGCATATGTATTCCTCCAGTTAGGCCCGGCAGCTGCGCACGGACTGGGACTGAACATAATTCAGACTGACAAAATAATAAAAATGACATTCTTCTTCTTTTAAATAATAATAAAATAAATAATAATAATAATAATAATGACATTCTTCTTCTAAATAGCAATAAGCGTCATTAATAATACAAATCATAATAATAATAATCTTACAAATTGTCATGCAATTATTAATGTGAATGAATGGTACTCCACATCACATCATCATCACTATTGTACACCCCAATACATGTGATGTGATACGAAATTAAATGCGTATTATTTCAAAACACGTGCTGTAAAATAATGAATTGTGATAAGTAGGGTTGGGAACCGAGAACCGGTTCTTATGCAGAACCGAAACTGATTTTTGAAAAATACCAGAACCGCGCGAAATTCCTAAGTTTCGGTTCCGAAAACGGTTCTGGTGCAATGTGTGTGCGAAGCGCTGGAAGCGTATCCTTTCATAGCGAGTGACAGCCAGTGTTGCCAACTCCGTGATTTTCCCGTTTTCCACTGTTGCCGCGGGCTGTGTTTCATGTCCGCGGGTTGAAACGATTGTGCAATTGTGCGGGTTTTGTTGTGAAAACCTGGCAACCCTGGCTCACCTCATCATGAATATTAATTACGTTGCCTGCCGCTTCCAGGAGGGCAACGCAGTTCAGCACTGAAAGCCCTCGCGCTACACATTTACGGTTTTGCGTCAGATATTTTCTCGTTGACCACCAGCATAGCGAAGAGAAAGTCACAAGTATGGATTCATTTCCAAAGAATGAATGATAATGAAGCAAAATGTAACACGTGAAAAGTTAATAACATGCAAAGGAGGCTGCACTAGCAATTTGACAAAACATTTGCTACAGCACAGAGTGCCTCAGGGCTTATATCAGATTTATAGTGAAAGGCATATATATATATATATATATATATATATATATATATATATATATATATATATATATATATATATATATATATATATATATATATATATATATATATATATATATATATATATATATATATATATTTGTCAACCGTTGAGTCACCATGGTTTAGGTAAGCGTTTAGGCACAATTACCTTTGTAATGCTGAATTGCAATTTATTATTTACAAGTTCACTGAATAACTGAATTACTATTAAATTAATATATAACTAATTAATAAATATAACTAATAAATATAATTTATAACTTGGTTTTATTCAGAGACAGAGAGATAAAATGTAATAAGACAATTTCAGAGGTGTTCATTTGAAAAAAAATGTGTTGCAAGAATGGCTTAATTAATACTGTAATATATGTACAGTACAGGACTTTTTTGACATTGCCAACCTGTAAATAAATTTTAGAGCAAGTAATAAACACAAAATGGATTGTTTGAGTTGCGTATTGTGCCTTTTTCTTTTACCACTATTTGTTTAATAATTTTAATGGAACCGGAATCGGAACCGGAATCGTTAGGCGGAACCTGAACCGGAACCGGAACCGGAAAATTTCTCACGATTCCCAACCCTAGTGATAAGTAATTTCTCATCCAAACAGCTATTTAAACTGGATTTCCACCGTACACCTTTTTGTGGGCGCCTTTAATCCCACTCTTTAAACTCCCAAATAAAACAATTTAGTTTTTTTTCCACTTCCCTGGTGATGGTCTCGATCTCCACGTCAGAGAAGTTTCGTGGGGGAGGCAGAGACTTGAATATATAGGGGCGTGTTATTCTAATGACGATCGTTTACAGCCGCGGCATTTATCAAGGGCAGGTTTTGCGTACGCCTGGATTTCAGAGGTGCGCACAGCTTCATAAATCAGGCGGTGAGAGGAGTGTAAGCATAATCTTACGCCAACATATACGCCCGTTTCTACGCAAGATTGATAAATGAGGGCCAATGTGAGCGGACAAGGTGTCAGTATGCTCATCAGGAGATGTTTGAGTCATAAATGGTAAAATATAAAGGCTATTGTTACGTTTATTTTGGGGAAAAAGTTGCATATAGCCCCTTTGAATCATGTTATAGATTGTTTAAAATATTTTTTGAATATATGAATAAGAAATGTTGGGGGGAAAATGATACTTTCAAAGATGCAAAACTAAACCACCAGTAGGTGATGGCAAGTGACCGTCTTACTGAGTGAGTCAATGGCTGAATCCGAAATCGCCCCCTATAGCCTTAAATAGGGCATTATTTGAGGGCACAGCCATTTGTAGTGGAGTCCGAAACCATAGTGGACATTATCGAGTGCACTCATTCAATCCCACAATGCACCGCAATAACAAGTGGCACTCGATGGCTGTCTGAATTCACTGACTCGTTTCATTCACTCCTTCAAGTGAACCGTATTAGAGGACTAACATAGGGAATAGTGAATGAGGGTTTAGGGGGCAATTTCGGATTCATTCAAATTCGTTGAAAAGGCTGATTCATTTAAGAATGAAGGCGTTGTTTATGAATGTGTGATTTAATCTTTGACTCAACTGATTCGTTCGAACGCTGAATCATTTAGTGTTGCTGTGGTTGTGCTGTGATTTTTGTTTGGACCAACTTGCTGAAATAGAACAAAAACAGTCTAAAAAGCGTCTAAAATGTAAGTGACTTAATATATGAATTACTTATTGTAGTAGAACTGTCGTATGAAATGTGGTGATGGCATTCAGGAAAACAGCACTCTTGGTCGTGTGATGTTGCTTAACTGTATCATTTTGTAAATATAAAAACTCCACATTTTGGGACAATGCTAACTGAGATTCTTTGTGTGTGCTGCGCTCATTTGTTTTCGATTTCTTGAAAGCCTCGAGTGGCTGCGCGAGCCTCAAAAGCGCAACCTTGCTACCGTCAGTACTTTACACATTATATAATACCAGCTATCATTCACTACTTACACAAAGGGCCCTATCATACACCCGGCGCAATGTGACACCAGACGTGTTTTCTGCTAGTTTCAGCTCGACGCAGTTCTCATTTTCACGTTGTTTAAATAGCAAATGCACTCCCATGGGCGTCTGGTCTGAGCACCAGGTGTGATCAGGAGCATTGCTGGAGTGTTGCTATTGTGAGGAACTGAAAACGCAGTATTTTGTGTGTTATTTAAAGGGTGTGTTAGTAACATGAGCCTATAAGCAGGAGCACAACACACGTACACTCTGATTATCACACACACACACATGGACACGCAGCAGCACACACACATCTGGAGAAGCGTTCAGTCTTTCCGCTCGCAAATTCCTCCATGTAAATAGCGAATCCACCATGGCTTTTAAAGGGAATGGGAGATGAAGCTCTGATTGGTTTATTACACGTTACACCCAAAACACACCCATGACTCATTAAGAGACGAGGTACAACCATTTTAGACCATGTGCCCTGCGTGCAGACCATTTTTTTCCATTGTTAAACTAGCAAAAGTGGTTTCGCACACGCTCTTAGTGCACCTGCGCCATGAGCTTCAGACCATGTGCTCAGATTGATAAAATAGAGCTCTAAATGTAATCAATTCAGAATAATTTTCGAGTTTTGGTGATTCCCTAGTTATTTTTTGTTATTGACGTTCAGGATACTTGTCCGGTCGGGCACGTTCAAATTCTCTTTCACTCGTTCCTTCAACTGTCCCAGACAAGCGTTAATGTCAATCCCTGAAAAGGCTTTTTCTGAAACACTGCTTATGATTTATGAGTAGGTGGATTTTTACCATTATAGGGTGGTTGTGTACACACACTGCCGACACACAATTATGTTCAAATTTTGCATATGTTTAAAGGTTCGACATAATGACAGAATTTTCATTCTTTGGATGAACTATCTCTTTAAATGACTTCTGGCTCAACCAATGGCGTACGTTTGGGGGCGGAACAACCTGTAATAATCTGTTTAGCAGGGCATTGACTGGTTTTGCCTGTGGAACCCGTGTGGAAGAAAATCCCTTCTTGAATTTGGTTGTGTGCCGCTAGATGTCACACTTCAGCTTTAAATGGAGAGGGCTAATGTCGCAGCTACAGAGAGACAGGAGAGCATGAGGTCTTGCGTACGGGAGCTCTCTTTCAGCCTTGAATCTTTGGAAGGGTTTGAGGGGTGGGTTATAAAACGGTCCCACATTGAGCACACTGAACACTGAACCGCCCCTCTGATGGCTGCCTTTGAACATCACGAGGGACATGTGGACGAAACGGGTCGATCACAGCACAGCTTTAACTGCCAAAGCAATTCCGTCCTTTTGGTCGTTTACAAAAATACCACTAAAATTGTCTAGATGTAGTTTTGATGAGTTTGTGTAACCTATTGCAGAAGAAAGCTGCCATCTACACATGCAGAATGTAACCGAGAGCAAACTCAAACCCAGAAGTTGAGGGAATTTCACTAAAAGCGTAAAACTTTGTTGTTGAGAAGCGACTTCTTAAGGCAAGGACATAACAGGAAGCACAACTGGCTTCATGTGGACAGCTCTCCGGCTCTCACTGTTGCCCTGACAACAGCGCGCTCTCTCTCTCTCTGTTACTATGGAGAGGGAGACTATGGAGGCGGAGCCTGCCGAAGTGATGTGGAGAGTCTTTTTTTCAGACCTTCAGTCCATTTCTGGAGATAAAATCCAAATCTAGGGGGAAGTCCCAGGCTGCTCCTGTTCTGCATAGTTAGCATCTGCAGTCAGCAGTGAAGGCATCTGGATCTACCACAGCTGAGGGTTCTCTAGTTTGAGGAAGCCGGGGTCCTTGCGCAGCTCCCAGTACGTGTTGTTAGACACCCATCTCTCCCTTTGGTTACTGTCCATCACCTTCCTGTTACACAGAGGAGGCACAGGTTAAAAAGACGACACACAGGGTCTCATTCATAAGCATGCGTACGCGACAATTTTGTGCGGGAAATGTGCGTACGAACGGTTTTAAGAACAAATCACAATTCACCAAAGATTTCGTAATATTTTTTTATTATTAACGTTACTGAGGCGGAGCAGGAGCGAGTGTTGTGGAGCTGAGGAACCGCTGGAGTAATTGTTAATAAGATGAACGCAACACACGCCTCGCGAGCAGCGGGACTTTTATTATGACACAGTCGCCACTTCCGCTCCTGCGCTCATGAGTGTGAGGAAACGAAGCTCTGATGATCATATTAGACTCATCTGAGTGTGTTGATGATGGGATGGCGTTACTCTGTGTGTTCTCTCAGCGGCTGCTATGACACTTGTTCACACTGCAGTGAGAGGAAAGCGTTTCTGCAGAATAAAACCGGAAACCGAGGGGAACGCGGATATGATGTCATCGACAGGTCACGCCCTCACACGTCCCGGTTCCTCGGGTAAAATAGCAATTTCTCACGATTTACAAATAGTTGGAAACATTTGGGATATTGTAAGTACTCGACTGAACAAAATATATAACACTGGCCTAGTGGTGTTTGGATAATTTACTGAAAAATTGTTACATAGTGCAGCTTTAAGATTATTTGTTTGTTATTTTTAATAGTATGTTTGGGTACGTTTAAATCATTGATAAGTGTATTTATTTAGTTTTGATGTATGTTTGTTGCAAGGTTTATTCATTTTGGTGTTTTCTTTTCTTTTTGTACAGGCTCTTACGTTGATTCCCAATGTTTCATGGTGATACTACGTCTTATGGCGTCCAACGGTGATCGCATCTGTGACGGATATTCAATAAAGTGTGGGAATCATCAGTCCAAGAGCCTATCCTTTCTTAAGCTAGGGAGTGACAACATTTTTTGGGACCATTTAGAAATGTCACCTTTTGAAAGTGAACTGAACCAGGAAGAAATTGCAACATTGCGACAATTTGAAGTCCTGTTTCCAAATCAAACAATCAGGTGTGAAAACGCAATGGGGCTAAACAAAAAGACACATTTTTGTGGAAACTAAACAGAAAGTGATGGCATGATCTATCTTTTAATCTCTCTAAATGACAGGGACTGGAGAGCAGAAGGTGCACTGACTTGAAGAATCGCGGCTGGTATTTGATGTTGTTCTCCTCCAGCCACTTCCTCCTGTTTCTCTGCTGCTCTTCGATCCTTTGCTTCTCAGCTGCTGCCATCTGGACATTTCCTTCCTCCAGATACCTGTGAGACACATTAAACCACAGCTTCAGCACAGCGTCAACTCTGTTCCACTGGTTTCAAGGAGTGATGAAAGAGCTGAACTAAGCAAGAAACTCTCTTAGGGAGCAGAAAAATTCACTCGATACACTTAAAATAGAGTGTAATTACAAAGTGACACGAAAGACTCAGTATTTCAAGTATTTCTAAGTATATAAAGTTAAACTGATTCCATGGGGCGTATACTTTCATTTTGAAATTAATCACATACTGTATGATCACAAGAATATTAACACACATGTAACGTTGTGACACTGTCACACATGACACGTGTTAACCTGCTCAATATATTATAGTATATATATATATATACAGGGCTTGACATGAACTTTTTTGCTCACCAGCCTCTGTGGCTAATGGTTTTCCAAACTTACTCGCCACTCAGCATTTTCACCGGCCACAATTTTGACATCGATACCATAGTGAATGTAGATATTTGTAATATTATCTCATCATTTGTCAGCAGGTTTATTAGGCTGCTGTCACTTTAAGACCTGACGCACAGATCCATTACACTGTTACACATGCGTTTTCTCTCTCAACTGTTTACATTCACTGAAAACAGAACTTACTGTGTTTACGTGAATACTCATCAAGACTGGCAATTTGACATTATTTTGTGTGTATTTGACTGTTTAAGTGCAATAATCACTGATAACTCAAGATGGCTTTATGTGTGCTTGATTGTGTATTCTATTCCTGTTGTTCGTCTCATCTTTTTAAAACACTCTCAACCTCTCTGTTAAATCTGACCGCATTTTATTTCATGTAACACTACCAAATAAGGCTGATTATTACATGTAAGTTTAGTTTAGTTTTGATGGACTTTTAGTTGGCCTGTTCCTGATTATGTTCACCCGCCCCTTGTTTAGCCTTCAGTTATCTCCTGTGTATTTAAGCCTTCAGTTGGGCTGAAGTCAAAATCGCCCCCTAAACCCTCAAATATTTTGGCACTATTTGAGGGGACAGCTATTTGTAGTGGTGTCCGAAACCATAGTGGCCATTATTGAATGCACTCATTCAATCGCACAATGCACTGAAATAACAAGCATACAGCCGATGTACACTCAACAGACTCGTTTTCATTTACTCCTTCAAGTGATCTGCATTAGTGGACTAACATAGGGAATAGTGAATGAGGGTTTAGGGGGCAATTTCGGATTCAGCATTTGTTTCAGTTCATTGTCCTGTAATGTCTAAGTGTTATTGCTAGTTATGTTCTCTCCTGCACCCTAGTTGGTTTCTTGTTGGATTACCTGCTTTGTTTTAATATTTTTATAACATTTGTATTAATAAAATGGCTACAATTACATCTACCTCTCCTTCTCTTTTTTGCTTCCTTGCCTGCCGTAATAACATTTCTTCTTATTTCAGTTTTAGTTTAAGTCTTTTTAAAACTTCAACCTGAATTTATTTTATTTTTAAGTTTTTCATGTAATATTTATATGTCTATTTTTTTCATCTAATATTTATGTGTTAAGACCTGTTCATTGATGACGTCATCAGCGACTAGTCGACTTTCATCACATAAATGCAGACTTAAAAAACAAATCGTTCAACCCCTACTTTAAAGAACATTTTGATACACAAAATGTAATAAACATATTTAAGTTTTAACAGTAACATTTAAAATTCTCTTCTGCCAAATTTTGTGGTGTACAGAAAAGTCTGTCCAATCAAACGATAACGTCCCTTCTGCCTAATACCAACCACTAGCAATAGCATGTCGGCCTGAAACGAGAGTTGCGATTGTTTTTTTTTCATATTGTGATGTATATCCGAGTGAAACGGCTTCTGTAATGAGAAAAAATGTAGGGCGGGGCTTGATTTTGTCCTTCGGGAATTGATTGGATCGTTGCAAGTTGGGCGTTTCTAACGAAATGGAGGCAGAAACGAGACCGACCGCGATAGCCCCACCCTTGTGCACATGACAGGAAGAGAAGTCGTTTCAAGGGGGAGGGAAGGTTAACATTTTTGATTAAAGATTATGAGGATGCATATAATGAAGTGCACAGATAAATCATTTATAATATTCCATGAAAATAAGAATTGTGATTTCATGGCGACTTTAAGGCCTCGATATACTCACGAGTCACTGCAAAGTTCTTTTCGTTCTTCGCTTTGGGGTAAAAAGAAGTTTGAAACACATGAGCAGTAGTATAGTGTTAACGGACGGTTAGATGGATATGTAAATATGTGCTGTGTGCTTTCCTCTCAATAACAAGCACAACAAAAGTGACGCTGGTGAGAAAACGGCAGTTTAGAAAGCACCTGATCATAGTGATGTGGATGTGTTTGCACCAGCTCTGCAGTTCAGCACTCCGGTCACGTCACGTTTATTTATACAGCACTTTATACAAGCAGACGCTTTACAGTGTTAAACAGGAAGTCAGTGTGTCTTTCAATTAACATCACGACTTCAGTTTCTACTATAAAGTGGCTCTCCAGTGTATTCATGTTCTTAATCACGGACGTCCAACCACGATCAGAAGAAACGAATCAGAGATTTACACGTCAAAGAAGGCGGAGCCTCAGAGCCACACCTACTTATTGCATCATCGCCACGGACCAATGGTAGTTCAAAGGAGTTTACCAGCCGGAGGTCATTTTTCCGTAACGGTTTTTCGAACACCCATAACGCATGATTTAGTTCTAAATGGCATCACAGTTCATTAGTGATTAAGGGTTTAGGGGGCAATTTCGGTCGTGTGATGTTGCTTAACTATATCATGTAAAATATAAATATAAAAACTCCACATTTTGTCAGAAAGCCAACTGAGATTCTTTGTGTGTGCTGTGCTCATTTGTTTCGATTTCTTGAAAGCCTTGAGTGGCTGGAAAAATGTTGCCTGGTCTGATGAGTCTGGATTTCTGTTGAGCCATTCAGATGGTAGAGTCAGAATTTGGCGTAAACAGAATGAGAACCTGGATCCATCATGCCTTGTTACCACTGTGCAGGCTGGTGGTGGTGGTATAATGGTGTGGGGGATGTTTTCTTGGCACACTTTAGGCCCCTTAGTGCCAATTGGGCATGGTTTAAATGCCACGGCCTAACTGAGCATTGTTTCTGACCATGTCCATCCCTTTATGAGCACCATGTCCCCATCCTCTGATGGCTACTTCCAGCAGGATAATGCACCGTCACAAAGCTCCAATCATTTCAAATTGGTTTCTTGAACCTGACAATGAGTTCACTGAATTAAAATGGCCCCCACAGTCACCAGATCTCAACCCAATAGAGCATCTTTGGGATGTGGTGGAACGGGAGCTTCGTGCCCTGGGTGTGCATCCCACAAATCTCCATCAACTGCAAGATGCTCTCCTATCAATATGGGCCAACATTTCTAAAGAATGCTTTCAGCACCTTGTTGAGTCAATGCCACGTAGAATTAAGGCAGTTCTGAAGGTGAAAGGGGGTCAAACACAGTATTAGTGTGTGTTCCTAATAATCCTTTAGGTGAGTGTATAATACTCGCTATCATTCACTACTTACACAAAGGGCCCTATCATACACCCGGCGCAATGTGACGCCAGACGTGTTTTTTGCTAGTTTCAGTCGATGCCATTTTCACGTCCAGCATCACGTTGTTTAAATAGCAAATGCACTCCCATGAGCGTCTGGTCTGAGCACCAGGTGTGATCAGGAGCATTGCTGGAGCGTTGCTATTGTGAGGAACTGAAAACGACCAACCATTGACCAACACAAACCTGCTCTAAAGTCAATAGTGCAGTATTTTGTGTGCTATTTAAAGGGTGTGTTAGTAATATGAGCCTATAAGCGGGAGCACAACACACGTACACTCTGATTATCACACACACATGGACACGCAGCAGCACACACACGTTTTAAAATATAAAAAATAAAAGGATTCCTTTCAGGAGAAGCGTTTAGTCTTTCGGCTCGCATGTAAACAGTGAATCCGCCCTGCCTCAAGCGCAACTGGCTTTTAAAGGGAATGGGAGATGAGACTGTGATTGGTTTATTGCACGTTACACCCAAAACACACCCATGACTCATTGAGAGACGAGGTACAACCCTTTTGGACCATGCGCCTGGTGCGCCGACCGATTTTTATGTTGTTTAACTAGCAAAAGTGGATTCGCGCACGCCCTAAGTGCACCATGAGCTTCAGACCATGTGCTCAGATCGTTACAATAGGGCCTTAAGTGTACATTATCAGAGGAGTCACTGAGCTCCGAGCGTGTGTGTGTGTGTGTGTGTGTGTGTGTACCTCTGGTCCGGTCTGAATCGTGCATCTGTTGGTGGCAGCAGCTCCTTCAGCTCAGGGAAGAGCTCGTTGAGCTCTACAGCAAACCTGCTGAAGCCGTAGTACAGCTCATAATCTGTGGGCATGGACCCTGTACACACAACCACAACACTCATTTACATTAGCCTAGGTACATCTCACTCTCAAACATCATAAGAGCTGTCCTCTGTTGTGTTGAGCAGGGTCATAACTACAAAGAGCTGGAGAAATGAGAGCATTTCATCTTTCCCACTGGCCATTAAACTGTACTTTATTAAATTACAATGAATTTGAAAGAGGTGAGTGGTGTTTACCCATGTACTTTTTGGCACAGTGTCTGGGTGGTTATTAAATGGCCCAAGCCAAAAACTTTCACCAGGCATAAATCATACACTACCGTTCAAAATGTTGGGGCTAGTCTCTATTTTCATACTTTTTATATTGTGACAGTCCATTTTTATAGTAACTGGCCCAGGGTGAGTGTTCATGTTGGACCCTGGGAGTGTGTGTACCTGGTCTCCAGATGCATTTAGCTGAAGGTGGGACTCCACAGTACAGACCCTCATGCCATTTCCCAAACAGTCTGTGAATGACTTTCCCCTCCTGGTCCATCACAGATCCTTGCACCTCGTTCACATTCGAGCTCCAGTAGTTTCCCTGGACACAAACACACATACACTGATTAGGGTTGGGAATATGTAGACCTTTAGATTCATGAATTTCTGTTGCAAATATAGGGTGAATACTCATTGGAAGGGATTATGCCCTACTGGCTCCGAAGGGAAAGGCTCCTGGGGCTTGAAGTGGGGATTCTGGAGGAAACCGTGTCCCGTACTGTTACTATGGCAACGCAGAGCCGTGTCTATGCCCCTATTAGCTGCTCTTATGACAGGAATGTAACTGCTGATGAATTTTGTTGTTTAAATCAAGGCCTCCCTTTGTCCAAGACAAGATTCGAGGCTCTCCTATCTAAGCTGATATGCGTTTGTTTTTTTAGCATTAAGATGGTTAACATAACTAAACTTAAAGTGCCAATATTGTGCTTTTTTGGGATACTACCTTTCATGTAGTGTGTAAGAGAGCTGTTAGTGAATGTAAAATGGGCAATCTGACCAATCAGAGCAGAGTAGACTCTCTTTATCTAACTGTTTTAGTCACTGTGAGAAAAGAGCAGATGCTGCAATGCATATTATTTACATTTACATTTTATCCAAAGCGACTTACATTGCATTCAAGGTACACATTTTACTTTTTTTTTTTTTTTTGTCAATTCTTGCTTTCCCTGGGAATCGAACCCATGACCTCAGTGTTGCTAGCGCCATGCTCTACTGTTTGAGCTATAGGAAAGCTTATATTATGAGAAAATTAAAGTATTATTTGACCTTGGATGTATGTAGGAGACTCCAAATCAAACTTAGGAGCCTTTAAAATAGCCTTTAAATACTTATTGGGGCCCTGAAAGTTCGCTGAGGCTCCTAGTTGAGAAACCTCAGTGCATCCTGTGTGATATGTGATGCTGCAGATGTGTGTGTACCTTAATGAAGGTGAGCTTGCAGATGCAGATGGTGTTGCGCGTGCTTTTGATCGTGACCTCTCCATAATGCTCGATCCATCGCCTCCCGCTCAGAATGTTGTGGACGCACGTCGTCACCTTGTTCCACTCATAGTGATCCCCATAACTACCAGCACACAGGAAAAACATACGGTCAGATACAGGAGCCAGACCTGATGAAATATGAGGAGCCAGAAAGACTGATCGAGGGGGACAGATGCAAGATGGAGAGAAACAGATGTACCCGGGTAGCATGACATTCACTGTTCCGATGGGAAGAATCTCCATAGACTTCCCCCAAAACTTATTCTTCCATCTGACATCTGAAGCACAAATACACACACACACTTGAGTGTGATAATAAAAGGCTTTGAGAGCAAAACCACATGAGTGGTGTCAGTCTTACCCTGCCAGAAGGTGAAGTTCTGTGACTCACAGTGGCAGGCGGAGATGGGCGGATGGTGGCTCACCTGAACAAGGGTGGAAAACTTTATTAATGAAGCACAGGAATTAGCATAAATTCATTCAGAGAAATTATTAATAATGAAATACCAGAGCTTGTAAGTCAGCAAAAGATAGCTATAGCTTCATGAGACTTTACGACTTCAGTACAAAAAGTGTCACACTTTGACAAAAATTGATTTCTTGATTATTTCATGTTATATTAGGGATTTTATAACATCTAAATACAAATTTAAAAGG
>NC_137103.1:8987860-8992860 GCF_949357685.1 Gobio gobio
AAATGAAATATTTAAAAATAAACTTTTTTGCATTTTTTTGTTGCATTGTGACCTTATTTCCAGGAATAATAATAATTATTACTTTTATTCATTCTTATTAAATCATATTAGTGAGTCTGTGAAGTAATCTGGGAAGGCTTTCCACAAGGTTTAGGCCTGGCTCTCAGTCTCCGCTCTAATTCAGCCCAAAGCTGTTCTATCGGGTTGAGGTCAGGACTCTGAGCAGGACAGTCCAGTTCCTCCACACCAAACTCACTCATCATGTCTTTATGGAGACGCTTTGTGCACTGGGTCATGCTGGGAAATTGTCCAAAATGTCTTGGTGAAGCATTAAGAGTTCCTTTCACTGGAACTAAGGGGCCAAGCCCAACCCCTGAAAAACAACCCCACCCCATAATCCTCCCCTCCACTAAACTTTACACTTGGCACAATGCAGTCAGGCAAGTCCCGTTCTCCTGGCAACCGCCAGACCCAGACTCGTCCATGGGATTGTCAGTCAGAGAACACGTCTCCTCTGCTCTAGAGTCCAGTGGCGGCGCACTTTACCCCACTGCATCCCACGCTTTGCATTGCACTTGGTGATTTAAGGCTTGGATGAGCAGCTCGGCCATGGAAACCCATTCCATGAAGCTCTACACACTGATCTTGAGCTCATCTGAAGGACACAGTTTGGAGGTCTGGAGCTGTTGACTCTGCAGAAAGATGCCGACTTCTGTGACCCTCAGCATGCGCTGACCCCGCTCTGTGACCCTCAGCATGCGCTGACCCCGCTCTGTGACCCTCAGCATGCGCTGACCCCGCTCTGTGACCCTCAGCATGCGCTGACCCCGCTCTGTGACCCTCAGCATGCGCTGACCCCGCTCTGTGACCCTCAGCATGTGCTGACCCCGCTCTGTGACCCTCAGCATGCGCTGACCCCGCTCTGTGATCCTCAGCATGCGCTGACCCCGCTCTGTGACCCTCAGCATGCGCTGACCCCGCTCTGTGACCCTCAGCATGCGCTGACCCCGCTCTGTGACCCTCATCATGCGCTGACCCCGCTCTGTGACCCTCATCATGCGCTGACCCCGCTCTGTGATCCTCATCATGCGCTGACCCCGCTCTGTGACCCTCAGCATGCGCTGACCCCGCTCTGTGACCCTCAGCATGCGCTGACCCCGCTCTGTGACCCTCAGCATGCGCTGACCCCGCTCTGTGATTTCACTTCGTGGCTGAGTTGCTGTTGTTCCCAATCGCTTCCACTTTGTTATAACACCACTAACAGTTGAGAGTGGAATATTTAGTAGTGAGGAAATGTCCTGAATGGACTTATTGCACAGGTGTCAGCCGATCCCGCTTGAGTTCTCTGAGCTCCTGAGAGCGACCCATTCTCTCACTGTGTGTAGAAGCGAACACACACACACATACACACACACACACACACACACACACACACACGCTCCTGAGAGCGACCCATTCTCTCACTGTGTGTAGAAGCGAACACACACACACACACACACACACACACACACACACACACACACACACACACACACACACACACACACACACGCTCCTGAGAGCGACCCATTCTCTCACTGTGTGTAGAAGCGAACACACACACACACACACACACACACACACACACACACACACACACACACACACACACACACACACACACACACACACACACACACACACACACACACACACACACACACACACGCTCCTGAGAGCGGCCCATTCTCTCACTGTGTGTAGAAGCGAACACACACACACACACACACACACACACACACACACGCTCCTGAGAGCGACCCATTCTCTCACTGTGTGTAGAAGCGAACACACACACACACACACACACACACACACACACACACGCTCCTGAGAGCGGCCCATTCTCTCACTGATGTGTGTAGAAGCGAACACACACACACACACACACACACACACACGCTCCTGAGAGCGGCCCATTCTCTCACTGTGTGTAGAAGCGAACACACACACACACACACACACACACACGCTCCTGAGAGCGACCCATTCTCTCACTGTGTGTAGAAGCGAACACACACACACACACACACACACACACACACGCTCCTGAGAGCGGCCCATTCTCTCACTGATGTGTGTAGAAGCGTCTGCAGGCCTAGAGCTTGATTTACACACCTGTGGCCATGAAGGGATTGAACACCTGAACTCAGTGATTTGGAGGGGCGTCCCAATACTTTTGGCGATATAGTGTATCTGTATATATTAGTAAAGTATATATTATTGACAGTAAAGAATGTGGGGGATTTTAAGTGTCATAAAAACAATGTCACAAAACGCTAACAATAGGCTTCATCATCTTTATCAAAAATATAGTTTCTTATTTTTCTTCTTCTTCTGTTTGGGGGGTGGAACAGTACCTGACAGGTTTCATGAGTGTGTGTGAGTGAGTGTGAGAGTCAGCAGCCGCCCACCCTGCAGCATCATCACTGCGCTCTCAGCAGCGCTGCGGAGGGAGTGTGTGTCAGCCTGTGCGTCAGCAGTGTGGACACTAAAACTGGGACACATTTAAAGGACTTAATGAGGCCAGAGGTAAATTCCCACCTCCCTCTCCACAAGAGACATGTGTTCCCGCTTCAGGCCCTGCTCGCCCTTCACAAGCCACTTCACAGCTCCTGCTATAGCACTATGCTTGCAGGTGAGTGTGTGAACATGTGTGTATGTGTGAGACACCTTTCCCTGCTGGGGAAAAAACTGTAGCTGATTTAATTTATGTTATCATGGTTGATCAACTGGACTACTGACTGGTGAGCCGGACTTTGACCCATTGTGGTCAAGCTTGTTACGGTGGACACACTTCCTTCGAAAAGCAACAGGCCACAAACGCTTGTTGGGGGATTCATTAGCTCTCCTAAAGCCATTGCTCATATTCTGCCATTGTTTACTCACCCTCATGTCATTCCACGTCCATAAGACTTTCGTTCATCTTCAAAACACAAATTAAGATATTTTGGTAACACCAAACATCCAACAATAAGATTTCATTCGTTACCTACATAAGTAAATATCAGGGCTGTCAAAAGATTAATCCAATACAAAATAAAAGTTTGTGTTTACATAATATATGCGTGTGTACTCTGTTAATTATTATTTATATATAAATACACACACAAGCATGTATATATTTAAGAAATATATAAAACATTTATATTTATATATATTATAGATTATATAAATGTATATACATGCAAATATTTCTTAAATATATACATGAATGTGTGTGTATTTATATATAAATAATAATTAACAGAGTACACACACATATATTATGTAAACAAACTTTTATTTTGGATGCGATTAATCTTTTGACAGCCCTAGTAAATATGAACTAAAATACCTAGTGAATGTCAATTTCATAATTTACGAATACATTATTAAGGTCAAAAGATATTTAATGGACCTGGCTTTTCATGAACATTTGTATTGTTATTATCCAATGATTAATAAACACATTGTTTATTGTTAGTTAATGCATGAACTAATGTTAATTAATGATTCCTTATTGTAGAGAGTTACTGATATTTTTAATGGAACCTGAGAAGTCATTTCATTGAATATCCATGCAACCATAACTTTGCATCAAAAAGTTTATAAGTCGTAAAAGTACAGCTTGGTACATACTTTTATAATTTGTTCGTTTTCTCGAGGTGGCAATAACTAAGTTCGTTCTGTTCAGGATATTCCATACTTCACGAGAAAAGCAGGTGCCGAATATTCAAGTTTCCCAGCATTAACTCCGCCCACTTTACATTTCTGACCAATCACACAATAGTTCTCAGACACCCACAAGAAAAAAAGTTCTGCTCAGATGATGTGTCGAGATTGAAAACTCCCAACCCAGGGCTAAGAGAACAAAATGACGTGGGGGTGAAAACTTCTGAATTTGAAGATCAAGGTAAATTGTACTTAATTTGTCTTCCGGGAAACATGTAAGTGTCTTCTGTTGCTTCTGAAGGCAGTACTAAATTTAACAAAATAAGACAAATTTGGACATCTTCATCCTGTTCCCTTAATGCGTCGTGTTTTCTTCTGGAGCGTCAGTGAATGATTCAACCTTTTGTAATGGTTGTGTTTGAGTCTCTCAATTGTCCTCAGTGTGAAAAGATGAATTTTAAAATCATACAGTCATTGCTGGAGAGGGTTCAAATATGCAGAAGATGCTGGAAAACTGAAGAATGTGCAGGACCTGGAGGATTTTTCTGAAGAATGATGGGCAGTTTAACTGATCAGGACAAACAAGAGACTCAAGAACAACATCACAAAACACACACACAGCCGTGGATCATCAGGGAACGACACACACACACACACACACAGCCGTGGATCATCAGGGAACGACAGACACACTCACACACACACACACACAGCCGTGGATCATCAGCGAACGACACACACACACACTCACACACACACACACACACAGCCGTGGATCATTAGAAAACGAACACAGTGTTAAAACTCAAGGGTTCCTTTGAATTTTTATAAATTCAGCTATTTTTTGTCTCGTAGACTATATGTAAACATAATATATGTAAAATATCTTATTCAGGACAGTACTACATAAAACTAATATGCATTTTGTATGATCCTTATGTTGTTAAAATAATGAACATTTTCAGAGATTCTGCGAGGTGTGTGTAAACGTCAGAGCACTGTAAAAGCTCTATGTGTGTTGATCAATGTGAATGAAAGCCTAAATTAAACTGTTCTTCATATAAAGTGATGGTGTGTCTTTAATCCGCTCGATTCATATGGATTACAATGTCTTTGTGCACTTTTTGAAGGATCTAAGATTTGGTTACACAGGCTTTCAGTGGAGGGAACATCTCAGGTTTCATTAAAGGCACCTTCATTTGTTTCGAAGATGAACGGGTTAGGAATGACATCAAGGTGAGTAGTTGATGGCAGACTTTTTATTTCAGGGTGAACTATCCCTTTAAGAGCCGGAGCGTACCATGCGT